>NC_133664.1:34793385-35140885 GCF_037893015.1 Macrotis lagotis | reverse complement strand
ATAATAAGTTTCTATACAAGATCTTTGCCCTATACCATCCCCTTGAGAAAAAGGGAAATGGAAATTATGGACAGTAACATATATATTGTTTGTGGAATGAGTAAGGCATTTAATATGGAGGATTCAAGTCTATGGAGTCAACAGATGTGACTTCTGATCCTGACTCTTGCCATTTACTCCCTATGTCAGACTTTCTGTATGTCATGGACCCTTTTGAAGCCTACGGATTCTTTATAATGATGTCTTTAAATACATAAAATAAAAAATATAAGCTATCAAAGGAAATCAATTATACTGAAAAAACAGATACCCACATTTTTAAAAAGAAAAATTACAGATTCATGAATCCCAGGTTAAGAATCCCTAAGTCTATATGATCCTAGTCATTTGATCTTTGTGGTTTTCAGTATCCTTACTATAAAATTGATGTAGTATCTATTTTATAATAGCTGACTTAACAAGTTTCTGAGGATTAAAAGAGATAACGCACACACATATACATCCATCCATACATCCATATATATATATATATATATATATATATATATATATATATATATATGGATGGATGGATGTGTGTGTGTGTATATATATATATATATGTATATATATATATATATATATATATATGTGAAAAAGAATTACAGGATGCTAGACAGCTATAATGTATTATGCTGATGGTGGTTATGTTTTTTAGCACCTAAAATATTTCTCATTTAAAAAGCTGGCCTAATGCTTACAGATTCACAGATTCAGAAATGTGTTATTTCCTCCTTGCCCAATTTTCCCATTTAAAGCTCTGTTTCTAATCGTTAGAAAATGTCACAGGGAATTTTTTCTGGGAATGTATATGCTAAAGAAGAAGGGAATATTTTACCTAAGATACAGAGAGAGAGAGAGAGAGAGAGAGAGAGAGAGAGAGAGAGAGAGAGAGAGAGAGAGAGAGAGAGAAACCTGACTATAAACCTGATTCAATTACTCTAAACAAGAGCACACAGTCACAGAATCAAGTAAGCTTGTCTGATGGAAAAGGGATAGAGCCAAAGGTATGGCTAGACAAATCAAGTAAGATAACTTCAATAGAAAATATGTTGAAAATTTTTAAGAGGAATTCTAAAATTGAAATATAAAAGGGAGGATGGTTAAAGAAGAAATATTTCTCACAGAATTAATTTCTTGGGGGTGATGTCCATATTTGTGAGGATAAAGGTATTCTATGTTATAAGGAAAAACATAACAATTATTTCTTATTAACTAATTTCAAATTTAGATTAACTGGAAATTGCAGTTTATCCAGAAATAGCCAAGAGGCAGCCAAAAATTTACAAGCAAAACTCAACCCTTGCCAGACTCAAAATGTATTTTTTTTTTTTTTAGTTTTTGCAAGGTAAATGGGGTTAAGTGGCTTACCCATGGCCACACAGCTAGGTAATTATTAAGTGAATTATTAAGTGTCTGAGGCCAGATTTGAACTCAGGTACTCCTGACTCCAGGGCGGTTGCTCTATCCACTGCACCACCTAGCCACCCCAAAATGTATTTTTTAAAAAAAAAATAAAGGTAGATGATTATTAAGATAGTTATAGAGTGTGTATATCTCACTCTATAATATTCTCCCATTTTTTTCCTGCCAAAAGCAGAAATTCTCCATTTTCAAGACCTATTTTATCGAACCTTGTACTTACCATTAATCATAGATAACTAGGTGGCACTCTGGACCACTGACCTTGAAGGCAAGAAGATAAGAGTTCAAATTCTGCCTCACACTCTTGCTAGCTGCATGACCCTGAGCAAATCACTTTCTTCTCAGTCTCAGTTTCATTATCTGTTAAATAGGGATGATCACAGGACTGATTTTATGGGGTTTGGAGAATGAAATGAGGCAGCTATACAAAGTGTTCTGCAAACCTTAAAGAACTGCGTAAATTCTACTTCTTCCTATTGTTACATAGTTTTTAGGCCCTTAGTCTAAAAATTGAACGAGTCAAAAGCCAACAAATTGAGTGACTTTAAATAATCAAGCAATGAGGATATAGTCACTGCCTATACTATACTTAACATTGCCCTAGTCTCTGGGGATACAAAAATAAATCGATCTCTGGATGCAGTCATGCTAATAATTATTAGATCTTAAATCGTATCCTAAACCACTTTTGTTTGGTGACATTAATCAACAACCACTAACTCCAATCAGGTGATATGACAAAGGTCAGTTAGTTAGACATACTAATCTATCGGCGGGGCAGTTAGGTGGCACAGTGGACAGAATACCTGGTCTGGAGCCAGGAAGTCTCAGACATTTATTAATTGTGTGACCCTGAGTAAGTCACATAGTGCTGTTTGTATCAGTTAAATGGAAAGAGTGCTGGGCCTGGAATGCAGCAGACCTGAGTTCAAATCTGTCCTCAGACACTGACTAGCTGTGTAAGCCTAAGCAAGTCATTAAACCTTGTTTGCCTCAGTTTCCTCATCTATAAAATGAGCTGGAGAAGGAAATGGCAACCCACTCCAGTATCTTTGCCAAGAAAACCCCAACGAGGTTAAGAGTGAGACCTGATTGAAACAACAACAAAAAAGAAATCCAAATTGTATGTTGTGATTTTTAAGTTTTTGAGTTACTATTGCTAATGAGCTTTAATTGTAAAATAGACACTCTACCCATTCATGGAGAATATATTTAGGTCATCTGTAATCAGGGAGTCTCTGAATATTAGTTGTCCACTTTCAGGGACAAAAGAGGCCAGAAATGCAGATTACTCTGAGATGACTAGATGGGTCAGAAGAGTCTTTAGGGTGAGTTACTCAATTGACCTGATCTTTTTTTCCTTCTCCCATAATACCTTTCACCTCTTCCCAGAGGTAAATTGGTCCAGGGCAGTGTAAGTATCTCCCTCTCTCTCCTCTCCCCCACCCCATCTTTCTCTATCTCTCTGTCTGTCTGTCTTTTTCTTTCCCACTTCCCAGAAAACCCTATTCTAGTGAGATCACTGAAGGGAGAGGGTCTGTGAGGCTGGACTGTAACCAAGAACTGGGTGGGGGAGGGAAGAAATTAGGGGTATTTGTTCCTAAGCTTTCCTGCCAGAGATATACATATCTATATCTATCTATCTATCTATCTATCTATCTATCTATCTATCTATCTATCTATCTATCTATCTATATCTTAAAATTATATACAGGTGAGATCTCCTCAAAAACCAGTTTTGTTAAAATGAGCATTTCAGAATTAGCATGAGGATTCACCAATCAGCCAAATGTAGTCTGGAGTTTCTACAAAAATGAAATTTCATTCTCACAAAATAAAGGACATCTCTTTTTAATGTTGCGGGCAGAATATCACCTATGCCATTTATTTTATCACTATGTACTCTTTAGCAAGATACATAGCTTGATAAAGAGTGTTTTTATTGCTATTTTAAGCAATATAAGATAACAGATATTCAGCCCTCCAAACTATTTCTAGTCCCATTGATTTGTGACATACCATATGGCACTTATATTTAAGACATCCTGATTACCATATCAGAATTCCTATACTCAAATTAAAGGTCAGAGTGATTTTTATCATTTATGATCATGAGAAATGTGAGAGCTCCTTAGCCCTAGCTTATATTATCTCAGGGCCTAGAATCCAGGTTACCAAACCATTTTAGCAAGGAAAGCTGGCGACTTAAAAATATTTCTTCTTCTTTCTTGGTGGAACCATTTTGCAAAAGGGTAACAATTCTCAGCTCTATCAATAGATAGACACAACAGTACCAGTGTTTGACTTTTCTATTGATATAGGACCAAAGGCAAAAATAATGAAAGATAATGCTGAAAGCATTTCATGTTAAGTCTACTTTTCATAATCAAGTTCTTTTGTTTAAAAAAGAACCCAAGTCAAATGAGCCTATCCATGGAGACCATTTTCAGAAGACTTCTGGCCATGCCACCCTCGGCTGCAGGAAGAACCCTTTGCTTTGTAACCACACAACAGAATAGCTAAGTCCTATCTTTTTAAGCATAAAAATCAATGTAACACTTCAACATACAAAGTACCTCCTATAGCACTACTAATGTGATCGTGCTGGACATACACCTTAAGTCTCAGAGCTCTCAAGGGGTTTGCTGTGGAATAAAATTAGATTTCGACATCTGCCACCATCAAGAAAAAAATTCCATTTCTGGCTCCCATATGAAAACACTGTAACCAATGAATGGTAACTGAACCATGATACCTTAATGGTTATTACCTAAATCAGCTATTTTTTTAAACAGTAAAATTAGGGGATTCTGCTTTCGTAATTATTTGAATGTGTTATCTTGCTAAATGTTTGACAGAATCCCAACATGATTTAATTGGAAAAAACTGCTGCTCATTTTAATATTCAGAGTATAAAAATATTCATTTGTAGATGATTCACACTTTGTTTGGATCTCACCTTTTTTTGTTTAAATGTAGGTAACTTACATTTACAAAATAAGTGCAAAAATCTAACTACATTTATTCAAGTAATTTCTACTACATCAAAACTCAATTGTATCCATTAAGAAGACACAATGATAGAATAAATCTAAATGAATAACTCCACGAAATAAATGAACATTGTGGTATCTGGGGCAAGTGATTTTAACTTTTCTCAACCTCAGTTTCCCAATTTACAAAGTAAGACAGGCTGGATTAGAATATGTCTAATGTTCCTTCTAGTTCTAGACATGTTTAGGTAAAGACAATGGGCATATCCATGATTCATGCAAGTATAAATCTTATTCTTGCAATTTAGTAGTTATTTAACAATTATGCTAATGTATCTGCCAAAGTTTTCTAAAATTCCAGAAAATACAAATTTTATCAGCAATAAAAGGCCTTTGATGACATATATAAATAAGCAAGTAATCCTTGTCTGTGAATAGGCTGCTTTACCTCTTCTCAATAACATATACTAAGATTTAGATTGTTAGCTTTGATTCTAGAAGGACCTGAGAGCCTAAGTTTACAACCAGGAAGCACAGACTCCCTCCTCTCCTATCTCAGGCTATGCTTGAACAGTCCAATATGATGAATTTCTTTTTACTTGTAGCACAGTTAGAGGACTCATGTTGCTCCTCTCTGGCTAATGTGTACCTCATGAAATTTAGATGATTAATTCAAAAGATGAAGATACTAGGGCAAACACTCAACCATAGGAGTCAGTTGCAACAGGACAGAATGAAAGGAAGTAAATCCCCCTTCACTTCACTCGCATTCCCATCCTCTCTTCAAAGGTTGGTTCATATCTAGGTTCCTCTTTGAATATAGTTATAAACCAAGAAAAGCCATCTTGTCTCTTCCAAAAGTTCTTTAAGAATTGAAATTATTGATGTTGGACAAGGTTAGACTCCTCTGTGGGTTCTTTTTCTTCTGATCTGCATCCTCAATGTGTTAAAAACAGAACTTGAGTAAATAGCCATATTTTTATTCTTCTCCTAGGCTGATATTTTCCCTATGTTGGCATAATTTGATGCTTTGTAACAATTTTCGTTATTCATAACATCATAAAGAAGAGAATGAAAAGACAGTTTTAGGAGAATAAGAGAGAAAAACAAAAACCACTGGGGGAAGCAGTGATGGAAGCATCTTGTGTTTCATTCATCATGGTCAATCTAAATTGATTGGACATTTTATTCCTTGCTTATACTTTGTGAAGTAGTTTGGACTCGTGAAATTTACCTCCGTCTGATAGAAGGAAATCAGACGGGAAGAATGCTTGGAAGTTGACCCTCCTCTTCCACACTGGAAAAATACTCAGCCCTTAGAACAGTCACTAAGAAAGTAGGCTGTCTAAGAAGTCAAGAAATATCCCAAGAGTGACTATAATAGGCTAATAGGCATGAGGAAGAGAAGGCTAACTTACATTTAGTAACGATGAGGTACAAGGGAGTCGTCGAGAGCTCAACCAAAGGACATGAAATAGAGATAAAAGGAACTGAGGGACTGATTGAGCCAAAGACGAGATGACACTGAGTTCTCTCCTACTGTGTGATCTCAGTGCTTTGTTTTTAAACAAAAAGTAGCTGTTTTAACCAAGGTTAAATTCCATAATTTAGTTTAAAAAATAATAGTTTGCCTGTTTGTGATGCTTCGGGAGATAACCTGACCCTCTGAGAATGAAGAACTCTCAGCCTTTTTTTTTTTAAGGTGCAGGTTCAACCCAAAAGATGAGATGTCAACAAGAGAGAAAATGATCAAATATAGTGGGATGTGGAGAAGCTCCTCCTTACTATAAAATGAAAACTCCAAACTGAGGGTGATGGCGGGGGGTAGGCAAGGGGCTAAAGTGAGAAGAGGACATTTGTCGTTGATGTACAGTCTTGCCATGTAAATAAAGACATCTGAAGAAGCACACAGGTTTGAAGCTGCTCTAACATTCTATCATAATTAGAAACATTTCAAGAGCCCTGTAATTTCCAATCAAAATTACAGTAATTTCCGATATACAAGCCATGATTCATGACAGAATTTTACATTCCATGAGAGATTACAGTGGCCCGATGTATGACACGCTGAGTACGGCACTAACATAAACAATTCAGTTTAATGTTTAAACAGCACTTGATGTTTAGAATCCCACAATAAAAGAAACATATTATTGTAGAAATTATCACTTTGACAGTGATTGAAGGGTAGGCAGGCATGTGGCCTATAAAGCTATAATTTTTACAGTCCACAGCTTGAGTTTAATCATTTTTATATAACATTTCCAAAATATCCCTTAAGTATTCCTTACCGCCTATAACTTAAAAAAGAGCAACCTCTTCTTAAATGGAGGCTTACATCAAGTTACACTAGTGATGTTGCAACCATAATTTTTTTTTAAATACTAAAAAACATGTATGGGAATATTACAGACCAAATACATGATTGTCTATTTTACCAGAAATGGACAGCTAAAAGATTCTCAATATGAGCACTTGGGAGAGTTGTTAAGAATCAACAGTTTTCTGGCCTTGGAGTCAGGAGGACCTGAGTTCAAATTTGACCTCAGACACTTAATAATTACTTAGCTGTGACCATGGGCAAGTCATTCAACTCCACTGCCTTGCAAAACAAACAAACTACAACAACAACAAAAAAAGAATAATAGTTTTCTAAGTCTGGGGGAGGCTATTTTGCATCCAGGTCTCATTTCTACAGTAGCCAACAAGCACCAGGACTAGGCAGCTTGTCATCTTTGAGGTTTCAGAACCCAGGACAGGGACTAATACAAAAAGCAGGAACCTAATGGATGATTGCTGAATTGGATTAGGCATGCTCTACATTTGCAATTTATAAATTTGGGGCATCAAAGCCCAGAATGACTATAACACCTTTCATAGAAATTATCTTCCAATGTTTTTGTTGAAAAGAGAGAATGATTCTGTATTCTGCTCAGCCTCTTAGATCTGCTCTTAATTGTTTTGTCAACACAAGCATATATGGTTTGACTTTGTTCACAAGGATTATTCTACTTGTGATGAAAATAAAGTGAAAAATCTGGAGCAATGTTATTCAAACCTTGCTATTTTTTTCATGAAATGTATAAAGTATATCTTTTTTATTTTTCTGTAAATATATTCTCAATTTTCATGAATTTATAATATATATCAGGCACTATAATTAAAAGATCTTCTACATCTATGCTATTTGAAAGATTTCTGCATAAAAGGAAAATAAACAATATGTCAATATATGTGAAAAATTTTTTAAAGGTTAAAGAATTCAGTTTTCCTTATAATATGAGTGAGAAGTTAAAGTTAGAACAGAAGGAAACTATATGAGGGAAATCAAGGTAGTTAGAATACTTAAGTAATAGCAATAACTCAGAGATTACCCTCCCTCCATAATATACTGCTCTGAGACAGTACTCAAAATTTCCAGTTCTCCTATACTTGTAAATAGAATCCAGTGGTGAATTTTAAAAATATTTTATTCATAATGACCAAGTAGGATTTGTAAATGCAATGTTCACTCTCCCCAAACTACCATATATTAATTATACCACACATACACACACACACACACACACACACACACATATGTAGGTGTGTATGTATTTACAGACATATAAATTCCATCAGAATGGAGGCTCTTGGGGACCAGGAATTATTTCATTTTTGTCCCTGCATCCTCTAGTACATTTCTGGAACCAAGTAGATGCTTAATGAATACTTCTTTGATTTATTTTTTTTCAGACTGTCCACACAATTCCTCCTCCTTCTCTAACCTCATTGTCCAGCCCCTAGTTCATACCGAACTTCCCCCCACCAATACTCTTTTCCAGGGAGACCTCACCCAATCTGCAATGATTACTTCTATGCAGATGATGCCACAAATCTTTATTTCCATGTTTTATACCCTCTGTTCAGCAAAGCGTCACCTACAACCTAGATCTCTTATCATCAATGAAATACTACATGTCCAAAATTGAATGTAACTCCTACCCAAAACTGGATACCCCCACTTCTGTTGAGAGTACTAATATCTTCCTAGTCAGCCTCTAACTCATCTTTGACTTTTTTCTCTTCCTTTTCATATCCAATCAGTGGTCAACTTCTATCAGTTTGACTTCTCCAACACTAATCAATTCCTTCAATCAAAGTCATCATATTGATCTTTCAGATAGATATTCAAGTCAGTTCATATTTCTTCCCCTCTCCAAAGTCTTTTCTACTTATAGGGGAAACTGAAAACACCTTAACAACATTTAAGAACCTTCACAATCTAACAGCAACATCTATAGTTATATTTCACATTACTTGCTACCTCTTCCTACATTACCATGTTCCAGACAAATCAGACCCATCAGTTATTTTTCCATCTTATCCTGCCCCTTTCTTCCTCTCTTTCATCTCTCATAAATGGACCACAACCCAGTCATGTTTTTACCTGTTAAAACCCATCTTTTCATTAAAGACATAGTTCAGGTATAATTCTTTCAAAGCCTTCCCTACTCCCATATGAAAACAATGTATCATTTAGCCCTATCACACTTTACCTAATATGGAATGTAATTGGATACACATTTTATTTCCCTCGACTTTAAAAAAAAAAAGGATTCCATTCATTTTTCAGTTTTGTATCCCTAGCACCCAGATACTCTAAATAAATGTGTAATCAATTAAATCCATACCCCATAAGAAATTATGCTCTCAATTAAAGTCTACTGTTGATCCAAGGCATGACTCAAGCATAGAGAAAAGAGACAATGATGTACTGGTAACCCTACTGGCACCATTTATTTAAAACAAAATAAAACAAAACAGCAACCGAAAAAAACCCAACCCAAACTTGTTGATTCCTTATTTGATGATAGGTTCTTACCTGGCTTTTGGTGGCTGCAACCTTTGCAAAGAGAGCTTGAGACACCTTTGCGCGCTTCATTTCTTGCTGAATCTCATCGTAAATGGAAGCATTAATGTTCATGGCATTGTTCTCTGGCTTCCCATTTCGCTCTGTGGCAATTGTCGCTGTTTTTACCTATGACACATTTTAAATATGACTGTCATTCTTTGGCACTGAACAGAGAGATAATGCATTGTTCGGAAGATTCACAAACACTGCTTCCAACCTGGATGTTGTTGTACTTTTACAATAGCCTTTTCTACAATTTGGTCATCGACCATTATGGCTGGTCCAGAGATCAAGCTGCTTGGGTTAAGGAAGTCATACTGTCACAGGTGACTGAATTTGTAATAGGAGCGTCACTGCCAACTTACAACTAGAAATTACAGTGTCATAAAGTGACTTTTCTGGAAAATAGACAATAGCTTTCAAAGACTTGAAAATCCTAAAAGAAATTATTCCTCAATTATCTTAAACTGCAATTCTAACCTAAAAAAAAAACCAATTAAAATCATAATTCAGAGTGATATTTCTTCATTGGCGCCCAATGTCTAATATAGATAATTATATCACTGATAGGTATTACATATTCGTGGCCTTTTAAATATTAGACTTGGCTTTTATGCTTTTTCCTCTTACCTGTTTCATTTAAAAAATCTTCCATAACAAAGCAATTGACTGTACCGCATATTTAAATCTTCTATCCATCCATGAAACAGGTATAGCGCCTTTCCTAATTATCATAAAGGCTTGGTCTACTTTACACGTGTATGTCCAAGCTGTTCTGTAATTATTCCATCTTTTTTCTGGCAACCATGAATACAGTTTTTCCTTCTGACTTGTGTTCCCACACTATCAGGGACTATTTCCCTCTCTCTAAAAAGAACATTATTGTACATTATTCAAAATGTACAATGGTTCAATAAGAGTTTTTTTTTTTTACAATATATGACTTTGAAGTGAAGCATCAGCACTGAAGTGTATCAATGGATATGAAAATGCCAAATTGATAATTTCAGGCAGTGTCATAGATTTTGGGCAAAAGCCAAACTCAACTTTAAAAGCTTACTGATATTACTATTTTTTTAAGTTCAAATAAGTAGATGTTCTGCTACATTTACATTTTTTAATGTGGGTTGATATTAATTAACTTGAGAACCTTCTCAAAATCTACATAAAAATGATAAGATTTTCTTCACTGTGAAATTAAATAATAGCTGGTTTAGGAAGGGACTCTTATCACAAATATATCATATATTTCTGTAACTACAAGAATTTCTTAAGGATCTAATTTTGTAAGGAGACATAGGCCTTTTCTATTTAGTAACTTTAAAATATCATTACTATTATATAACAGAAATAGGAGAAAATCAACTTGGTTTTAGAATGAGCGAATGATTCTGAATTTGAAAAATAAGTTTACCACCCATAATATTTCACAATTTATCAAATATGAAAATATTCATTTCCATGTCCAAAAATCTTGGGTATAAGTTCTAAACGAGGGAAATTATTTTCTCTCCCATAAATATTAAATTTTGGCTTAAACATTTATGCTCCAAATTTTTATAAAATTGTTCTTGGACTCTGAGGTAATCATTATAATGGTTGGATTTTTAAATTGCTTTTTTGAAAATAGAGAAGCTGTTGACAAAGTAAAAGAGAGACAAAAGCCCTTATATAGGAAGTAAGGCACTCTGGACAATAGTTTCCTCTCCCTGCTAGTAACTGAGTGACTTTGGGAAACTCAATCCCTCTGACCTTCAGAAACCTTACCTGTGAAATGTTGTTGTCAAACTCTTAAGGACAGGGAGTAGATCAGAAAATACCTTTAGGGACATCCCTTCCAGATCTGGAACCACTGATCCTAATTATCAGATGGCCCTTTGATAGGTGTAGTGACAGAAAACGGTCCTGGTTAAGTAATTTGGGAAATTATATTTTAGGGTCCCAAAGAGTTAACACATTTCCAGGAAGTACCCACACCAGTGTGGTTTAAGATTTGCAATTTATCTATGAGATGGTCCTGCTTTGAGGCAAATGAGTATATTTGTTTATGGTGTGGTGATGCTTTCAATCACTATTTTTTTCCCTTCACTGTTTAAGTCATAAAGCAAAATAATTTCAACATTACACTGAAAACCCTTTGTTATGGAAATGCTCCGAGGGTATACATTCCAAAAAACATTGGAGGCAAAGAGTACAGCTCGAGCAATCTACTTAACAAAATGTAAAGTGTAAACTAAAAACATAGCTCTGGGTACTTCTCAACAACAACTCTTTTCACTCCTTTGCAAAATGCACATGCTTATTCTGGAATTTAACATATGGTACCCGGACTCCGTTCATCTCTTTTAGTCCTCCCGTTTGTTTTCTGGGTGCTGTCCAGCACAATCTCTCTTGAAAGATCACAACTTTAACTAAAAAAGCACAACTTATAAAATCATATAAATAATCCACTCAAAAGCTTAATATCATCATATATCACAGCTGTGGCTATTTTCGGGTGGAAACCAAGTTCTTGCCAAGCTGTTTTTCCAGGTTTTTTTTTTCTTTTCTGAAAACAAAGAATATAAGAGACTGCAGTATTTACAAAGGCAAGG
Organism: Macrotis lagotis; assembly: GCF_037893015.1. Lineage (NCBI taxonomy): Eukaryota > Metazoa > Chordata > Mammalia > Peramelemorphia > Peramelidae > Macrotis > Macrotis lagotis. Next base: position 35,128,940 of record NC_133664.1, on the reverse strand, counting down.
AGGGGGAACCTTTCTTAGTCATTTAAAAAATATTTAGAAAAACTTATCCTTCCCAACTTATCTGCTCAGATACACATCTCATCGCAGAAGATTGATTATGGTTAGAAGAATTTACGGAAACACAGTTTTTCAAAACAAGACACATGCTATTATTGCTCAAGGGGTAACCAAGTTAAACAGGTTTTCACAACCAGGGAAGGCTTACATTCCCCCCCAGGGAAAAACTGAAGTTTTTTTTTATCTCACACACTCTACTAGAGTTTTAGCTTAGAACATCATCAACAATCACAAAAACAAATCCACACCCTTCTTTAATCTAGGGTTAGCTTTTAATATTATGCCCTAAATTAAAATAGCTCATTCCAGGCAAAACCAACTCGTTTTCAGCTCTATTCAGCAAACAGCACAGGCAGTATAATAAATGCAGTTGCTTTCATAATAGCTTTTATCAAGGCAGGATTTGCTACAAATTCTACGAGTATGGAGGAGCCCAGAAGTAGTTAGATTTATGTGTTGGAGTGTTTGTTAGCTCCTCTCCCCTGTGGGCACAGGCGACATCATTCGGTATATTCATCATCATTTATCATTAAGGCAAAATTTTTCAGTTTTAAAAATCAGTTCCTGATTATTTATGATTTATAGGAGGCACAAGATACTATTAGATGATCTGAATTTGTAGCATTTTCCATAATCTGTGTTCAGCACTTTGTTGTTTAGTCATTTCAGTCAAGGATGATTCTCTGACTCAATTCAGGGTTTTCTTGGCAAAGATATGGGAAGGGTTTGCCAAATGTTTTTTCCCTCCAGCTCATTTTACAGGTGAAGAAACTGAGGCAAACAGGGTTAAGTAACTTTCCTAGGGTCACACAACCTGGTAAATATCTAAGGTCAAATTTGAACTTAGGTCCTCCTGGCTCTAGACTCAGCACTCTATCCGCAGTTTCAGTGGTTGACCTCCAAATGCTCAACGCTGGATGTATGCTAAAGTTTAGGCAGTTGCAAGGTTTAGGAAGATCTTTATATACAAAAAGTCTCGCGGAGAAAATTGAGGACAATTTGAAGAAACTATTCTGATCCAAGTCTTAACAACTTAGTATGGTTAATTCAAATATCGATTTTACCTATTTGATTTTAAGAAAACTAAAATATAAATGCTATTTTAGCAATATTTCCTAAAAATTAAAGCTTTCCTTCTGAAATATTTTTGTTTGTGCCTGAAAAATTAGCCTTTGTTATGAGAAATGATTGTTTAATACCTTAGTTTATGTGTTTTGAGGATCTTTTATCTATTTAAAGTAATAAGATTTATTTAGAATAAAATTTGCATATTTATTTTCTGACTCCTAAAGAAGAAAATCAAGAGCAAAAATCTTTGAATGCTATAACTCATTTGGATGCTCCCTATAATATGATCTATGGGTTATATGTGATAATGTATCCATTTTAGAATGAGAGATTCTAATATCCTTGTATCAGGATCTATGGGACAATGGAGTTGCTTCTGTGGCACTTTATATTGAAGCAGACTTTTCACATAAATTCACATGTAATTAAGATACTCTTAAAGTACTGTTCTCCCAAAATATGTAATGCATACAATCAACACTTAAGTTTTAATAAACACAGGCTTTACAAGATTTTTTAAAATTTCTTATAATTTCCTTTAAAAAGAGCTGTTTGTTTTTTCTCCAAAATTCTAACTAATTAAAGAATGGTTAAAACTGTTTGAGCAGGGGGGCGACTAGGTGGCGTAGTGGATAAAGCACCGACCTTGGAGTCAGGAGTACCTGAGTTCAAATCCGACCTCAGACACCTAATAATTACCTGTGTGGCCTTGGGCAAGCCACTTAACCCCATTTGCCTTGCTAAACAAAAAAACCTGAGCATAAAAATTTTTTATCTTAAAATTGATCTGGATTTTTTCCTCTTAATAGAAAGGTCTGGAGGGGACAGAGATGCAGACTATAAATGTCTAATTTTGCATAAACTGACACATACTTGCTATATAAAGGGATATATATGTTATAACTAGCATTTATATAGGGTTTTAAGGCTTGCAAAGATCTTTACAATGACACTTTCTTTACAATCAACAACACTGGGAAAGTATAATATCTCCATTCTACAGATGAGAAAACTGAGGCAGAGAGAAGTTAATTAACTTGCTCAGGGTCACTCAGCTACTTAGTTCTGAGGTCTGATGTGAATTCAGATCTTCTTATCTCTAAGACAAGTAAGGACTCACACTATCCAATGTACCACCTATGGTTCCATGCTGCATGGGAAGAATAGATGATTTCCAAAAAAAAGTTTTTTAAAAATTGACCTGAAGCAGAAAAAAATTTTCATTTCCATTTAAATATCTCAAGTGCAAAGTGCTGTGATTTTCAGAAAATCACATAAAAATGACATTTTTGAAATTTTATCTAGATTTTATTTAGAACAGTTAGTAAGATCAGCCAGGATCCTTCAAATCCAAAAAAAGTCTTCATTGATAGGTTGGTTCATATTTTTTTAAAGGCTTATAGGATTTAGAAGTTATCAAATTCATCTGAGGAGACAGAAATATCCCTAAAACTTTTGAATCTACAACAAACTTGAATGATACTAATAACCTTAAGCTCTAAAGATGTGAATATTAAAACTAGAAGGTATTCTCAAGGTCATCTAATCCAATCCCTTCATTTTACAGATAAGGAAACAGATCCAATGAGTTTAAAAGTGACTTGAATTCACTATATTATCTCAGGAATTTTTTTCCTTATGTAGTCCAACCAACCACTCAATATACTCACAGTAGCATAACTTTCCATCTTTCACTGAAAAAAAGATAAGTAGTAGTCTCATTTTCCCATTCTAAAATGAGTCTTTCTTTTTTTTATTACTCCTTTGTGATTTTTAGTGAGAAACAAATACGTTAATAAAATCTAAATGAAATCCTTCAAAAGAGCTGTCTTACTTAATAGAGGGAAAATAAAGGTGTTTGGTTGAATCACAACTGCCTGACTAGAAGGGAAGACCAATTAACTAGTTCCTCCCCAACCTCATTCCACTGGATATCAGGGAAATAAAGAGATTTTAACTTACTTTCTCAATTTCTGATAGCACGTTGATCTTTTATCAGTCGTAACATGTTGACATCCTGTCATACATCTTAAGTTTTTACAGGAGCCCTATGAATATTTTAGCAAATACGTGCTATAAAATCTTTTAGTGTACCCCAAGAATGAAATTAGGGTGAAAGAATTCAAAAACTTTAAAACAATAAAGGATAATCATTTTCTATATGAAATCAAATTATCCTCAGGAAAAACCTGAATGGTTAAGCAACCTAACCAGTCAGCTTGCTAGTCAATGCATGAGGAAGATTTAAATCTAAGTTGTCCTGATCCCAAGCCCGGTGATTCATCCACCTGGCCACAACACACCTTGGAAGCTACCTGGATAGCGTAAGTGTACCAAGTAATTCATTTTACTTTGTCACATTCTTGCTGTTGGTCTAGTTTAAAATCACACCTCCATTCTATTCTCAGAGAATCACTAGTGAATCTGAGCACACTAAGGAAAATTCATTATCTTGGATTCACATAAAGATGAGATCATTTGATATTTAGCCCCTCCCCAACCCAAATAGGGATCATGACAGTGGTGTGCTTTGGAGATTGTATTTGGGATATGACTTGGTAAGAAAAAGATCAAGATTTCTCACTAGTGATAAATGATCTGAGGCTGGTCAAGGGTATGTTGTTCTGCTTTTCTTTTGATTTTATTCTTTTGGGTTTGATTAGAACTAGACTAACCAGGTGCACAATAGCTTTGTCTGTAAACCAACTATAAATGGTATGTTTTTGATTCACAGATTTTGTTTTATGGATGGAGTGTCCTAAGTATATTAAAACTTCATGCATCTACCCTAATATTTAAAAGTTGCTGCATTTCAACTGCTGCTTATCAATAGTAGTATTCTTAGCCTACTCTAGTGTATGCCTTTAAAAATACAAAACATATGTTTCAATGTCACTGCACTTAAAAAATCAAAAGAAGCTTTAAATTAAAATATTGAATTAAATCCACTCAAGACACAGTTATTAACCTTTAATATTATCTAACACTAAGTTGTGCTAAGCGGCTTCCAGGTAGGAAACCCGAGCATTTAAAAGTCTTTGATTTTTTCTTCTTTATATCCCAGCTGCTACCAATTCTTGCTCATTCCAACTCTGGTTAACATGGTTTACATTCACCAACATTTTTCTCTTTCCAGTAGGCTTACCTACCTCCACAGCCCCGACCAATTTACCTTCCATATCACTGCCATTTTAAGCTTTCTTATACATGGTTGTATCATAACACTCCATGATACATACCTCAGGCTGTCAATAAACCTTTAATTAGCACCTAATAAGTAGCAGGGCCTGTAATAAGCACAGGGGAGACAAAAAGAAGCAACAGACAGTCCTTGCTTTCAAAGTGCTACAATTCAAATTTCATTGTCTGAATTTAAAAGTCTCCAATACTATTAGATTAATGTTTCTTCAACTATTTCCTCTATAAGGGCACAGTGAAATGCTGGACCTGCATTTAAGAAGACCTAAGTGCAAATCCAACTTCTGACCCTTATTAGCTAGAAGTTACTGGGCAAGGGTCTTAACATCTTCTGCCTTAGTTTCTTTAGCTATAAATTGGGGTTAGCAATAGTCCCTACTTCCCATGGTTGTGGTGAAGATCAAATGAGATAATGTTTGAAAAGTTAGCTCATTACTTGGTTAAGTAGTAGGCATTTAATAAATGCTTATTCCCCGATTCCGTTCCCTTCCGAATATCAGATGCCTTCATTTCCCAAACATGCCCTGTACTTGTCGACCTTTAAGTGTCTGCTCTAGGGAATCCTTTCTTTTATTCAATGTTGTCCCTACTTTGTTATCACAGGTTCACTTCATCCTCACTCTTTAAAGCCCACACATGAAAATCAACCATGTTCTTCTCCCCTGACCTCACAAAGAAATTTATTCTCGACCTCCACAATATACTTATCATGCAATATGTTATTGATTGTTATGGGGGTGGGTCTTATGGTAAGATAAACTCTATGAAGAAATAGGTTCAAGTCTTCCATTTATAATCCATCATATCCATAAGGTTCTTATGCATAGGGCTCATTTTAGTCCCCTTCTCCAAAAACATCTTATTGCCTCTGGCATAAAATACAGGTGCCTCAGGGGTTTGAAGAATCTTCATGTTCTGGCTCCAACCTACCTTTCTAGACTTCTATTTTTGTCTCCTTTACACACTTTCCATTCCAGTCCAACTGATGCCATGCTTGCCATTCCTCACACATAACATCCCTTCTCCCCAAACTGGCACCAACTACTCCCCAGGCTGGTTTGCCCTCCTCCCTGACCTCTGCCCTAGAATTCTGAGTTTTCTCCCCAGCCCAGTGCCATTTCCTTCAGGAGGTTATTTCTGATTGTCCCAGATTGCCTCCTCCCCACAACTTGAATTTTACTTCTTTTGGAAGTATTTCATTTTTTTATATTTTCTGTATTATTTCCCCTGATACATTCCCTACACATTTTTTGAGGATAAAGATGGTTTCATTTTTACCTTTATAGCCTTAGCACATAAATGAGTATCTTGCACACAGATACATAAATTTCTTTTCAATGCATTGTATTACTCCCAGTATCCAGAATCTACTGCAAAAAGTAGACAATGGGTTTTTGCTCTGTAATGGAACCTTAAATGAAGTAAGAAGCCAATTTAAGGACTGATGTTGTATAGGAGAGACAAAGTGATACATCTAATGCCAGAATCATCTTACAGTTCTATTGGATGGACAAACTATTTGGCTTTGACAAACCATTTTAATTTTAAATCAACTTCACTGTATAGTTCTGTATTACTTATACATTGTATTGACTCAATATTTGCATTATTGGCCAGGTCTACATAGCTTAGAGTGGCCCAATTACCTGATTAATTTAGGAAACATGGATAGGCCACATAAATAATTCAGAACAAAATAAATTATCAATGTGAGCTATCCTGATTTATCAAAAAACAATAGTTTGCAAAATAAAATAACCTTATCTAATAGTAATTTACAAGAAGAGTCATCTGTTGCATACAGGCGACAGTGAGATTCTGCAGTGGTTTGGGCCAAATACATTTTGTTGGAGGAGTCTGTTTTACTTCAAATTAGGATACAGAGAATTCTTAAAATACTAGGAAAATCAGAAAATCAAAAACTGTACTTAAGTAAAGGCAAGTCAGGCGATGCATGTATTAGTAAAACTGTTCCAAACCTGTTATTACTCTGAAAAACCATAGGTTCCTTCCGCGAGGACTGCAACTTAAGTGGTGTGCCAAATAACCCACTGCAGGAGTATAACTATTTTAACGATTAATTACTGGCACCAGAGCTTAGCTTAATAACTCAATCAACAGGTTTCCAAAGGATTAACCTCACACGCCAGATGCATTGTCTAGTGGGACAAGGTATGTTGTACATTTATTAAGCACCTTTTCTTTGCCCAGGTAGTAAACCCAGCTCTGAGGCTATGAAGACAAGGACTCATTGGTCCTTAGCTCTAAGTAGCTTATTTTCCATTGGAGAGAAAGCAGGGAAGTTACAAAAACTTCTCTTTCCTGGGGTTGGAGGGATGCACTCTTGGTACATCAGCCTTGGATTCCTACAGGAAGCTGACTTGAACTGAGCCTTGAAAAAGTTATTCTTTCCAAAGGAACAGAGATAAAGGTAGTTTTGTGTAACTAGGAGTTCCACAAAAATACTTTTTTTGAAATGACAGTACAAAGAATACAATTCATAGGATCTGTGTTAGAAAGGGATGACCAGCTAAATGATGCTGACCTATTGTATTTATACTTTATATATTAAAATATTTCATATAATATTTCAGGGCAATCCTATGCAGAGTGCAGCTAGGGATGAATAGTCAACTTTATCTTGATTTTACATTCTAAACTCAATTAGGAATAAGAATAAAAATAATAGACCACTGATTAACACAACCCATAAAAAGTATGCTTTTTGACTATATAGCATCTAACTTCTTTCCTATGAAATTTCTCTTCATTACTTTCCAAGTTTACCTTCATTCGAATAAGTGCATTTCCTTCCAAGGTGACTACTTTGAAGGCAAGAACACTCATTTAGATGCATATGTTAGAGTAGACTTGTTTTAAAAATACCCACACAACAAATCCCAATCACTTTCATTACAGTACAGTTATACTCCATATGCTAATCATGTCTAGCAATGAAAAGTCTATTGAAAGGTCTCAGACTAGAAGCTAAGTCCATAAGTTTGTTTTGTTTTTTATCTAACATAGGAACATTAACAGAAAGAATTGAAAATTCATCTTTTTTCCCCTTGGGTAAAAAAATTTATAGTGAAATATAAAATATACCTATTTCTGGGATAATGGACAAAATTCTTTAGAGGTCCCCTTTTAAAGCAGCTTTCAAAGACTGTATGAAACTTAATTATGAAAGATTACAAATGAGATGATTTGTAATTGGTACCAGCTGCAGTTTATATCGGAAAGCATAAATACAAATAGAATTATTTTTTTTTTTACTACAAATCGCAAAACTCTGGACCTGAACTTGAGGGAAAAATGTACTTTTTAAACTATTTTTTTTCCTTTTATTTAAAATGTCTTCTCAATCTGAGAAGAGAAATATCTGATGGCTCATCTATATTTTGCATAGAGAACAGCAAGGCTACAATTTCTTTTTTTAATCTACAAAGGATTTAGAGGTGAAAGGATTCTTGGAGATATTCTAATTTGGGGGTTCTTTTTTTTTCAGGTTTTTGCAAAGCAGTGGGGTTAAGTGGCTCGCTTGCCCAAGGCTACACAGCTAAGTAATTGTTAAGTGTCTGAGGCCAGATTTGAACTCCAGGGCTCCTGCTCTATCCACTACACTACCTAGCTGCCCCTAATTTGAGGGTTCTTAACGTTTTTGATGTCTTTGGACCCCTTTGGAAGGATGAAGCCGCTGAATTTTTCTCAGAATAATTTAAATTTAATTTTTAATTTAAAAAATTAAAAATTCTAAAAAAATCTTAAATTCACAATGAGGGGCAATTAGGTGCTGCAGTGTATAGAGCACCAACCCTGGAGTCAAAAGGACCTCACAATGGAAGGGAAAGCTCAGTTTCAGTTAGAGGCTAGTGAAATTGAAGATGAGCTTTTTTTTTTCCTTTTTCCTCTAACCAAGTTCACAGGCTACTGGAAAGCTATCCACACACTTGTGGGCTACAGTGGTTCTCCTATAGAAAGTCCATGACTTGTCCAAAGTCATACAAATGGTAAAAGGCAAAGTCAGGATTCTAATTCATATTTTATTTCTATCTAAATCCCACATTCCCATCTAAATCTCACAACAGATTCATTATTTGAGGCCAGATTCTAAATTAGTCAAGGAAGAGAATCTGGGGGGGGGGGGGGTCCAAACCTTTCTTGATAAAGGAATGGAAGGAGTTCAAAGCAATGCTTCTAAATGCAGAAGGGGGTGAGGGGATTGTCTTTTACCTGGGGAGGCCGGCTGGGGGGTGTGCTTATCAGAGGTGCTGGACCCATAGCCGAGGCTGCATTCAAACTCCTTTCCCTTTCATCTTGATAAATTCGATCCCTTTCAGCTTCTGGCAATTGCAAGAAGTTCTGCATGGCCCGGAGGTTAACCAGCAAAGACTGGGAGGCAGTCTTGGGGTCCTCTTCCTTTCGAAGGATTTCTGAGAGCAAGCCCTGCAGGGGAATGAATGGGAGAGGAAAGAGTGAACTTGTCTGTGTCTGGGTCTTGGGGAGAAAGCAGAGGGTGCCAAAGGATCCCTAAGCATTCCTTTTTTCTTTCTTTCTTTTTTTTTTTTGCCACTGTTTAGAAAAGGAACAGACTCAGAGGCATCAATTCTGCATAGGAATATATTAGTGACAATTGAGATGGTGGAGAAGAGAGCCTCAATTGTAGTCTTAATTTTATTAAGCATCTGCTTTACATACAACATAAACTGAATCTGCCTAATTGGTCTCCTTCCTAAGAGTGGTTTAACTTGCCATGAAATCTTTCACAGTGAGACAATTGAGAAGAGTTAAGATGAAGTGAAATCCTCAGCTCAGCAACATGAGATTGCAGAGTTCTCCTACTGACTAGACCAAAGCTGCAGGAAAAAAAAATCAGTGGTTCAAAAAGCCATCTTGAAAAAGGAAAGATGGACTTTAAAGGAAAATGCTTCAGAGATTTGATTAAACAAATAAAAAAAAATACTCCCAAGCCACCACTTGAGAAGCATTAAAAAATACTGCACATTAGAATATAACCAGCTCAAATTATTTAAAAATAAGTGACACCAATTGGCCTTTCAATTTTATACTGGAGAATTACACTGACATACTCCAAATACTTTCAAATACTATCCTGCTATACCAGTAATCTAATATGTGTAATGCTGAAATTTTGAACTTCAGAAGACGCAGATGTAATTTGAAATACATAACTGCTTTTCCACATTACAAGGATCCACAGTAGAATGTTAATGAAAAGAACATTTGTCCTTTTATGAAAATAGAATTTAAGATGTTGTATAGAATATCTGCATTTCCTAGATTACTAGCACCTCCGGTAAATCATATTAGTAATTTCTAGACTAAGAATGGTCATCAGCAAGATGAGAACATTATCATGGCAAAAGAGAGCTTTTTATGATTGATTCCCCCATCAAGGAGGTCATTACTGTTTTATGACAAATTCTTTTTTTTTTGCTTTTTGAAGAATGCTTTTAAGAAAGTGAAGATTTCTTTCTAAATGTTTCAGTTAAATTTTTTCAAATTTCTATTTTTCAAGGATTGAACCTCTTTTCCTTTTCCCATCTCCATCCCTTTGTATGGAATAATGTTGGGACCCCCAGAGATAGATTTGTTTCTTTGCCAACAAAATGGAACCACAGATCAAAGATTTGATGCATGAAGATTATAGTCTGCAAGTGGTCATTCACATTTCGGATTTTCCTTTCCAAAGAATTCATAAAAATATTATTGGGAAGGGAGGAAACAATATTTTGAAGGATGGGACAATTTAGTTAAAAGGAAGTGATCTCTGAATATTGTAGCACTTTAAAAGGTTATCTGCAAATGCTTTTTAAATTTTTAAATCTGCTAAAGTCAATCGCTGTCAACATATTTGGGTGCAGACTTGATGAAGATGATACTTTATTCAAATTCAAATAAAAAGGTTACATAAAATTAATAGAGGATAGCTTCTAAACAACCACATCAATATTTTGTGTCTATGGCACAAACGATGTCATTATAGAGAGAGATAATGACTACCAAATATTACTTAGTTGTGACTTCAAGAGAAATGCACAAATTAGATTGAAAAATAAGAACAGAGACTTGAAGTACTTGTAGTAGGCAAAGGCTGTTCCTATACAATGACAAAGCCTGAAATCAATTCAATTAAAATTCAACCAAAAAATGTCATCTGTCATCCAGATTGGTTGTCTATATGACGTCAGATGGTTGGTTCAACAAAATTTGTGACTGAATCGATTTAGCATGTGATATCACAATGACCCAGTCTAAGAAATTTCTCAAAAAATAATAATGAAGATTAGGGGACCATTTTCCTCTTTCTGTCCATGTTCTATGTTGTCCAAATACATATGGATGAAAGTAGGCAATAGAGGAGAGAGGCTATGAAATGGCTTTGTAAAAGAGAGACATACATATTAAACATACATCATCTATATTATATTCTTATTAAATGAAATGCATACAGAGAATACAAGAACACAGTTTTAAAAGGGTGACTAGTCAACTCTTACAGTGATTGACAGAAAATTCAAAGTAATACATCATTGAAACCTCGTGAGAATCTTGAGGAGATTATGGTATGGTAGACATGACCCAAAGGAACAGGTGATGGGACAGAGGCTTTGAAATAAATCAAATAAATATCTTCAAGACAATTGTATTTTGGAAATTTGACATTGGACTTTAAACAATGAAACTGCTTTTTAAAAAAATGCACATTCAGAGAAGGAACAGACTTGTGGCAATATAAAACTATAATAGAGAAAAACGTTAAGAAAAGAGCAAGATTGGGGAGAAGTTCTATGCTTCATTCCTTCCACCTGCTAAGATTTAAAAAGTCCTTGTCTGGATTAAGAAATGAGGCATCATGGGTTACTGAGCAAAGAAAAAAAAGCTTAGTGTCCAAGTTTGAAGAGTCATAATAAATAAGTTTGCAGGTCTCTTCCATCAATTACTATCCATTAGACAAATGTTTTGAAGAAAAAAGCAACTTATCTTCCTCCAATATAATTATTGTAATGGTTCAGGTAGTTAATTGTTACTTAATGATCATGGGCAGAACTGAATCGTTGCCATAAATATTGAAGTAACCATAGATAGGCCAGTGTAGATAATACCAAATAGTTTGAAACCAGTTTACCCATTGCTTTCAATGGGGGGAGTGCCCCCTGGTGGACAATGTATGGGAAAAATAGCCACAAAACGTTTTGACCACAGTTTATGACTATCTTGAAAACATTATTAGGCCACTTTGGAAAAATTCTCCCAAAATATAGGCGTCAGATTATGACTAGAGGAAAACACTTGAGTAAATTGTTTTTGTAGGCACAGTCTCTGTGTTTTTGCTTCCCTTTATAGTTGGGAATCCTTGCTATTAGTATATTTTAAGGGATCACTTCATAATGCACAATGTCATTCAGTAACAAAATCTTCTTGGGCAAAGACCCAAGATGAACCTGCCTTCCAATGATTTCTGCTATGTGAGTCAGAAGTGTCATAGCACAATCCCAGGATCTGTCACTTATTATCTAATATGAGGTACTGAAATATCTAGACACAAACTTACTGAATACATTTAACATTATTACTCTATCTAGTTTTGGGGAAAGGAAACATGTCTGTGACATCACGTTAAAGTCATGGTCACATTAATGGTATATGTGCTTGTGGCCATTCATCATAGCCTCACATCACACAGAAGTTAAAACGTAGAAGCTGCTGTGGCAGGAGACCAATATCTCCCATGCTATGTGTCAGAGCTTCAAAGGGCCATTCCTATTATTCTTCAAGAGGGAGATCCTCACATGGTACCTGCATCACCATTTTCACACACACACACACACACACACACACACACACACACACACACCATTTTTGCCCATCATTAAAAAAATAACACAAATGTTTTTTTAAAATGGCAAGAACAAAAAGTAAAAATATAGAAAAACTTAACTAGTTGAGAAATTAATACCATTTTTCATTGTGTGTCTTTAAAGTCCTATAGGGTTGCTTCATTCTAAAATGGCAAGTCTAAGAAGAGTTAAAGGACTTGCCGATAAGATACCAAGCTCCAAGCCTTTGTGTACCGTCTGCCTTTATTATACATGGAATGCTTTCCCTTAAAATTCTTCTTACTATTCCCTTAGAATTTCCTTTACTATTCATATTCAACTTGTGTCTCCTCTTACAGGAAGTCCTTCCTGGTCTCCCTAGTTGCTAGTGCCTTCTCCACTAATATTATTTTCCATCTAATATATATTTCTCTTATCTCTCCTGATATGTAGGTCTATATGCCTACATATATGTAAATATGTATGTATGTGTATGAATACATATTTTCCCCCATTAGAATGAATGTAAGGTCCCTGAGGGCAGAGGTTCAGACTAAGTATGGCCCCAGGGATGTCTAGCATGAGAAAGTTCCAACAATCACACGTGGCAAGAATGAGGGATTGTGAGAGTATTCCATTGGTTCTCTCAATCAAGAGAAAGGAAGGAAGGAAGGAAGGAAGGAAGGAAGGAAGGAAGGAAGGAAGGAAGGAAGGAAGGAAGGAAGGAAGGAAGGCAGGCAGGCCTCTAGGTGGACCAACTGGAAGGAAACAAGCAGACAGGGATAATAGTAAGGATGGACCGGTAAGGGCCTACTGCAGTCTGCATCATTGAACAGGACTAGGAAACTAGCTGGTAGCATAGTAAACAGAGTATGGGGCCTGGAACCAGAAAAAGCTGAGTTCAAATTAAGTTTTAGATACTCAGTAGGTATAAGAATTTGGGCAAATCATAATTTGTTTGCCTCAGTTTCCTCTTCAGTAAAATGAGTATAATAATAGCAGCTACCTCCCAGGGTAGCTATGAGAATTAAATGAAATAGTATTGGTAAAGTGACTGGCACACAGTAGGCACTCTATAAGCGTTAGCTAGTCTTCTTGTTATTATTAATTATTATTAATCATCATCTTGATTTGAGGTATAGAATGGCTATGACCTTCACTGACAGGGGATATATTCATCCTAATGAAAGGATCAAAGCCTGAATTATGAAAGGCCTTTTCCCTTGCATTGAAGTTTTTCATGCATTAATCTAGAGATTTTTAAACAGATTTATCATAGAAAAATTTGAAATTACTTTGCAGTTTAGTTTCATAGTTGGGAAGTGAAAGTTCTAAACTTTTTCCAATGAAAAAATGAATTTACAAAGAGATTCCTAGGCCTGTTTATTTTTGTATTTCCAAAGAAGAGTTTGCAAGTTATCACAAGCATAGTTCATTACTAATTGTAAAAAAATGTTCAATAAATATTATCAGTACTTCCCAAAGCTAATTATGAATTCTTTAAAATACAGATAAATGAAAGTGTCTGCCAATCTGAACAAAAACATAGCCTGTCTGGCCTCCACTTTGTCTCCTCTTTGAACATAATCACCGATTCAGATAGATTTTTATCAGCTTCATGGAACTTCAAAGCATGTACAAAGAAAATATGATTTGTTGAAACCTCCCCCAAATACGTAAAGCACCTCGGAATGCTCTGAATGTACCATTTGCTGTGAATTTTAAATTGCATGTCCAGGTGAAAGATGATTTTCTAACTCCACCCACTCACCTGGACCTTGGCCAAGTAAGTTATAAGCAGACACATTCATCTATGTCGTTTAGTAGCAAAGGGAGAGCTGTCATAGTGCTGTAATAGCACCTTTTTACCTTTGATTCAATAGTGATATGGATAGTGTGCTTTTTCTTAAATTACACTGCAAAGGATTATATGAACACAGTGGCAATTTCTGTTATACTTAAGCAGGCAAATTTCTCTCCACCAGATAATTTACAGAACTCAAATTCAATAAAACATTGCATGATGGTCCATTACTGTTATCAGTTTTGAATAATCCATCTTCATTCTTCATTTTACTGGAAAATAAAGTGTGCCAAAGACAAAAGGAAAAAAAAATAAAAGGAAAAGACTTGAGAGTGGAAGCCAAGTAAACCCTGAGTTTTATTTTAAAAATCCCATTGCTACCTAGATATGTCAAACATGTATAAGACATGTGACACATACAGAAGCAGAATGCTTGAAGCTAAAACTGCAACTTCCAAGAATTATATTAAAGCTGGTAAGTGTTTATTTAGAAGCTTTAGGAAAATTTTAAAAATATATTGGCCTCTATTATAGCCTCATGTAACAGGTTTTAGTCCCTACTGAGATTTAGTCTTTTCAATAGTAATTCATGTAAAGAATACATTTCCACCAAATGTAAAAAACAAAAAAGGAATTGTTTCTCAAAACTTAAGAAATTATTTTTTTAAATCTTTACAACAAAGTATGTTTAACATAGTTATAAATGTATAACCTTTATTAGATTACTCTCTATCAAGGGAAGGGAGGCAGAGAGAAAAATGATTGTTCAAAACTATCTTTACATATAGTTAAAAAAATACATTTTAAAAACTATCACAAAATATGTTTAACATAGTTATACATACATAACCTACATTAGATTACTCTCTATCAAGGGGAGGGGGGAAGAAAGGGAACCAGGGAGGAAAATGATTATTGAAAACTATCTTTACAGGTAGCTGGAAAAATAAATAAATAAGTGAATAAATGAATAGATAGATAAATAAATAAACAAATGGAAACTTTGCCACAAAATATGTTTGACATAGTTAACCATGTATAAGCTTTATTAGATTACTCTCTATCCAGGGGAGGTGGGGGGAGGGAAGGGAGACAGGGAGAAAAATGATTGTTATTTTCACATGTAGCTGGAAAAACAAACAAATAAATAAAACTTTACCACAAAAGATGCTTAACATAGTTATACATGTATAATCTACATTAGATTACTCTCTGTCAAGGGGAGAAGGGGAGGGAGAAAAATGATTGCTGAAAACTATCTATACATGTAGTTGGAAAAATAATATATTAATTTAAAAAACCACTTTGCCAAAAATGAATTATATTTGTAGAACAGTCTTAAGTAATGGGGTGTTCCTATGATTGTGAAGGTCCTATGAGGCTCATGCTAATCAATTATGATGCACATAAATGTAGTTAATATGAAATTCCCAGGGCAAATACTCAAATGACTCTGAGATCAATCTCATCAATTTGGGAGTGCTGTTTAGTGATGGAAACTGTATTCTGTCCATGCCTGCCCATCTTGTCTTCACCCTCCCATATATACGTTCCTCACAATGGGTCCACCCAATGTTCTAGAGCCCTTTCTTCCTTCTCCTGATTGAGATACTCTGACCATCCATCATCCTTCATCCTTGCCATGTAGTCAACTCATCTTCTTTTCCTCCGACATATTTCCTTGACATTTTTTAGCCCATGGAAATTTCTCACTGGTTATAACCTAGGCTCACCCAGCAGGTACCTCTCCACTGTGTGATATAATTAATTTTTAATTTTTAAGAGCTAGGATAATACATGTTTGTCCACCGTAGAGAGACCCCCAGGAACTTTGTGTCCAGAGACTATCAATGTTTCTCTCTTCTGATTGCCTCTTTGTCTGATTATGTCATAAAGCCTTGCATTTGTATGTACATATTTTACACTATTTCAAACCAACTTAAGTTGGAATTTCACATTGTAGTAAGTGCACACGAATGTGAGATGTGAGATTTAACTGTGCAGAGCCCCAGCTATCTACATATGCATTAGCATGTGTATTTTCGTACTCGCGGCTAACACCATACACTAACACTCTGCACCTGTTTTTATTGAAATGCATACACTTTGGAATAAACACACTACATGCATTCATATGAATGTATAATCAATAAAATCAATGCAGCTGTGGTTTTTTAAGTGTGACCACCCAAAATACATGTGTGCTTGCGTGTGCAAAAACGAAGTCTCAGAAACTGCATACTTAAATAGAAGGATATGGCGGAATCTACCCAGCCAATGTTTCAAACACAGCCAAAGAATCATTTCCTACTGAGAACTGTCCCTACACCAGTAGTGAAGATTTTAACTGAAACACTTTTCTTGTCATTCCTGAATAAAGTAAAGAGTTCTTTTAAAGATGGGTTAAACATTAAGATGGCTTTTATTAAAGTACACTGCATCTAGCTGTACCAAATTTTCTATATCTTTCCCTTCTCAAAAAAATAGTTACTTATCTTTATATGACATTAGCCACTGAGTTGATTTAAATTACACACAAGTAAAACCCATATAGTTCTACTATCTCAAACAGCTTATAGCTCCTATGAACAGAAAAATGGAATAAAAAAATCTGCAGATGGAGGGGACCCTGGAGATCATAAAGCTCAATCTTCCCTTTACTATAAAGATGAGGAAACTAAGCCCAAGAAAGCTAACAAATTTACTTAAGGTTACACACTTATTCAATGGTAAAGCTCAGGATTCAAATCTAGGCAGCTAAGTGGTACAATGTATAGAATGTGAGACTCTGGAGTCAAGAAGGACTGAATTTCAATCTTGGAGGCTTTGGAGAAGTTGCTGAACCTC
Source organism: Macrotis lagotis (assembly GCF_037893015.1). Lineage (NCBI taxonomy): Eukaryota > Metazoa > Chordata > Mammalia > Peramelemorphia > Peramelidae > Macrotis > Macrotis lagotis. Next base: position 35,112,125 of record NC_133664.1, on the reverse strand, counting down.
TCTGTCCTCAGGGTTGTTGTGAATATGAAATGAGATTGGGGCAGCTCGGTGGAGCAGAGCATAGAACACTTGTCCTGGAATCAGAGAGATCTCAGTACTTGATACTTGATACTTACTAGCTATGTGACCTTGGGCAAGCCATTTAACCCCATTTCCTTGCCACCACCCCCCAAAAAAAAATCCAGGAAGAATTCAGATCATATATATATATATATATATATATATATATATATATATATATACATATATATATATATATTTACACATAAACACATGAATTTATGTTTAGTTTTGTAAACTTTATACTGCTATATAAAAACTGACACCAGATCCCTACCCACTTTCTACAATCAATCTTCCCAATAATTACCAGTAACATCAGTAGCATCCAGTGTTCCCTCACAATAAAAACTGTTGATTAAGGGATGATTTTCCCCATCTCACACACTTTACTGCTCACTCTCACTATTCTTAAGCATATGAAACCTTCAGTAATGCTCAACAACCTAAGCGTGTATCTTTGCTTTACTATATATATTAGTCCATGCCAATGTTACCTTAGACTATAAGCTATGAAGTAGCCAATATCTACAAGTTTAATATGAGTCTAGTGCTGCTGAATTGGTCACTGTTGCTAATGAAGAATGTTATCTATAGCAGTAGCAAGCAGTATTTTAGACCTACTCTATTTTATTTATATGTATATATGAAATCATGTCCCCAGATAACTATAAAATTAAGAACAAAGTATCATAGTTGTAGAACAAATTATTACAGTTAAAAAGTTAAGTGTAAAAAAAATCACAGCTGTGAATCAACCTGCTACCTGAATTCTGCAGATGACTTTATTTTAAATTATCATGTCTGAGATCCCCTGACCTTTGGTATTTTAACTACTCACAACATCAAAAGATAACTTTATAATTATAAAGTGAGTCAAGTAGATTCAGGAAATGATATTAAAATGAGAAATATTAAAAAGAAGCTAATTCTTTGGATCCAGCCATCATTAAATACTACCTTTCTTTTATGTTTAGGTCAAAACTCCACTTTCCTTCTGGACAGTGGTTTCAAAAGAAAAAAAGGATATTTATTTCAAGATGTCACAGTACAGTGAATTTGAGACTAGAGAACCAGAGTTCAAAGCCAGGATTTGCTTTTTACCACCTGTGTGATCTTGGCAAAGTTATTTAAACTTATTTGGCTCATTTCCTCATTTGTAAATCAGGATAGTTGGATGACAAGCTAGGGCTAGGTTTGATGATCTTATATTTAAAAACAATGTAGTTCAATGTTTCTCAAAAGATTTTTTCTCATTATTTCAAACATGGAGATATATATATATATATGTATATGTATGTATGTATGTATGTATGTATGTCACTTCTCCCTCCCATTCTTCTCCTTCACTAAAATAAAAGTTCAGGGTTTATTGATGGGAACATCTATTCTATATTTACCAAACAAAGAGGAGGTTTTAGCAGGAAAAGCAACATGGAGACCAGGTAACAATGGAATCCTAGGTAATGGTGGTGGGTGGTTGTGATAGAGAGAGGTGTAGACACTACAGCTAGTAAAAAAAAGGATGAATGACACTGTGGAGGAGAATGACTACGTTATGCTAATTTGTTATGCTAATGAGACATACTGCTGCCATCACTTAACAGCTGATCATAACTGGTCTCCATAATCCCCTTAGTTTGAAAAAAAAAGTTACATATTTGAAAGAAAATATCTAACATATCACATTTTTTCTCATGTTCACCTTGCTAGATGCAAAATAATTCACATTTATTTAGTATTTTAAGATTTCCAAAACATTTTCTTTATAACAACACCTTGATCTAGGCAGAGTAATTATTATTCTGCCCACTTACAAGATGAGAAAGGTGAGACACAGCAGGAAAGTGACTTGATCTTGGTACCACAATCAAGTTGTGGCAAGGGGAAAATCAGCTAAGCAATGAGTAGGCATGTGACCTTGAGCATATAACAAGCTTTTTAGACTTTAGTTTTCTCATCTACAGCAGTAGAACTGAATCGTTCTCAATTGCTTGAAAGTTCCTCACACTTAAAACATGGTTCCTATTGTTGCTGTTGTTCGGTCATTTCAGTCTTGTCTCACTTTTCATGCCCCTAATTTAGAATTTTCTTGGCAAAGCTACTGGATTGGTTTGCCACTTCATTTTACAGATGTGGAAACTGAGACAGATAGAAGTTAACTGACCTGTCCAGTAGGATGTATGTGAGGTTGAATTTGGGCTCAGGTCTTCCTGACTACAGACCTGAAGCTGTCTCCTATGATTCATGGAATGAATAGACATAGCTAACAGTAATATTTAATACCTGCCTCTTTGGTTGCAATTTGTAAATGAGTGGGCCCTGAATGAGATACTATTCACAGTTGTTATTCTGGTCTCCCATTGCCAGTGAAGAATATAATATGAACTAGAAACTGGAATGGAAAACATGATAGCATTCCTAAAGCATGATTAGGGAGAGCCTTACAATGGCAAGTCATTAAATTAAATTTAGTGTTTCAGTCTGGACACCGACAGAAAGCATCTTTGTAGAGAGGATTCAAAAGGAGAAAACCACCAAGAAGATATGGACAAATGGCATGCACAAATAAGAAAATCTCTTTCAAAATTCAACCAATCTTACCTGAGTTCTGTTAAAAGCCACACGTGCAAATACTGCCTGGGAGATTCCTGCTCTCTTCAGTTCATCTCGCACCCACTGGTAGATTTCGGAAGACACCTCTGTGTTGGTTGAGACCTGTTGCTCCAACGGTTTGTTCATAGATCTACTGACAGGGGGAGGGTGGTTCAAGTACTGTTGGTTTAAGGACTGCTGGGCTAAGAGTCTGTTCACTGCATACTGCTGGTTCAGCAACTGAGCCATCACCAGCTGTTGATTTACCAACTGAGGACTAATAGGAGTTGATACAAGTCCAGGGTGCAGGTTTGGAAGAGGGGTCCGGACCGATGGCTGGCTGCCGTGAGAAAGCTGCACAGGGGATGGAGGCTGCTCAGCAGTGTTCCCTGGGACTGGCTGCTGGCCAAAGTTGACATGGTTGGCACTCTGCTGGGATAGTTCGGAAAGGCTATCCATCTCAACTACAATGGACCAAAAAAAAAAAAAGCACCATTTCTTAGAAAATAATTATGATAATATGAAATCACCTTTATATAGAGCTCTAATGTTTGCAAAGTGCTTTGTAAACATTATGCAAGGTAGACTATAAATAATCATGATAGTGCAGAAAGACAATGGATTCTCCAACAACCAAAACCAGGTAAAAACTGGGGACAATCTGGGTACGGACTGACACCAAATCATCCCATTTAACCCATGTATCCAATACCATAAAAATGAAAGAAAAATGTTTGTTGTTATTTTTCAAAATGTTGCATGACATGCTTTGGCTTCAGGCTTAAATTTGTCACTTTAGATTTATTTAAACAAATATCATAAAAAACAGTCATTTGTTTAGGGACAGGGATGCTAAATTTCAGTGAGATGAGATATAATTTTCAACTGTAACAATTCATTCAACAAGCATTATAAAGTTCCTACTTTGTGCTAAGCACCAAGGGCTGCAGATCCAAAGAAAGAATACTTATATGCATAAACGTATTTATATACAGATTATATGCCATAAGACATATAATACCATGATTTCTACCAGTTTCACTATTTATCTTCAAGTCTCAGCTAAAGTCTCATGTGCTATCAGAAGCCCTTCACAGTCCTCCTTAGCCTTACTGCCTTCCTTCTGAGATTATCTTGAATTTACTCCATGTATATCTTTTTTTATACATAGTTGTTGGCATATAGTCTCCCCTCTTAGACTGTGAGCTTCTTGAGAGAAAAAAATAATATACCCCACCCCTTCCTCAAGTTCCTAGAAAAGTGTCTCAATATAGTAAGCATTAAAGAAATGCTTGGGGATTTGTCTTGAATCTGAAGTCAGGTGACATGAGCTCAAAAGGCACCTCTTCTATTTATTATTCATGATGTTCACATGGCCTTTTGATTTGATCAGCCACACTTGGACAAACTATACTTTGACCCCAATATAGTGACGGATGGTCATTTTGGTCCTCCTCAAGAATGAGGGCCAACAACCAACCATTCAACCAGCCCATGTGACCATGAATCAATTTCCCTTTCTGGGTCTTGGCTTCCACACCGGTATAAAACATAGATTAGACTTATGGGACCTTTAAGCCCTCACCCAGCTTAAAAATTTACGAGTCCATGATTCTACAATATATTCTTGCTTTGAGTCTCCATGAAATCAGAGAAATAGTATATTGGGACATAAAACTGATTATCTGTTCCCATTAAAAAGTTTTTTTTTTTTCCCTAACATTGATTTCTAGAAGAAGCTGCGGTGAGGAAATTGCTTTTCATTCACTCTTGAAATCATTTTTGTCAAAAAAAGAAATGGCCATTTTAGTGCAATGGTAATCCTGGTGCCATTAATCTCACCCCCGGCCCAACCATGAGCTTCTCCACTGGCCAGGTGTCCCACAAGGCTTCAAGACTATATGTACTTCAAACATCCTGCTGCAGAGAAGAAGCTGCTTTTATTTTCCTCAGTGTAAAAGCTGAACATGGAGCCATAAATAGGCATTTCCCCCAAATACCAAATACTATGCTTCCCTTGTGTAGACACCAGCTAAGTCTTAATCATCATTTCTCATTATCACTAAATATTCAAACTTTACATTTGGAAGAACTTATCATTTGGAAGAAGTTAACTGGCATATGCAAACTATAACCAAGGATGGGGGAGAGAAACCTTCTATTTCTACAACCAAATGTAGAGATCAGCCCAAGTGGGCCATTCACATAGAATAGTAATTCAAGCAATTATCACAAAAGTGATGCATTGTCTTCATTACAGCCTTAAGCTATAAAAGGCGAGGAATCTGTTTTGGTAGATGGATGGTTTTTCTCCAACTACTAAAAGCTAAAACATGCTCAAAATTCAGATTCCCCTACTTCCTAATGCCCTTAAAAAGATATTAATAATTATTTTTGTTAATAGAATACATTTGCAGAGATTCTCTAGAAATAAGTTTAAAACAAGATATAATATCCAACGTTAGATTAATATTGCATAGTTAACATTAACATAATTTTTTAAATATAATATAAAAGTGTGTGAAAGTGAAGAAAAACAGTCTCGAAATAGGGTTTGATTTTGTGAACACTAACTTCCTCATAAGTTGGAGAGACTGACTGCTATTCTAGAAAGAGCTTAGGGCTTGGAATTTGAAGATCTGGATCCACCTTCTGCCTTGGAATCTCACCAAAGAATTCTAAGCCTTATTTTTCTCATTTATAAAAGGGGGGTAATAGTATGCTACTAATCTTGCAGAATTTTTTAAATGAGGAGAGAATTCCATCTATTCTATATATCTTATAGATCCTGAGTTAATTACATATGGTTTCTCCCATTAGAATATGAGCTTTATGAGGCCAAGGAATAGTTTTGTCTTTCCTTTATCTTTAACACTTAGCATAGTGATTAATTTCTTAATAAATGCTTCCTGTCTTGTTATCGCAATCCCTTAATTTATTAGATAAATGTGAGTTATTACGATCAATAGTAGATACTCATAGAAAGTAAAGACTTAGGTAAAATCTGTAGCTTAACCCTGTCATTCTTGAACCCCATATTTCTTATGAATCCTTCATAATCTTTTTTTAATTTGTTTTCTCCATAACAAATGTTGATTTTGTGAGTTAACAGTACGTGTTGGGAAGGGTGTGTGATTGAGGAGTCAGTGAGGCAAGAAGTTATTGGTCAGTACAGTGATTTGTTCCTGAAGATCATTGGGGTGAAGTCAATTACTACTGAATTATCTACTTGCCATAACCCTTGCAATAGATGCTACATCAAAAAAACATGAATTATTTCTTTCAAATTGATTGTAAAAAAAAAATCACACAATTTTCCACCCCAAAATCCACTTAATCCTGAGAGAGATCATATCTAATATTAGTTATTCAAGACCTTGTTAGGTCTTTATAGAGATGTTACAAAATGACAGCTTCCCTCCTCATTTCATGATTTCCTGCATGTCTGACAACCGAGTCAGTTTGGCTGATTTAAACACAAACATTTATTGAATTTAATTATCTCATTATACTCATACCCCAAAAAAAAGAAACATACTAAATTGATCTCTAATTGGGCAATCAAAATAGCTGGCTTTAGATATGATTGTGATAGCCCCTCCCTTTCACCCCCAATGACATGTAATGGTATGTGGCCCCCTTACAACGCTTCCTGCTTACCCAGCATATCTTTTGTCTTCTTGAAATGTTTATACCACCTTCCAAATTCTTGACATTTTGCTGCTGATACATTTGCATAGTAAGTGCTGTTCACAATGGATGAAATCATACTCTGCATGAAAAGGGGGGAAACATTTGTAATATATAGCAGCGCAAGTTGGAACACAGAAATTATTTCAATTGTTAAAACCTTATTTTTTTTTATCATCGGAGAACCATAACAATTTTTTTTTACCCTTTAGCCTAGAGCTTCAACTTAAAATTCATTAAGCAGAAAATCAAACATTTGTTTTAAATGGAATGGAAAGAAACAATCCACAGAGACAAGGATAAAGTGATCAAACTGTAGACTTGTTAACTTCAGCATAGCATCTCTAGATTCTCTCACTCAAAGACTTCTATGCTCTCCAGGTCTATAAAGCTTCTATTGACCCCAAAGAACTACAAATCTATCTTATGCCTGCAAAGTCACAATACCCTTACTACCTTGTGAAACTCTGGCTGCACTGCATTATTATCTTCTTTTTTTTTTTCATAAATTAGTTCCACAAACAAAGGCAGAATGGGAGGAGTGGAAAGGGATCCTGCCTCAAAATAGTAATATACCTGTGTTCAAGGCTAATGTCTAACACATACTGGCTGTGTGACCCTAGGAAAGTAAGTTAACTTCTCAATGGTCTGGGTAACTCCCTCAGAGTCTAAAAGGGATCCAAGGCACTGACCTCTTTGATGAAAGAAATTTTCTCATTTGAGAGCTCCCTCTCAGTGAAATCAGAATTCTGCTTTCCTTTTCTATATTCTTCCCTATTAAGAAGGTGGGTTGGGGGGGGGGGGTATACTATTATGATAAAAGGTCAGAATAACTACATATAATAAAGCACTTAAAATAATCATAGAAAACCACTGTATGAAGGATTTAATTAGATTTAATTCAATTTTTTAAGAAGGGCATGATTCTAGATTTGACTGGTCCTAAAAAACACTCTTAACAATATTGAAATGAATAACAAAACCACTATTTTAAGCATATTTCAGTTCTTTCCAATCAATTATCTGAGAGTAAAAATAATCTAGTTTCTAAAACATGAAAGGAAAGAAAATGAAAAGTTTATTTTTTCCACTTTCAAAATAGGAAAAAATTTTTAAACAAACAAAATGAAACCTTATCACTATAATTTCAATGAAAATACCCATGTTCAAAAACACTGAATATTTCCCCCCACCCCATATATAATAACTAGTCAATAGTGAGTACATTAAAGACATTTTCCATTAAGTCTTAAAAATAATTAGATTTCCAATTATCTACTCTCCCCCTCCCTGCTCCAACCCTTTGTGTATAAAAGCTTGCATTTCAAACTTTAGTTGGACTATGGTGAAATAATTTACAGAATAGAAGCATTGTTCTATGGACAGTTAATAACCAGAAAAGCCAGTTTGGGGACAAAGATACAAAATATTTTTCTATCGCTGTCTACTTTAAAGCTATTTCTAATTTAAAGCTGTGCTATTCTGGTTACTGACTCCACTGAAATTCATTATCAGTGATAGCTTTAGAGTACATACAGACCAGGAATATGTAAAGGCTTTTAGGATTCTTATAAAAACTTGACTAAAAAGATGTGCTCTAGTCTGCTACTTTTGCAAAACAGAGATAGCCTAGCAAAAGGACCCTGTGACAAACTTCCTGTCTGCTACTCAATGCTTTGACACCCATTTCCACATTTTTTTCTCCTCTAAAATTCGACTTCTTAAAAGAATTAGTGATGCTGTCATTAGCTCCAATGGTGGGCAATTTAACTAAGAGCCTGCTACAATCACCAGTGTAAAAGAGTCTTTTAAAATTTGCCAAAACCAGAGTCCAAAGATTCCCTGATCCAGTTAACAATCAATCCATCAGCATCAATGAAACTTCTTTCACTGGAATAATGGACTGATATCCTCAGATACTAATAAAACTATTGAGACTATCTTATGGATAATGAGGATTTCTCCCAGTGGATAACAGTTAATGTTCTATTGCTCAGGTCCAAGTTTCTTAAAATTCTATATGTTTCCTATCTAGATATCCAAATAGGTTCTTGAATACTAATATCACTGCAGAAGAGCATGTGTGAATTTTAACCATTCATTGTAAAAATCTTGGTTTTAAAAATTATGCTTCAGGGGTAGCTAGGTGGCACAGTGCATGGAGAACCAGCCCTGGAGTCAGGAGGACCTGAGTTCAAATACAGCCTCAGATGCTTAATAATTATCTAGCTGTGTGGCCTTGGGCAAGCCACTTAACCCCATTTGCCTTGCCAAAAAAAAAACCCCTAAAATTTATGTTTCAGTCTATCTATATTAGGTGTAAGTATTTTTAAATGCCAAATGCCTAATCTATTAAAATCTTGTCTTTGATCCTGAAATATAGTTTACTATATATATGTGTATATATATATATATATATATATATATATATACACATATGCATATGGATGGATGGATGGATGTATTTAAGAGTGACCAGAATACATTCTTGAGCTCTCTATATTCCACACATAGATTATTTCTTTGCAGATTACAGAAAATTCTTATTCGAACTGACTTGGACAATAAAGCTTTCTGGTTGTTTCTCCACTTCAGGTGGGAGGAATCTAAAGGCATACTGAGATTAGTCTAAGCAAAGCGTTAAAAAGGGTAAATCAAAAGATTAAAATATAGCAAAGCTAATTAAAAGACTTTAAAAAATTTATTTGATGTGCTTCATATTTATCCATGCTACTGCTTCTTTTTAGAGTGGGGAATTGATAATTCCCTCCATTTTAACTAAATAACTATACTTATTGGTCTAACTTTCTGTTTACATGAGAATTTTCTCATCTTTTTTTGTTTTGCATTGAAGTTCTAATGTGAGTTTTTGATGTCATACTCTAATGCTACAAGATTCATTGTGATACCTGCAAATTCCAAATTAAATTTTGATGGTAAAATCAAATTTCCAAACAACCAGAGATTATCTTTTATCAATACCCAGGGCATGAGATAAGTTTGGGATAATAAACTCAGTGAAAGTGTTACAATAACAATGACAACACAATCCCATAGAGTTGGATCTGGATAAGACAAGTCCCTCAGAATATTTTCATAGAATGAAATTTACCTTTTAAAAATGGTTTTAAAATACCCATTCTGCAAATATTCTCATTCAGAAGTACTAGCTATTAATTTTCATTATTTAGGATGATAAGTTTAATATTTAATTCCCTAAATCTTATGTTTCATTTATGTATTAATATACTGTCAGCCCAGCAAATCACTAAAGAAATGGCTTACTATCAGTCTTCCAGGGTGTTAGTATTTTTATTGTGAGAAGCTACCAAGTTTATAGGTGCTGAAGCCCAGAAGTCATTACAAGGAGTCAATCAAAAAAAGTCTTAAAATTTAAAGTTAACATGAATTTAGTTGCCAACTCTAGCACCCTTTAAAAAATCATTTATGATGTCAACAGAGTCACGCTTAAAATGTTTTAAGGACTTTTCTTCACTAACTTACAAGAAATATTATCCCAAGTTCTCTAGAGCATCACCCATATGGAGATGGCTAAGCATTACTCTGAGGCCAAGTAGTTCTAATTCTCTCTTATTGTCAATTTAAATGAACTATCAAAAGCATTTGGAAAAGGGCACTACTTGCCCAGCAAGTTTCCTTACTGAATAGCCACTCTGTGTAAAATCGACTTGAAAACCTCAGGTGCTAGAGGTGGGGGGGGGGGGGGGGGGGGGGATGCCCTAAAAACAAGTCTCAGTCTCCTGAAATCTCTAGTTCAAATGCACCTCAGTATACATACCCATGATCTGACCAGAGCTTGTAATTTCTGAGAAAGCGTACTGATAGATTGCCTAAACTGGCCATATATCCCCCAAATATGGGGACAAATCATTATGCATATATAGGAATATGTATTATCCATATCAGGTAAGCCCAATAATCTCACATTAGTCACCACCGACATATAAGCTTTCCCAAGATATATCACTTCCCTATGAGGGGCCCGGCAGTTCTCTTTCAGAGTCTGGTGAAGATCTGCTCTGAAATGGTGCCATCTTCACAGACACCCCAGTACTCTAGAATGATACCATCTGCCACAGGCTGAGCTTTCCTTTTCAGCCAAATACATTATTTATAACCTTTCTAATTGTGTAAAGGTAAGGAGAAATTTTTTTTTCTGAAGCTCAACTTAGATATAGCTAGAATATTCTGAAACCACTTCTAACAAAACTGAATGTCTCCAAAATTTTGAAAAAAAAAAATTGGGGGGAGCAGAGTCCTTCAAAATGTTTCCTTTTAAAAGTATGACAGAATTTTCCAAAAGGGAGAAAAGTATGTTATACATAGCCAATATTTTTTGAAAAGGAAGAAAAACAGTTGATTTTGATTTTAGTTTTAATATTCGGTGGCCATTTCACTAACCAGTGATAGCCAGGTTATCATAGGGAATTATTTCCCACAAGAAGGTTCATCAACTGGGGTGGATGGGAGTGGGAGGGGGGGGAGTGATTGGATTATCATTTTAAAATGTTTTGTTGTTCTTTTAACAACAACAAAAACCACCCCCAAACAATGCTAATCAGGTTATTCAATCATCTAAACTAAAACTGTTCATGCTTTTCTGCCAAATCAACCAACCACAGCAAAATCTGTTATCAGTGATTGCTCAGCTTCCAGTCACAAGAAGTTAACCCCTCCTTCCCCAAAAGTTCTCCTAAAATAACCTTAAAGCGACCCAGGATTCTGATCCTAGAGAGGAAGGAAGAGAGGTTTCTCTTGGGAGAACTTTAAGTGTGCTTCCAGAGTATAAGGTCCTCTAACACATTCAATATTCAGGCCCAGAATTCAATAGTTCCCTAATAATTTAGGTGACCTCCATATTTTTTTTTAACATGAATTTATTCTCCTCAGTTTGAAATCAAGACCAAAAATCTCTAAAGGCCTTGTTGATTGTTTAAATAGGAAGGAGGAGGTTGGGGACCCCGGTGGGGGGGGGGGGCATGAATCCCTACAAAATAGTGGCTCACCAATGTTTAAAGCTTTCAGGCTCTATCAGTGGAGAGGGCAAGGGCTGCAACAACTTATTTACACAATTATCTAAATACGATTAAACAGCTGATGGACAAATATTAAACTGGAAAATGTATAGTCATTTCGGCTTAATGTAATCCTCTTTCTGTAAACACCCAAGATGATTTTTTTTTCAACCAGAACAGTCCTGACATCTCATAAGCCTAAGGGTGAATAGCAAGAGATTGTTTTTGATAGTTATAAATATTCAAAAGACATGCAGACCATCTGCTTTCATAATACAGGTAAAGCAACACAGAGATGGGGACTGCTGTATAAAAATGATTCTTTTAACAAAGTCTTCCTCTCCTCGAAAACTATAAAGACAGATGTCAAAAACTGTTTACACAGAGCAATCAGGAGCGTGCAAAATGTAATATTCCTTTTACACACAGTGCTTGCTAAAGAGATTTTTTTTTCTTTTTCTTCCCATCTGTGTGTTGCAACACATTTCTACAAGTTAAAAACATTTTTTCAAACAGAGATCTCATGAATACCCAAAAACATGCTATCTGGCTTCTGAATGCTAATTAATTTCAACTAAAGAATCAGATTTTTTTTTTTTTTGGTAAGGGAGGAATGTATGTTTTTGAATTGGAGCACTCTAGAGATAAGGCATAGAAAACAGAAGAAAATCCCCTCATAGGTCTGATTCTTTAAGGCTATTTTACAGTTTAGTTGTGGTTTTTTTTTAATGTAATTTGTGCCATTTTCATTTGGCTTTTTAATAAAAATTTATCACTCTTAACCTCTATAATATTGAGGCTAATATCATTTTTTCAAATGCTAAGGAAATACACACACACACACACACACACACACACACACACACACACAGACTTACACACAGAAGTACACACACCTTGTCTTCTTAGCTGGTTGTGAATAGTGTGGCTCATAAACCCCTACAGTCAATTTTCAGAACTCAAATACTAATCTTGACAATAACCTTTTAATGTATTATATTAATGGCATAAAGGCATTAACCACCTTTTTATAATTCTCAATAAAATGAGCATTTACTGAACAATCTGTCAAACTCCTGGCTGTGTGTGTGTGTGTGTGTGTGTGTGTGTGTGTGTGTGTGTGTGCTAATTTTTTTTTCCTTCTCTAAGCAGTGAAACTTCGCAGTTTGTGCCTGGTTGCACCTCCCCTGATTCCTGGTCCACTTTGGTGATTTGATTCTCCTGCTGAGATTCTCTAAGATAAATAAAACATAACTGGATAGTACCTTTCAAATAAACCCCAAAAAATGTACACTAACTTTAGAGGCAAAATCTACATCTGAATTCAGTTTTAGAAGAGAATTTCTTTCTTAAATACTTCCAAACAAATGGATGCTCCAATAAGCCCTAAAGAGCATCATAAGAGATCCTAATAGTGAATGAATTTGCTACATATTGACAGGTAGGCTCTAGCTGGGTAGTTGTTGGGTTTTTTAATAGAATAAATGAGAAATAGCAGAAAATTCTAAGTATAATATTCTTTTTGTGCTAATTGCCTTGTGTCCCCCAAATCTTTCCCTTTAGATCTTCTACTGCTTTCTAAGCTACACTCTTGGGAGGTACAACTAGGGATATAATCTGAATCTCAATTTGCTGACAGAATAATCACTCCCAGATTTTACTTAAATTCCACTTGCCATGCAGTTATGATTATTGTTATTGTTATGACCCTAAGCCCTAAAGATATCCTTAACAGAAAGTCAAAAATGTCTTTAAGATGCAATTACAGAATGATTACATCAATTTGCTGTTGACAGAAATTAAGATGTTTTTGCAATATTCTAATAGAGAATTCGCTTTTTCTTGTCTTTAAGAATTTAAGTGATCACTGGGTGTTTCCCAAGCCAACAAGTCAAGCTATTGTTGCGATTCATATTTTTTAAAAGATTCTCAATCTGTGTTCTTTCTCCTCTTCACTTAAGGCACAGTCAAAGTTTTGCACCTCTTCAGTTTTGACCGAATTTTCTACAATGTCTTGTCTGTGGAGCTATCGATAACAACTTAGACTTTCCTGTATATTGAGTCAGATTTCTCTAATTGAATCAGTTAAAAGTTTGACTTAAGCATTTAAAAGGGAAAATAGTTTTTATTTTCATGAAGAAAATCTTTCCAAGCAGAGATCCTATAGGGTTTTCTTTAATGAGTAAATAAGATTCCTGTGCAGTTATTATAATGCATTTATATGCAAGCAATATAGGAAAGTCCTTAAAAGGAGTTTCTTTTTTTCAGATTAAATACCACCCCCCCATAATTCTTATGGGTGATATTAGTTTATAGAGCTAATTCATCTTCATAGTACAAAGGTAATTTTTATCCTTGTTTAAGTTAAGGCATCATAAGTTCAAAATTAGAAGAGTTTGAATTAATAAGATTTTATCCAATGTTATAACATCAAATTATATTTACTGATTCTGAAAGAGTGGCATGTGAGAGCCTGCTCATTTGAATTATAGGCCTGCTTTTTTTCTGCTTCCTTGGAATGGGGAAGCAATCCTTTCCTATCTACAGAGAGTCAAATGTCCTATCATTGGTACTTAATTATAGAAAGCTGAATACGGTTCCATTCTGAAGCAATGCAAAGTTTAATTTTAATTTTCTTTCATACTAAGACAAATATGAAACAAAAAGCAAGGAAAGAATTATTTGGATCACTTGGCTCCTCCAAAAGCATTCATGATACAAAGAAAGTTGTCTCTTTCAAACCTCTGAGATTCTAATGTCTTTCTATCTTTTCAAGTGTAACAAATCTTACAACAGATTTTGAGGACTGAAAATTAGGAAAAATGTTTGGACCACCAAAAGTCAAATGTGTTCATGATCAATTGGAATTTCAATACTTGAGGGAGTCAGAAAATTTTCTTTCTGTCTTTTCATTAACTAGCCCTACTGCAAAAATGCTCCACAATTTAGGGGGGATACCATCTAACAGGGAATCATGACTCCTTTAAGGAAAGGAGCTTGAAGTGTTGAAAATCAGATTGCTTGTTACTTGATTGTATTTACAGAAATCTCCGAGTGTGCCTTTAGGGTCATTTGGAGGAAAAAGGGTATGCTATTTGATCTTTTCTTGTTTCATGGAAGTAGAAAACTTTAAGCTTACTTGAATTAAATTAAACTAACAAAAAATAACGGGCAAGATAACATGCTAGATCAAATGCAAAGGGAAAAATAAGCCAGAGACTGCTCTCAAGAACCTAGAATTGTATAGGAGTAGAAAATGTGTGTATACAAATGACTATAATATAAAGGAGAACCAGAAAAAGAGAAGACTATATGGCAAGAAAAGAATAATTAATACAATTAATAGTTCTAATAATCGATTACATTTATATAATGCTTTAAAGTTTGCAAAGCATTTAGTATACATTTAGTTATTTGAGTCACAACCCAGTGAAGGTGTTGCCATTATTATCATCCCCATTTTAGAGAAGAGCAAACTGAGCAGAGAGAGATTAGGTGACTTGCCAAGGGCAATCCAGATCAGATCTGAGGCAAGATTTGAACTCTTCTTCTGACTCCACACCTAGTGCTAAAGGAGGCAGCATTTGAAGCTGGGACTAGAAGGTGAATGGATGAAGGTCAAGAAGAAAGTATTCATTTCAGGCATGGAGGAAGGCTTGATCAAAGACCCTAGTGATATGCTAACCTTAGCCATCTGAATAAATTTATACACTCAAATGATGAATATGTAAATGGGATCTTTAAAGTCAAGGCAAGAAAGGCACTCTGTGATTTGATTACATATTGAAATTGCTTTATCGTTTGGAAGAGAAGTAATCACTTGGATTACCTGCACAAAGTAGGCATCGGCAAATTTCCATGCCAGCCCATGCTGAAAATTCTTCCATAACAGCAGAGGGCACCCTAGCTGATTTTTCCTTCAACCCTCTCTACCCCAGACTCATGCTGAGCTCACACTCAGAATCAGATACCTCCCAAAGACATGTCTTAGCATTTCTACAAGGAAAGAACTTTTTTAAAAAAAAATCTAATTCAACTTTTTCCGTTGAAATGGAAACAGTCAAACATTTTCCCATTTTCTTTAAGTTTAGGACTGATATGTCTTACCTCAATTCAAGAAACCCTTATCATTTTTAGGATCAAATATATGCATCTAAAATTCTTCACTATCTGGCCCCTTTCCAACCATATTACACATTAGTATCCTACATGTACTTCACTGGGCTGCCATATTGGTCTGCTTCACATAAGACATTCCATCTCCTACCTTCATTCATTTATAATGGCAATATCCTCTGCCTGGCATGCTCACTCTCCTTACCTCTCTGCCTGTGAACAGTCATTAGCTTCCTTTATAACTCAATTCCAAAATTGCTATTTAAGAGAAGTTTCCAAGAAATCTTCCCTGGTTCACCCCAGATGCTGGTATCTTTCTTTCTTTCTACCTATTTTGGAAGTAGCTTACATATAGATGTTTTCTCCTTCATAAGAAAAGCACAATGACTGGCACATAGTAAATCCTTAAGAAATACTCTGGTTGATTAATAATGGATGAAAAAAGCATTTCCTTTGTGCCAGGCCTAAGGGCTGGGTATAAAAATACCAAACTGAGATAGCCCCAAAGGATCAGGGAGCCATCCCTTTCTTATAGAGGAGACAACCTAGACATAAATTGGGAGGGCTAACCATGGAAGGGAGCTCTGGTCTGAGAAGTCCCAAGGATTGTTCCAAGAATAATATAGCAGTCAGATGACATTCCCTTTCTACTAGCAATGGTTTGATTTGCTTAAGGTCTCAAAGCTAGAAGTGGAGAGTTCAGAGACAGAGATGGGATGAGACAGGGATGGGTCTTGGAGGTGGGGGCTAGGCACTGGGCATCAGGGCTGAAGATGACTAGAGATAAGAAGTATGACCCAGGGCAGTAGTGGAGCCCAATGGCTTCCCTAATCTCTCTATGGTTCACCTGTAAAATGTGAGGTACATATATCATATTGCTCACTGCAAGGAGGAAGAGAAAGGAAACTGCTAGAAAAATATGGAACTCAAAAAGTTTATAAAAAGAGGATGTTGAAAACTATCATTGCATGTAAATGGAAAAAAATAACATTAAAAATATAAGGGATAATAGATCCGTAGTAATAACTAGCATCATGTAGCCCTCTGAGGTTTGCAAAGACTTTCCATAGGGAATTTATTTAATCCTCACAACAGCCCTAACAGATAGGTGCTCTTATCCTCATTTACAGCTGAGTTCACTGAGAAGAGCTACACAGCTAAGAAGTATCTGAGGCAGGATTCAAATTCAGCTCTGCCCGACTCAGTCCTTTTCTATTCACTGCATCACCTTTTTGTACCTACCACGCAGGGTTGTTTTAATTGTCTAATGAAAACATATATTGAAACATTATGCAAACCTTAAAACACAATATTAATGTCAGCTATTATTATAATTTCATATAAGGAAACTGAGACCCACAGAGCTTACATGATATACAAGGTTAGACAGGGAGTGAGAAAACCCAGAATACCTACTTAAGGATAAGTTGTATGTTTTTACATGAGTGTTTGTGTGTGTGTGTGTGTGTGTGTGTGTGTGTGTGTGTGTATACAGTCTTTGATATCCTAAAGATGTTACCATCACATCCTTTATTATTTATATTTCCTTAGATTTGGTCTTTGAATTGTTAAAATGAATGACTTGACTTAACGACCTCTAATATCCTGATGTAAGAATGAAAATGATGTGAATTAATCTAATCTTTTGGGATAAAATAGTAAATATATAATATAATTAACATAATCACTCAAATCAAGTGCCTATCAAGTGATGATAATATATGTGCCAGTGTAATTCTCACGATATCAAAAAAAAAATAGGAAAGGCACCTTCAGTATTCCTTCTGAGTTTTCTTCATGGAAAGTTACTAAAATAACTATTTGCCTTTATACACAGGTCTAGAAAGGATTAAGATGAGGCAAATAGAAATTAGGTAGGATACCTAATCCTATAGATGAAGGGAATTTTCCTTCTTTTCTATGCTGGTAGCTCAGAGGAAACGGCAAAGGAATGGGAAGTATAGAGGGACAAGGTAATTGTAGGCCTAATCATTTCAGTAAGTTATTTTAAAGAATATAATGACACTTTCCTTTAAATGTGCCAACTATATGCTTAATACCTTTATACCACCAATTTGGAAATATATTAGAACTTGATATCTTAAGGTACTGTGACTGTCTCGTAGGTATAAAAAATTAACATTCACTTTCTTCATATCAAAGCTGTGACGTATTACCAATCCCATTTTATCAATGAGGAAACTAAGGAGCAGAGAAATAAAGACTTGTCCATAGCCACACAACTGGCAAACTGGCATACACCAGGGCCAGGGCTCAAACCAAGCCGAAGAGTTCTTCTGACTCCTGATCAGGTATTCTTTCTACTATATTTCAAATGTTTAAAGTCATTTTGACAACATTACTAAGAAAGGCCAATGAACTTGCTTTCACCCAAAAAGAAAAATCTCTCTCTCTCTCTCTCTCTCTCTCTCTCTCTCTCTCTCTCTCCTTTCTCTCCCCACCTCTCTGTGTTCACAGTTTAATGTGAGTACTAATAGGTGGAATGGAATAATTAAGAATGATTTGGAAAAGCTTCCTATAGAAGGTGGGCTGTTAGCTAGGATTTGGAGGAAGTCTGGGAATTCAAAGGATGGAAGATGAGGAGGAAGAGAATTCCAGACCTGAGAGCTAGGTATTAAAAGTAGGTTGGCACCCAACTCCTTAGACTTTCAAGTCATTCCTTTTTCCACCAGACTTCATTGCCTTTCTTATATAATTGCAGAATGGAATATCTAGAAAAAGTGTTTCCTCAACCATGTGTGTCCTGAAAGCATGATCATTTCTCTCTGATTCTCCATTTTTAAAAATTATGACAAAACTATGAACAGATACATAAGAGGAAAACTCTACTAGCTGTTTATTTCTAAACTAAGTAGGGTAGTGATGGGGGAATGACTGAAGCAACGTCTAACAGAAAACTTGCTTAAAAACAGGAATTAATTATATTACTAGGAGCTACCACGCTGCCAGGGTTAGAATAACAACAGCAACAGCAACAACAACAATAGGAATCCATTCAGTTAAATTAAATTCCATTTAAATATCAAACATTTATTATTTGTAAATATTTATATTTTTTAAAAAACTCATCATTTTAATTCTTAAAAACTAAAAATCATAAAAATCAAAATTTTTAATGAAAATATTTTATTCTTTGGTTATTTTGTCCAATTCCCCAAAATGATCAAAGAAGACTGAAAACAATAAACTGATACTTTAGTCTGCAAAATGGGATCATTTTTCGAAGAGTGTAATACATAGAATGACCTCTTATTAGATAACTAAGCATGCACTATGAAAATGAAACTGCAATTAAAACTGGAATAAAAATGTTAGGAATGGATTAATCAGCTGGTTTATATCTTGATCCCCTCAGCAGACAGTAAATTAGCTTAATATTTCTTTGGGAACCACTACTGTATGAAAATAGTTTACAAAATATCTAACAATGAAAGGATTGGGAAATGGGAGGGAGGTTAGGAAAGATGACTGAAGAGAATTAAAGAAGGTTTCAGAAGAAGACAATTACAGGCATCTCTAAGTTGCCCTTGACCAACTTTACTTGCTGTCCATAGTAAAACCCCAAGCCCCCTCCCAATAGCCTTGTACATTATGATACCATACAACCTTATACGTTTGTAGCGCCCTTCATGAAAGCATCCCAGGGTGCTTTACAATCATTATGTTCTAAAATTAAAACTGAAGCACATACAATTCCTAATAGAATCATTTTAAAAATGCTAAACAGAACAAATAACTTTTAAGTCTAGATTTAAAAGTCCCAGCAGTCATAGCGTGCCTTACTTCAATTGGCAATGAGCTCCAAAGCCAGGGAACAAATCAACTAAGGGCTCTCTCATGTTATGCTAAAGGCCCTCTTATGTTGTTTACACACTACAATAAACCAGTTTCCAGTGGAAGGAAAAAAAGTATGTGTGCCTTTATATTTGTGTGTATGCATATCCATGTAGAAATACATGTATCTATTTGTATGACCTTTCCCCACCACCCTTTCAGTAGTAGGGGGGGAGGAGCTGGTTCTGGTTTTTTGCAAGTCAAGCATTAAATAAGCCAAGGTAGCGATTAGCCACCTTGAAAACACTTAGCCATGAACACACCCAAAGTTGAATCTGTAATGTAAGAGACTCATGGAGAGGCAAATTCTCAAAAATCTATCTGAAACAATTAATTTTTGGCTTAGCATTAAATTAAGTGTTAAAGATAGTTTAAATGACATTAAGAATGGTTTAATAATCTTAATTGATTTGTTCTCAGATCCTAGAGGGTCCTAAGCTTCAGTTGCCCTCTTACATGCATTGAGGAAAACGACTTTGATCATCTGGTAATTCTCCTTGCATTACTGACTTTAAAGTCAAGGAAACCTGCTGAAATCTAAACCAAAGTCAGTATGGGCAAAACAACAACACCTGAATCCAACAACTCACACACACACACACACACACACACACACACACACACACACACACATATATATATATACATACATATATATGTATATGCATATACATATATATGTATATATATATATAACAGAATAATATTCAGTATTAAGAACTTTTAAAAATAAAAGTGAAAAAATCAATAACTATCTTCAAAATGGTCTAAAAAATCTTTCAAAACTTTTTAAAAAAGTTAAATGCTGTTTTTTAGCCTCATCTATTTAAGAGGCAACAGAGGACTTGTACTGAAGGCTGCTAAGATAGATCTTAACAATGATAAAACCTTAAAACAAAGGGAATGTTCTATGGGAGGGAACTGGTCTGGCTCAGGGCAGGATATAAGTCCAGATGCCGGTACATACTTCATCAGCTTGTTACCTAACCTGTTACTGCAACTCAATGTGAACACGGTAAAGGTGCTGATCTGAAAATTTCCTCTCTGGGAATTCCTGACACCAATGCAATCAGACTTCCAGGCCCCAAACAAAACAGCAGGAAAAAGTCCCCTCTATCCATTCCACAAAAAATAAAAAAACAAACAAACAAGAAAAAAAAAACACAACAAACCAAAATTCCCCTAGTCAAAAATCATTCCTATCTTGATCAGGGAGGACTCAACAGGAATATCATTTATAATATATAACGTGTCTAACTGCACTAAAAATTTGGGGATATTGTGTACATAAAAAAAAGAGTTCATTCCCTGTACTTTCAGAGGATATGCCTAAAATCTGACATCTCACTAATTTAACTACTGTATTGGGGCCCTACCAGTTCTCTAATTTAGTTCACTAAGTTAGAATACAAGAACCTTGTAAATTGATGATGCAGTTGGACTGGGGTTGGTTAAGTCAGGTTGTACTCTAATTATAAAATCATAGCAATACCCCAGAGGAAAAGCCCTTGAAAGATTAAATCCACTTTCAGGTCCCATCCATGAAGCCTGTCCTTGGTCCTATTTATGAGAACGATAACAAGGTCCAATTGCTATCAAGAATTTTAATGCCTTATCAAATTGATACGCATCATCTCTGATTCACATGATCATTGGCTGGAAATTTTGTTAATGCTATGATATGGTTTATGAAAGGATTTAAATTAAAACCCATACAAAAACCTTCATGGAACCTCTGCTTAGCATTCAAAGAATACTTTGCAGGAATATTCACCATTCCATACTTGGAAGAGAAAGGGAAAAGATATCAAATGGAAAAGTTGTCTTAATGAAATTGCCAAATATCTCCTAACCCATAAGATCTGACCATGTCTCCTATAGGGTTTTTCCCCCCGGGTCAAGAGACTAATTCCATATGTAAGAGGTAGAAGTTTTTTTTGTATGTTTGGGGTTTTTTTTCTTTGAGCAAAAATGACCCACCTCTGCCTTGTTAGGGAATCCTAACAATGTATTGCATTAGCAGGCAACAGTATGACATAGGATACTAAGTAATACCTATCCCATGTAGCTATTGTGAGACAATCTCTTTTAAAGCCCCTTTATAAAGGTGAATAATAATTATTTTATTATTGTGGCTCTTGAGGGGTAAGAAGAAAGCTGATTGTCAGAGTAAATCATATCTAAACCTCGCGGATTTCATAAATTAAAGTTTCTTTTTACCTTTCTCTAAACTCAATCTTCCCTATCCAGATTACTAACAGAAAGCATGGCAATAAGTTAATATTACTTTGAAATCAGAATAAGTCTCAAATAAGAGGGGAAAAAAGGAAAAAATTTAAAGCAACTTGTCAAGTAAATGCCTTATTATCAAGTAAAAACCTATAGGAAGATTTAAAACAACTGAAAATGATAAAAAAAAAAGAAGAGTACAGTAGAGAGAGCAATGTATAGAATCTAAAGAGCTGTTACAAAACATGCAAAAAATGTGATTTCTTTTAAATGCATCTTTTCCTTTTTCTTTAAGTTAGAAGGATTCCTATCTCAGATATTTTTGTTTCCTGTGAATTACGGGTTAAGAACAGTAATTATTACCACTAGAGAAGTACCAGTCAGTATAATTGGCAAGTGTTCAGGTATACATGGAGTCCGCTACTTACCAATGTGTTAGGTCCTAATGATAGTAAACGGGCCTTTTGTTTATATGGGGAAAAGAATTCTGAGCTCTGCTGTGATTAATGGTGGTAAGATTCCCAGGCCATCTCACACATACACACACACACACACATGTGGTAAAATTCCCAGGCCATCTCACACATAGACACACACACACACACACACACACACACACACACACATCTATTTAACCTACAATCTAGCTAGATTACAGGATTAATAATGTTAGCATGAGTTCTGAATACTGAGCTCAGGTACATGAAGGGCTGGAAGAAGAAAATTTAGGTCCCAGCACATGGGTAAAAGGGCAAGCTTTCCTTCCTCTTCTGAATTCCAGGTTTCTCTCAAATCCACAAATCTATTATTTTTCTTTTGTTTTGAGAATGTTTCTCGTGATATCTAGGGCTTCCACGGTGGTGGTGGTGGTGGTGGTGGTAGAAAACCAGAGAGAAAGAAGCATTTTTGGCTATGGTCATAACGATAATGATGGTCATTCTATTCATGTGATATTATTATTTATGTTTTTCGTAAAAGTTTTAAGGAGCATGTCTTAGCTTACCATTAAATTAAATAGGGAAGGACTTAGAGATTTATTGAAAATTGCCCTTTTGGATGATAACCTTTTTATATTAAAGCAAAACTTGGTCCCTCCTCTATTTCTGTTATATAATCAAGCATCAGTGTCCTAAATTTGTTTTTAAATTCCTGTAAAAATAAACGGTGCTTGCATTTTAGGGAGTATTGTAAATGTTCTCAATAAAAGGAAAATTCAGAAAGTAATTTATAATTTATGCTCCATAAAATGTAAAAACTTAAAGTATAATTAAATTTTGATAGATTAGTTGACCTTTGTAAATAAAAGAAATACTACTGACAAATTAATTTTGAGAGAATCCCCCCCCCAACATGGAGATGGTAGGGATCTACTCAAATGCTCCAAAAAACAGTCACCTGATCATTAATATTGTCTCTGTGGTTAACAACTTGCCTAGCACAATATATCTGCACTAAAATTTTTGCAAATCAGATATCTAGGAGGAAAACATTCTGAAATAATGTGATTTTTGCTTGTCTCTTTGCTTGTTCATAATTTTATAGCCTTGCTGACAAATTTGGCTTTGTTCGTAAGGGAGTAATTTTATTGACTAATAAATAGAATACAAGGAATGTTTTATCATCAAATATAAACAGGAGCCTTTTAATGCATCACTGTGTTATATCTACATATATTATACATGTTAACCTATACCAATGTTTAGATATATGTTACAGTTTCTAGAATACTTGTTGTAGGATGATTGTATAATATGTAACCATGAATATTAACATTTAAACTTTCTAAAATCTCAAGTGAAAATATCACCAAATTTAATATTTCTATTTCACATGAAAGGAAGACACTTCTAATAAAATTGGTATTTTGAAAACTCTCATGATACCTAATAATAACTAACATTTGTATAGTACTTACTTATATGCCAGGTCCTGTGATAAGTGCTTTACATTATAATTTCATTTCAGCCTAGGAGGTAGGTGCTATTAGTATTCCTATTTTACAGATGAGGAAACTGAGGCAGATAGAAGTTAAGTGACCTGCCCAGGGTCACATAGCTAATGAATGTAATTCAGGTCTTCCAGACTCTAGGACCTGGCTCTATCCATAGCACTGCCATTACTTGATACTATATTGAATTCACATGTACAAAGTACTATAAGTTAGCAAACTGCTTTCAGATCAACTGGGGAGAGGGGAGTTGAAGGCCTAAAATTGATCATTTCCAGAACAAGGAAGGCCAGTGACCCCCTAAATGATTTGACCAAAATAATTGATTTGGTAATGCTAGAGATAAAGTTCAGCTTTCAGTTCTTTTATCTCAATACCTGTGCTCTTCTCATTATATTACCCAGCCTCTCATGCCCTCTTTTCCAAAAGCCAATGGGTGTATTCTGCATCTCTCATGATAACTAGCTAAGACACAATTCTAAGCTTAAGTATCCACAGCAATTTTGTGATTACATGACCACAAATTCTACATTTAACAACTCTTTATTGCAGCTTAGTTGTTTTAAAATCAAAATTAAAATACGGTGCTTCCAATATTATTTGATTTTTGGCCAAATTATAGAGAAGTATAGAAGGTATTTGGGGATTATCCATTAGAAGGCAATTAAATCATAAAATATGGCTAAACTAAAAAATGTGTTATAAATAGTGAAAATATTTTTATATAAAAGTTAACATGTATGAATTACTTTGGAGGAGCTGCAATTACATTGGTATGTCTCTCTCCGAGCCAGATGCAGATAACAACTCTCCCCCCCCACCACTGTTTCTGCTTTGTGTCTATCTCTATCTATCTCTGTTCTCTCACATATATATATACACACACACATACTCACATTCTCATTCTGAGAAATTCTTCACTATGACCTTCCATAAATCATTCATAGCAGATAAAATAACGATGGTTATAATGGGAATAAACCCTTTAAGGTTCTCAAAGAACTTTAGATGATCTCATTTGATCCTTGATGGCCCTCATTTTTACATTTGAGGAACCTGAGGCAGATAGGATAAAGGACCTGCCCGGGATCACCCAGCTAATGAGTATCCAAAACAGGATTTGAACTCAAATCTTCATGTCTCCAAGTCTAGCACTCTCTCCACTGTTATGGTATAATATACTCAATATATTCAATAAAAGCCGATCTATAATAATAGTTTTTAAATGTATGGACAGGATTTGGAACCCAAGGAATGAGCAGAGTGAGCTAAATTTAAGATTACTTATAGAATAATTGAGTATTTGTTCAGGAGTTGCTAGAATAACATCTATTTTAGAATTTAAAGAGGTGGTAGTAGAAGCAAAGGGATAGCAGACAATTTCTACTCACTGGAAAATCTGCCCACTACCCTTTAGGCTCATGGGAACATTCCTGGTTGGCTCTCTGTAGGTAATCTGACATGGATTGGATTCTGGCTTCTTAAAGCAACATAATAAAGCTTCATTGTGTTTCTGAATTCAGACAATGCTAGAATCTTCTCTTCAATAATATGAATGTAAGGAAAATATGTGGGTTTTTTTCGAAGTTGTGGGCGAGGGGAATTATAATAGCTTTTGTCAATTTGAGGGGCTATCAAGGAAGTGGAATTTGACTTCTTCCACTTGGCAGAACTAGGAACAATGAGAAACCCTGTCACTTTAGGCAAGTCAGGGAAATTCTCTCAACTACAGTTTGCTCATTTCAAGAGCTGAGAGGATTGGATTTGGTGGCCGCTAAATTCTTTCCGGGTCTTTATGATCCTCAGATCTTAAATCAGGAAGAGGTCTCATCCCCCCTCAACACCCCTCCCCCCCACACCTTGCAGTAGGTCCTCAAATAAATGCTGCATGATCCCTTATTGAGAACTATAGAAGAAATACCCAGTTGGAACCAGATCCTATCAGAGGTTCTTTCTATTTCTGAGATTCTGTGATTCATCCTCTCCAACATCACACATGGGCAAGAAATGTCATTTGACATCTCAAAATCTGGTGGTTTTCCATGTCAGGTCCTTATCAAATACACTCATTATCCTGCAAGTATACTCCAAATCACACACTCAGACTAAGAAACAGACTTTCACTATCATACCCTTTCCCACAAAGCCCAACCTTAAGGAGAAAAAAAGAACAGCTCAGGGCAAAAACCTTTGAAGGTTGGAATTCCGTTTCTTTGACCAAAAGATAGAGAGAGGGTAAAAGAGAAAGAATGGAGAAAAGAGATGTTAGGAAGAGCTAATAGTTAAAATGTTCTGGGCTGCTGTTTCCCATGAGAAAAACAGTCATAGAACATGGAGGAAATAAGAAAAATGATAAGTCAGAAAAACAAATGGCTGCCAAAGGTTCGAATGTAGAGAAACAGAAAAAAGTAATCGTCCCTCCAAATTTGGAGGACATCCATACACACCGTGTCCCCACATCTGAAATGGCATATTTAAAAAGCCAACCCAATTTAATTCTGACCTGACTTTGAATTGCTGCCACTGATGATCTGTGTGTAATTTTCTCAAAAGACAAAAGCAAATATGTAGTCCAAAGTCGTCAATGAAATTTAAATGACTATCCTAGTCTCAATGTTGAAGGCCTCCAGAATGCCACAGTCACCAAACACAACCTTTATAGGAGACGACCCAAAGTCATTTACGCACTAATAGACATACTTAGGACAGTTTCACTTGTTATTTTTTTCTTTCTAATACTTGACTGCACTTCATTCATTTCCCAATTTAGCATTTAATATCATCCTTGTAATTACTAAATCTGAACTCAGCATGTTGTAGGTAGAACATTTGGTTTGCCTTTGAGACCGCTGAAGAACTAGTTTAACATTTCCTAGGCCAACATATGCAAGGTAATCCAAATACAAATCCAATAATTTCTCCAGAACCCTGCAAAGGTAAGAGATGACTACCAATACCTGACTAAAAGACCTAGGAATTCTAGAAATTTCTTTTGGCTTTTACAAGTTTCTCCGCTTTGAGCCGGAAAAAAAAAAACAACAAACCCTTTCTGATCATTTTTTAAACTTTCAGATTTCAGGAGTCACGTCCAAGGAAACCTCCTGGATTATTCACAAAACTGAGTTTTCTATGTAAATGCCAAAGATGCTCAGTTTGCCGCCAACTTGACTGGATCTGGTCATGTTCCGCAAACTACCTTTCTCTTCTAAAATTGGTGGTGGGGGGGGATAAATGAAAGAGAAGGAGAATTGGGTGAAATTGTAACTGAAAACTCAGAAATATGGCTGAGAAATGTGTCAACATTTCAGTTATGTGATTTATAAAATATAGCATTCATGTACTTAACATGCAGCTATTGCACACCTTAAGCTACTGAGTCAAAAATCTGAGCATTCACTTGCAATTTATTCTGTCATCTTCTCTTTGTGCTGGCAAAGCTGATGGGACCAGGGTTGAACAAATGCTAAATCATACTAGGTTACTTCACTAAACAGATGGAATAGAGGGAATTATTATTATTATTATTATTATTATTATTATTATTATTATTATTATTAATTTCCAATTATATAAATGATTGTTCTAGACACAGACCTGCAGGCCAATTCAATTTATAAAAACTTTTCAAAAACCTTTATCAAACTCATTTGCAAAATCTTAATAATGGTAAAATTCTGGAAGAAGACAGTAAGGACACCAAGGTTTTTATTATCCTGTAATCTGGTGCATTAAAAAAAATTCAAAATATTCCTATCTGACCCAGAAGCTACTGAATTGTTTATATAAATGCATCTAAAGGATGTTGCTATGACATATATGCTTACTATCTAGTCCTAAAACATGAACATAAGGACTCCCATTATAGCAAGGTAGGAATGTTCTTTGAAAAAAGAGGAGTAAATTTCATTATCAAAAGCAATTTTCTTTCTTTTTATCTATCATAAGCCCAAAATTGCAACAGAATTTCTACAGGTAATTTAAGCTAAATTCATGTTCAAAAATTAAAATAAAACAATAAATCTGGGGCTTCCCTTGAAGTTCTTGACCATTAGACATCATAACAGAGAAAAAATAAGAGCATATACTTCAAGGAAACTTAAATCAATATCATAAAAATGATTAAAAAAATTTTTAAGTCTAAAAGGATGAAAGTATTCAATCCTTAGCCATATAAGTAGGTAATCGAAAGTTTCCTTTTCTATTAGATGATTTTCTTTTCTTCTAGTTCTAACAGTAAATAGCATTTCTTTTCATTGCAGCCTAGAACCTGATTCTTATTTCACTTAACATTCCCAGATGATCTTATTTTGTAAATTACATTTAAAACTAGCCTAAATTAAATAGTCATCTCAATTTAGTGACCCTTTGACAACAATGGAACCATTTTACTCCTGTGAGGAGAAAAGGTCCAATTAAAATGCTTGAAAATTGAAAAAAGCAAGCTCACTGGAATGGTCTTGTCCTGAATTGATTTTTTTGAAAAACCATGTTTCCTTTCAATTTTCTCAAGTTATATGCAAGTTATATACAAAATGAATCACGTATATTTCAAAAGAGTGCCAAGTAGTTAAACCATTTACGTTCCTGGCCAATTCGGGCTTCTGATACCAGTTGCTTTAGAAGGTAGCGCCAATGGGGGCTGCCTGTATATGGTATTTCATTATTGATCACACATTAGGCTAGGTACCTGGGAGAGGGGACACTCCTTGGCCAATGAACTCTGGTTCATATCCTTCAGTAAGTCCTTCAGAGCATTTCTTACGGTTGTGTGAGACCATTGTTCAGGAGGCAAGTCTTCTAGTTTAGGGCAACTATTTGAGACATAGATTAGAAAGGGGATTATTACAAGATTGCATCCTGCTGCAGAACATTCCTTTAAGACAGACAGATTTCATTTTGCGCATCAAGCAGATGCATCTGGAGATTGCTCTCGGTCTCCTGATTGTTCCGATTAGTTAATTACTTTATACAACACATCTGCTGTATTGATGCATGAATTATACATCAGCTGCATGTGGCGACTATTTTTTCATGTTACTTCTACCTTTCTGCTCTGATGCGCTTGGTAAGACAATTTAAGGTGTAATGCTTTCTCATGACCGATCAGGAAAAGCATTAATACATTAACTATTTTCTGTTCGTTACCGTTCACATGACTTAAAAAAATAAGAAGAATGCAGTCCCAGTGAAGAAGTCATTCTATCACAAAATGTACACAGATGGCACTGTTCATGATATGCAAAAATATTTTTCTCTTAAGTAAACTTTATGTAAAATGCCTTCTTGTAATGCATCATTTAATTGACTAAAAGCAGCAGTAGAGTTGCAATATGATACCTACAGAAACCAATCAATTAAAAGCTAGGAGGGGGGGGGACTGTAAAAGTTCTCTTTCACAGTAGAAGTTGGAGAACAGTAGGACAAGATGAATTTGGACTTAAGTTTTCTAAAAGCCATGCTAGATTTCATTTTGAAGCTGAGGAGCCATAAAGGACTAGGGAGGCAGGGTTCCTTTCTCACTTCCCGCCTGCTGTCACCGGACTCACCTGTGTAACTGGATTTTCAGTGTGACCACATGATACACATCTTGCAGCATGTCTGCAACAGTAGCATCAGGGGCATCTGTCACATAGGACAGTGGAACTGGATTCCACTTTCCAACTTGGATTAGCCCTACAGCAGACAGAGAGAAGAGTGCAGACTCATTAACCCTTTAGTCAAAAAAATGATACTGGGACCTTTCCCTATTTCCACCTCCCTTTCTCAGTGATAGTACAATTCTTACCCAACTCATTTTAATCCAAAGGGTAGCATGCTATTGAGATATTTACATTTTATCTTTCCAGATTATAATAGAAATACTACTGCTTTTTAAATAAATAAATAGAAGCCTGTCAACAAAATTTATATATAAGATCATATTTTCCCCAACTTACAAAAAGTTCTAATACAACAGAACTGAACCAGTTCTAAACAGCTTTACAATTTAGATAAGAATCCTTACTGCAATGGGAACCAGCACTGAAAAATACTTTACAGCCCATAAAACCATCAGAAACAGAATAAAAGAAACAGAACTAGATATTCAGTCATAAATGCAAATTGACTCTCAACAGTCCATCTGCTCAAATATGCTCGACACTTCCTTGTGGATCCTCAGTGGAGCAGATTATTAAGGTCAATAAGCATACTAATGATTCAGTTGAAGCAATTTAAAAAAAAAATCTACCTCAACATTCCACATGAGCAAAATGTGTGTTAACTAAACCAAAATGAATTAAGCCAATTTTTTAAAGTCACAGACTAACAAAAATATAATCCCACCTCCAATGCAAGTCTAAGAAGAAAAACATACGTTTCTTAAATAAAGTACACATAAAACACCAAACTTTTTTTTTTCTTCTCCAAATGCATAGATGTATTATTTACCTTTGGCTTGGGCAGCAGAGCTGTGAGAATATCCAAGAGACAGCAATGCCATTTCTATCAGTTGGTTGAAAAGCATGTCCTTCCTTACCAACACAAACTCTGCATGCTCCTCCTTACAATCATATTCAATGGAATTTTCATAATGCTCCACCACACAGAAAACAGGTAGCATTGTTCCTATCAAAAAGGCCAAAAAGACAAAAACAAACAAAAACCAACAATTTTCACCAACCCATTCTCTGTTGGGGAAGATGGGGTAGTGAGGGAGATGTGGATTAAATCCTTGAGGCAGGCATAAGGAGATGGAGGGCTACACTGGCAAGGTAAACAGCACTGAAGCAAATGTGCATATACACACACACACCACACACACCACACACACACACACACACACACACACACACACACACACACACACACACACACAGAGTCATCATTATCCAAAAATAAGCAAATAGAAACCAAAGTATTTCCTACAAAATTTGTTCTATTCTATTTATAGAAGTATATTTTAGAAATAGAATGTTCAATTACCTGTCTAGTAAAAGAATAATGTTGACTGGAGAGGAATAAGTTGGCTGCCTCTGTCCTGCCTGATTTGTTGTGACTGGTGTGCAGTCTGAGAACCCCAAACACATACTGCAGATGTCTTGTGAGTAAGACATTTTAATCCCATCTAGATAATTTTGTTAATATTAAACGATCTCATTTGGGTCAGCATCATTAGACTGAACCTCTTGTTTCCTTTTGGAAACAAGGTAATCTGACTATGCTATTAAAAAAGAAGAAAATCTTATTCAAATAAAATAGTATCTCATTTGGATATATCCTGAATGCTAAGTCACATTCGGTTATTGGAGAAATATAACTGTTAATATTATATATTTTATATTACCTGCCAAAATACATTACATGGAGGTGATATGAGTTTTTTTTTAAATAAATTTCCTTTTTTGGGGGGGGGGTCCAAAGAAGAAAAATGAACCCTTTCAGGACTTGTGTTAAGAACTGGTTATTTAGGTAAGATTTGAGATTTTTTCTTTTCCATATTTATTTCATTTAGCATTATTAATAAACTCAAAGGCTAAGAAAATTATAAATTCAGGTTATTCAGCAACTATTAAAAAAAGCCACATCTTTATACTGGGTAAGCACCTTATGATGAAAATTTTCCTGGATAAAAGAAAAGGGTTAAAAAACAGATGCACAAGAACTATCTTGTGGCAAGCTGCCAGAAGGGTAGCATCTTTAGCATAAATGATGACAAGGGTTACTTTAACAGGGCACCCAGGATCTCCAATTAGTCCGACAATGTTAATGCTTCCATAAGTAGTGCCCTCTGCTCTCACAGAAGCCTCCGAACTTGCAGAGGTGTCGAATATATATTGGAGCCAGAATTATGATTTATTACTGCCCATCGAGATGGCCTTTACAATTCTCGACTGGTAAGTCTGCCTAACCGAAAGTGACCAAAAGTGGACATTTTCCACATGTAGCTTTTTTTCCACTGAAGCTTCAGTGATCTGTCAGCTGAGATTTGTAGCTCTGACAAACCAGCCCCTTTAGGTTTGCTTCGGAAGGCTCACCAACTCACCTTAGTGAGTTTGTGCCCAAGCAGCTCAGCACCAACAGCTTGCCAGTGATCACAGAGTTCATTCATTCAGCTGTTTTATGGGAGTGGGAGGCTGGTCAGGGAGAAAGAAGACTTGGGGGATCCATGGGCCAAAGGGGTGATCTCTTCCTTGGTTAAATTATTCTGGAGGATTTTAGCAAACAGGCAAAGCCAGTGCTCCTTTTCCTGAGTTAGGGGCTTCCTAATAAGCATGGCTACAATGTCTACCTGCCACCTGCAGCAACCCCCCCCCCCCCAATCCTGCCTGAAAGATGAAAATATCAATCTTTCTGGTATCTTCATTTTTTTTTTTTTTGGAAAATCAACATTTTTATTAACGAAGGGGATTTATAAGTGCTTCTGAAAGAACCCATAGCATTTGGGCAGGAAGTGAAAATACTCCACTTTGGTTTCCCCACCCCCTCCAGTCCCCCTGACTTCAAAGAGTTAGGTTAATATAACAAAAGCAGATGCATTGATTTTTCATTTCATGTAATGATACAAAAGTGTGCTCCTCTCTGCTACTCCTTGCAGCTGGGGAACGTTTAGAGGCTATGTCGCTGTTCGGATAGGCTGCATGGCTTCAGACACAGAAATAGGAAGAACACACTGACCAGATTTAGATGTATGCTGGAGATAATAAAGGGAGATATTGATAGTGAGATACAAGGATCATCTGACAGCAGATCAAGCCGCTAAATCTCTCCGAGAACTGTCACTGCTGCTCTCCTGTTGACGTAAAAGGCTGCCAGCCCCGCTGCCCTGGCTGATCACTCTGGCTAGGGCTTGGCTAATCCTCCAAGTACAGCAACTTTATAACCTTCTAGTATTAAAGAGGAGCACATTGGTCAGTGTTCAAGGCTAAAAATACATCATGACTTCAACCTGAAGGCAGGGCTAGAGATTTTGCTGAAGGTTTACGAGGCTGGGTAAACAGCACGTCTGCCATAAGGAGCAGAGAAGTCTGTAGAATCCTTGTCTAAAAGTGTCCTGGCATTAAAGTTTGCTGTGCAAATATCACATAATACCAGAGACAGCTGAAATCTCCTATTTAGGAATTTATGGAACTTATATGTTTGCAGGCGTCAGAAAGTCTTTTTTATAGAGCCCCAGCAGCTTCACAGTACAATATTAATGCACTCTGTTTGAAAAGCCGTAATAAATTATATTTTTAATGCTCTTACCCTGGCTTTCTTAAGATGCATACATTCTTGGCAAACAATCAATAAATAGGGTAATCATGAGCAGAGGCCAAAGAATTTGCTGAAGTGCTGTTTTTCCATTTTTAATAGATAAAGATCTAACAATACGGACTGCTGTGTCTGTTCATTTCGGGATCAATATATTCTTTGTTTTCGCCAAACCAAGGAAAAAATAAATGATTGTATGATAAATGTTATGCATCAAACACAATGAAATTCCACTGCCTTCTAACTTTATCTACTTAATATTCTTGGTTGCTAAAAGGTTGCATTTTTATACTCTGCTTAGCCAATGCAAGAAAAATCTGAATTATAAACATATAGCAATTTCCAGAGAAACAAGGACCATTATAAGACAGACTGAATTATATCCAGTATAAGCTTCCCTTTACATGAATCATCTTGTTGAATATGGTCAAAGTTTGAAGACATTGTCATCAATTTCATTTAAATTATTTATATGAACCCTCACACAATAGAATCCTCAGATGCTGGAGATCCTTGCAGATTTTTAATGAAAATGCCCAATTATAATAAATTTGGGACTAGAAAATATAACCATCTATTCCTCTATTTTAAATTATGAATTTACTTTTAAAAATTAAATGGAAAAAATGATGTTAAAATAATGCAAACCTCATTTAACACCGGAGAGGCTATTTGTGAAATCACCTCGAAAAAGTTAATAGATGCTTTTTCCAATAATTAACTAATGAAAAAGCTCTGCTAATAAATACTCAAAGAATACAAAGTTCTAGGATCCTTCTTTCTACTCAATGCTACCCTTAGGAGGACATCCACCAGATCACATGAGTTGTTGATCTTTTGGAAGACTCAGACAAATATCTAAAGTCAAAAGACTCCACCCTGTAGAGGAAGATGCTCCACCCAAATATGAAGTTGACATTGCCCAAATGTGATTTATATCTGGGCCAAGCAATGCAACTCTTAACACAAGTGAACCAGAATCAAAGAAAAGGAAACACAAAGTCTGTTTTTTCTCCCTAAATAGTCTTGGATAGTATTCTAAGTTTTCCATTACGCATCTTTAAGATATTTACCTTTTCTAATGTTTGTTTTCATCAGATGTCCAGAGTGTTTTAAAGGCACTCCTTGCATTTTAGCTCCTGTACTTCCAAGTCTTCCTCTTCCTAATGGGCTCCCATTCTGCTCCAAGCGGGCAATTTTGGCTGGTGGACCCTTCGGATCGCTTACATTGTTAGACATTTCTGAATGTTCTTTCCCCTGAGTTGTCTCGTTCAAATGATCCATACTCAGTCCCGCCTCTAAAAATCACCTGCCATGTTTAAAAAAAAAAAGTTGTACACATGTGTAAGTATCTATGCATGTAAATATTTTGAAGATTTTCTCTCTCTGACTTATGTTCTTTAAAATGAACACTTGCCTGATCCCAATATATGTGAATAATATTAGAAAAATAAATTAATAGAAATTGTTCCTTTTTTTTCCCCTAAACTGCTCAAATACATCTGGGTAAAGATGTCCTGTTTTCTATTTACAGAATTATGTTAAATACATGGGCTTATTTATGGAACAAATGTATCTGGAACAAACAGCTAAAAAAATGACTACAGTATGGTATAAACAATATTCTTTATAGTGATTAAAAATTAAAAGTTCATTAACAAGTCAAATATTAAAACTTTAGCCAAGGGTACAATAGACATAGTATAAGATATATCTACACACACACATACACACACACACACACACACACACACACACACACACACACACACACAACCTATCTCCTGAGACACTTGTCAAGTCCATCAAGACTTTCTATTTCCCTCCTTTACTTTCAGGTTAACATAGAAGAGTTTTTCCTCCTATTGAGGTCCTGAGACTCCTATTACATATTAAAAAAATGCAATCAAATCTATGTACAAGATGTGACTAAACCCATCAGTGTTCACGAAAGTACATCTCTAACAGAAAGAAGTAAAATATGTAAAATCTATTCATTTGAAGTATTGGTGAACTGCAATCCTTATATGTTTAATTAAAATTTAGAAGCCTATTAATGATACAAAAGTAATAATTTATGAAACAGAATGTTTTGAAAAATATTATTCCTGTATTCTCTACTCTGAAATATACAGCTCAACTTAAAAAATTTTCAATACTGACAACACAGATTTCTTCTCTTCAAATGAAAAGATATATTTAAAATAATAGCTGCCACATAAAGAGCACTTTAAGGGTTACAAAGCATTTTCCATGGGTTAACAAACCTCACTGCCCAAAAAGAGTAATTTTAAAAATCCATGTCAAGGAAATAAACAGATAATAGTGTATAAGAGTAGTTAACAACAGGAGTTTATAGGGATTATATTACATCTTTAGACTTGAGGTATCATCTCCTTTAAGAGGAAGGCAATTTGTGACCATTACCAATGACAGATGCAAAAGAGTCAAAACTATGGACATCAAGACCAGTTGAAGAGAATTTTTTTTATGAACTACTGTACTAGCTACAATTACTATGAGTACAATTTAGAAAAAAAGTAAAGTGAATTTGATAATTGGGGTGTTTTTCTAGCTTCCTTTTAATTCAAAATATTCTATGGTTTACGTGTGTGAGAGACATCAAAGTTATTTTAAGTCCAGATTTGTTAAGAGATATCATTCATTATAATAGAATTTGCTGAAAACGTTTTTTTTTTTCCTGTTTCAAAATAGATTCCATCGTCCTATATACAGTCAAGGTGGTGGTCGTTGGGGGGAGAAGAAAATGTTAATCTGGAGGTTTACAAGCAACCTTAAGAATGTCAGTTGAATGACTATAAAGTTTGTGAAATAATGGTTATTTATCCTTGTACTCTAGGGTGGCATGCTGAGAACTAAAGGTTTAGCATTGATTGTGGTCCCATCTGTTTTTGGTTATGAGTCTCATTAACAATAAATGTGCCTATTTTAACCACTTTTTATCAAGATTACTCTTTTCCATTAATATCAACTGCAGCGTAAAGCCAAAAGAGAGCTATGATGATGAACTTCTAAAAGCATCCCTTATCCTGTTTTCTGAACTGACACAAATTTGTTTTTGTTTTTGAAACTGCTGTTTTACCTTAATAGAAATTCATTTAGAGATACATGGTTTATAGAAATACAAATGTAAGAATAATTTCCAAGTCTTGAGGTTTGGGCAACTTGCAAAAAGGAGCCTTTCACAGCATCAGAGATAATGTTGGGAACCGTTTGGTGTCAGAGCTGAAGAAGCCACCATGTACAGTAAATGAAAGTGATAGATTGTCATTTAGTCAGTTGTATTGACTACTATCAAAACATCATATATATAGGTCATCTGAAATTACTCTTCCAATAGCCACCCATAGGCATCGGTTAAATACTCAGTTACCTTGTAAAAAGCTTTACATTACCAAGCAAAATTACATGCACATAAAACATCTCATTTACTCATTTAAACTCTATGCCCAAGGCTAAAGTTCACAGAAACCTCAGTTAGGAATAGTGATGAGCAACCCCCAGCATGGCCTGCCCCAAAATGACAGCAGCCAAACGTGCCTGTTATCTTTCGAGAAGCCAGAGAGTTTCTTTTGAGTTTCACATTTAGAAATCCATATTAGTGCCATCTCTGGCCCACACATTTAGAGAAGGGGGTGGGAGTGGGGGGGTCACTGTCACCCCCAAACAAAGCAAAACAAAACAACACATAAAACAGACCACAAAACTGTTTCCTAAGGAAATTGTGTACAGAATTTCTGAATGAAATACAAAGATCAGTCAGAAAGGAATTTCTTTCCAACATTCGTCTTGTTCACAGAATCTCTCCGTTCTGCGCTTCGGATTCGCTTGAAATGAGTTCTCCCTTTAGATCATCCCCTTAGCCTCCATCTAACCCCATAATCACATTGGAGAGACTGTTCTCTTCTCCATTCCATATGGCCGTCACAATCCAGGCCAAGCTTTCCCTGTGACCTTTTAAAGAGACAAAGAAGCAAAGTAGTATCTAGAAACAGAAACACTGCAGTTTTACTGAGGGAAATTAGCAAAACCAACCTGAAACTCGCCACTTCAAAACTTGACAGCTCATAAATAACAAAAACAAAGGAGATTTCCTTTGCAGCCCGAGATCTTGAAGAGGAAGAAGTTCAAGACTGATGTTTTTCTATATCCTTTTTTTTATTAAAAAAAAAAAGGCAGCAGACCTGACGGCGACTTCCCCCTTAAATTGTATTATTTTGTCTCCCCCACCCCCCTCCCCCCTAAGCGGGGGAAGGGCTGAAATCAACATCAAGACGAGGAGAAGCCATGAGCGCAAAAAATCACAATTCCCCCCCAAAAAATCTCGTTTGTTTGTTTGTTTGTTTCTCTTTCTTTTCTCAAATGTCTCTGGGAGAAGAGGGTTTTTCGATGGGGGAGGAGGGAGACTGGGAAGTGAGGAGACAGAGAGAGAGAGAGAGAGAGAGAGAGAGAGAGAGAGAGAGAGAGAGAGAGAGAGAGAGATCAAATTGATCTGACAAGTGAAACGTTGAAAAAAATCGCCAAAACAAAGCAAAAAAGCGCGATAAGGTCCACAATGAGATGATGTTTGGGGGGGTGGGGTGTGTGTGGGTGGGTGGGGGGATCGCTGATTATCTTTTCTTTAAAAGCAAAAAAAATCACTGCGGACGAGGTCTAATGAGAAAAAAAAAAAGGGGGTTCTCTCTAGCTCATAGGCTCTCCGGCGTGAAAAAAGCAGAAAGTCTACTTCTGGCTGTCACTTGGAGTCTTATTCTCCAAGAACCCCGGAGAACCACAGGGAGGAAAGAAGGGGGGTGGGGTGGGGGAAGAAGCAGCCTTTCTCCCACCCCCCCTCAATCCCGCCTCCCCCTCGAAACAATTGACAGGAACATGAACAAGCCGAAACTTTCTCTCTGAATCTCCAAAGCCCAGCCAGGAGCTCGCCCGGCTGCTGGGAAGGGCGGAGGGGAAAGGGGAGCCAGAAAAGGATGGCAAAAGGCACCAAAGCCCACTTGCAACCCAGCCTCCGCTCGCCTTCAAAACAGCAGACGGGATCTGTCCTTTCCTATTTACCCGGGGCTGGGCTCTGTGTGTGTGTGTGTGTGTGTGTGTGTGTGTGTGTGTGTGTGTGTGTGTGCCTGAGAGAGAGTTGGAGGGGGAGAGACAGAGAAAGAGGGAGAGAGCAGAGAGGAGAGGAGACAGGAGGGAGAGAGAGAGACAGAGAGAGAGAGAGAGAGAGAGAGAGAGAGAGAGAGAGAGAGAGAGAGAGGGCACACGCCAACCACCTTCCACCTCCACAACGAACAACTCCTTCCCTCCCCTCTCCAAAAAGAAAAGGCAAAGTGGAGCAGCAGCCCGCACTCCCGCGTCCGAAAGAAGCCACAGCTGTCACAAGGACGATAGCTTAAAAAGCAAAGACCCCAACAAAACTGCTCAAGAGTTTCTCCAAGCGAGGGGGGAGGAGGGGCTGGCTTGTTGAAGTCCTCCAGGCTTTATTCTCGTTTCCCTGGCTGGATAATGTGATTACTGTGATTAGGCCCTTTGGGTAGTTGTTGCTGGATGTTAGAGATAGATGTGTGCGTGTGTGTGCGTGTGTGTTTGCGCGCGCGCGCGTGTGTGTGTGTGAGTGTGAGTGTGTGTGTGCTCGGACTGAGCCTGTGTCTCCTCTCTGTCTCTCTGTCTCTCCGTCTCACACTCTCTCTCTGTCTCTGTCTCTCCCCCCCTCCCTCTCTCGTCTCTGTCCCCATTAAATTATTAGTTGACTCATCACTCCTCCTCCTCCTCCTCCTCTCCTCCTCCTCCTCCTCCTCCTCCTCCTCCTCCTGCCGCCGCCGCCGCCGCCGCGCCGTCCCCAGCTCCCGGGCTCTGCTCTCCGCCAGAGCTTTGGGCTGCCGCCGCCGCCGCTGCCACCGCCGCTGCCGCCGCCGCCGGAGCTGTCGTGGCTGCTGCTGCCGCCGCCGCTGCTGCTGCCTCTGCTGCTGCTGCTGCTGCTGCTGCTGCCCCTGCTGCTGCTGCTGCCGCCGCCGCCGCCGCCGGAGCTGGAGCTGTTGCTTCTTCTTCCTCCTCCTCATTTTAATACAAAATAGCACCGAGGCCACCGGCTTTTGGAGCGCCCCAGCCTGGAGGGCGCAGCCGCCCCGCGGCCGCCCGGACCCCTTCCCCCGCGGCCCCTGGGCATCCGGCGCGCCGGGGGAGCCACAGAAAGGCAGAGAGGGAGAGAAAGTGGCAGAGGAAGAGGAGGAGGAGGAGGAGGAAGAGAAGGAGGAGGAGGAAGAGGAAGGGGGTGAGGAGAGGGATAGTTGGCAAAGGGGGAGAGGGAAAGGCAGAGAAGGAATTAAATTAACAACCCCAGGATGCAGGGCAAAGATGGGGGGAAGGTTGCGGCTGGGGGAGGGGGCGGAGGTGGGGGTGGCGGAAGAAGAAACCAGAAAGACAAGTAACTAGTGAATGAGTGAGAGAAATCGAAGGGGGGGGGACGTGTGTAGGGGGGAGGGGGGAGGCTGCGATTTCCGGCACAGGGCGCGCAAGAATTTGTAATCAGCTTGATTAGAGTGAGGCGGCTCTGCATTTATTACACACAATACCCAGAATAACAGGGAGCCAGGCAAGAGGCACCGCTGGCGGCTGGCAGCGGCGAGGGAGGGAGAGCCGGGGGCAGGGGCAGGGGCAGGGCCCGGAGGGGGGGGTGGGGCGGGGGCAACCGACACCTTGTCTGGGACAGAGGAGGCCGAGAGCCAGGGGGCAGGTGTGCGTGTGTGTGTGTGTGTGTGTGTGTGTGTGTGTGTGTGTGTGTGTCTGGTGTGTCGGGGTGTGTGTGTCTGGTGTGCCGGTGTGTGTGTGTGTGTGTGTGTGTGTGTGTGTGTGTGTGTGTGATCCTCCTTCCTCTTCGAGGAAAAGAAAGTCTCCAGTGACAAGGAGAAAGCGGCAGGAAAGCAACCATCAACAACCCCGGGGCGGTCTGGGGGAGCTGCCCCCTCCCGCTCCGGGGCCAAAGAGAAAGCCCCAGCCTGGGCACGGCGCCCGGAGAGCGCCAGCCCGCCCCTGGCCAGCATCCCCCCGGAGGGGGAGGGCAGGCAGGAGTCCTCCTCCTCCTCCTCCTCCTCCTGGTCCTGCTGCTGCTGCTGCTGCTGCAGGTGAACGGAGCTGCGAGGAGCCGGCCCGCGGCCACCCGGCTCAGCAGGGGCCGCCCCGGAGGCAGCCCGGGAGAGCAGGGCCCCCGAGGCCTGAGCCTTCCTTTCAGGACGCCGGCGAGGCAGCCCAGACGGGTGTCCCGGGAGCGGGGGGAAAACTTTGTCTCCTCTGGCCTGGCAAACTTCGAACATCCAAGATCAAAGGCTCCCTGGAGAGTGGGGGCAAGCTCACCGCCGCCCTCGCGGCCGGCCCCAAACTGCTGAGCACCCTGCCCGGCGGCACCCTTGACATGGCAGAGCCATTTGAAAAACAAGAGATGCATAGGTGGTTACAGAGTCACTTAGGTCACTCACCAAGAGAACTGCTCAGGCACAGAAAAATAGGCCAGCACTCTGGAGTAACAGTGTAAAAGCAAGGCCCAAATCAACTTTGGAAAGTTAAGGCACGGGCTGTCTAGATCTCCCAACCCCAATATGCCGTAAAGCCCATCATTAGAGAAAAATGCTACTAAAAATCTATACGGTAAAAACCACCCCACAATGAATTCCTCACTTAGGAGAGCTGTTAAAACAATACATGGGAACCTGAGGAATAGTATAACCTTGCCCAGCTTAAACATCATCTGCATCTTGCGGATGCCTGCCTGCTTGGGGCTGTTTACTGAGTCGTGTTGGGCAGGGAAAGAAAAAGGCTAAACGACACTAATTTCCTGATATAATAGTAATAATAACAATGCTAGTCAGTAGCGGTAGCAGTAATAATACAGGGCAAGGAGGGTTCCAAATACCGTTTAACATAGTATATTTGTAGGAAGAGTTTAAACCTCTCAAGGTGAAAAATTGTTACAGCCAGTACCACCCATTGACCCTTGAATGTTTGTTACATTGTATCTTCCCTATTAGAATGTGAGCTTCTTGAGGGCAGGAGACTTGCTTTTCTTGGTAGCACTGGCACTCAGCACATCCACCTAGCACCCATTACATTGCTGAATACTGGATTTATCCACTAACTGAGAATCAAAAGAGCAACACATTGGCACAAGGGAAGAAATAAGAAAAGATGCAAATTAATTTTCTTTAATGCCACCAATACATGCCTGTAGATATTTTGTTTACTTAAGAAGCATATGAAAAGTAAAAGATAAAACAGTTTAATTGGCATAAAGATGTCTTCCTTTTTGGGAAAGAGAAGTTTCAAATAAAAAGCAATATAAGGATTTGGGAATAAAAGTCCATTTTGGAATTAAAAAAATACCAATCAAACAGGCAGGTGATCTGGAATCATAAAACATATAAACTGAGCCCTGGTGCAAAGTTAAAAAAGGAAACCAATAGAAGAGAATAAAAAGCACCAGATATTATTGAAGTGAAAAAAATAAAGGAAGGGTATCTTAATGTGGGAAAAATATAGTCACTGAAAAGACATACACCTATACCACAAAGGCCCTTAAAAAAACAACCCAGCAGAGATAGCAGATCAAAATGGAGGAAGCTATATAACTTAAATTAGGCAAGATACCATGAACAGACCTCATTAATAAACAGGGATGGGTGGAGCAAAAAAATAACACTGACTGCTAGTCAGAGATGGTTAATTCAAATTTACAGAAAAAAAGGGGAGAGCAATCTATTTGCTCTAAATCCATTTGAAAGGAAAACTTATGAAAATGTAATTTCTACCTGAATTTGCATATGACTCACTTAGAAAACGATCTTTAAAAATCACACTGATTTTATTTTTAAGTTTTTAAGGTGGAATCATTCAATCAGACTAATTTATTTAAGAACAGCTGATTTAAGCTGTTACAGCCAAACTTTTATTATACAGAAGGTATACTTGCTCATGACATCAGTTTCCAACAGCCTTGAAATGAATTAAGAAAGATTGGCCACTGAAGAATACAATGTTAAAAACATAGAGTAAGCAATTGAAAAATTTATGGATGCATACAACTTTATATCATCAGGTTACAGGAAAAGAAAAAGAATTCAGAATGAAAGGGAAGTACAGATATAATCTGGGGGGGGGACCAATGAAGAAAAACTACTGGGAAATATAATTATCAAGCCAGAGAAGAATATATTATTGTAAAAATATCTCTCAGAGAGATCATTTGCAGAACCACAAGAAAATACAACTGTTCTTTGAAAAAAGTATATTTACCCCACCATGATTAATGGAAACATAAAAGGGATAAGTAAAAATTAATAATTCCACTTCAAATGTGCAGAAAACCTTTTTATCTAGGGATCAGATTTTTTTTTTAATAACTGTGAACCGCACAAATAAATAATGTAAAAAAGGAGGAGCATCTCAATGGAAAAGGGAGAAATAAACCCAATAATATAATTTGAGAATCAAGGTGTTTATTAATGACATTATCATGGACAGTAAGCAAATAGAGTAATATCATGTATCCATTAATCACATAATCACATTAATCTTACATCAGACACTTCCTCTATGCCTGAGATATATGATTACAAGAAAATACCTTGGAGGAAACAGCCCATATGCATTTATACCTCAGAAGTTGTATACAGTGCTGATGAGCTTAATTACTGTGTATTATCTACCTCTGTTAGAGTATTCATTATAGCCTCTGAACATTGACCAGTGTAAACCCTGGATTAAAATGAAAGAGGGAAAAATGATAATTAAGAAAATATATTTTGTTTTACATATAGGATCATAAGCTAGTAGAGCACCAGAAACAGATAAAAATGTACATTAATTTGCATAATATACATATCTACACACTTTTCAGGAAGAAAAAATACAGGCTTACTCCATAAATTATATAAAAAATTTTAAATAAGAAGAAACTTCAGTAATAAACATTTAATATTTGTATACATGGTCAAATATTGTTTATTTTAGAAAAATTATTTTGGATTTTATGATGAAAAAACATCAGCTACCATGCCAGAATAAAATACTGAAATCAATCTGCAAGATTTTTGATACCTGATAATGCCATACTTTTTGAATTGTTGCTAGAGCAAAATAAATGACAAGAAATCTGAGGATACATTAAAACAATTATGGAGTAATGAGAATTCAAATAAATCTCAAACTCAGTCTTCACAAGTGGTAACATATACTTTCCTGGTGAACAGAAAAAAATAAAAAGTGGAGGAGGGGAGAGTGAAGAAGCATCTGATCCTTAAAAATTTGGTTTCTGTCAGTTACCTATTGGGGAACTGAGTATTTCTGAAAGAATGTTTCATACCACATATGATCCTTTCAAAGGATGAAGTGATAATCCATTTTTTCTCTCCATTCAAACACAATTTGGCCTATCTTTCAACATTTCTAAATAGGAGAATATAGGATGCTGCTCTTTTTATTCTTTCTTTTTTTTTTTTTGCCACATCAATTCTTGGTGGAGAACTTCACTTGCAGGTGGTGTTTTCCACATATGTGTGTCTGGAAATGTGGTTGGTGTTGGCCATCTAAGGGGGCTTTCGGGGGGCCCATATGTTTAGCTGTCACGTTCCTCATTTTCTCTGTCTAGGATGTCAAGACTGATTTCCTTGTAATTTTTTGAATGGACTATATACCAATTAGCACAAACAAGAAAAAAAATCTGGGTCCACAGCCCAAACAACTTTTTTTCAACATATGTCGGAAAGGAAATACAATATCCTGTAAACACTTACACCCCTTTCTCACATCTTATCTGTGACTGACATCACTATGCATTCCATATAACTTCAGAAAAGAGTCTGCTTCAAGTGGTACAGAAATTTCTGTTATTTGTACATGCTTCTTAATGAGACAGGGAATGACAACAATGAGCTAACCAGGGATCATGGCATGAAAATATTACTTCATCATACGACAATAGTCCTATCGGTCGACCCATTATAATATTCACAACACAGAATTGAGTAGGGGTGGGGATAGAAGTAGGTAGAAGGTGAGGTTTTCTTGGGCTTTTATTAAGTAAAGGAAAAAATTATTTTGGTAATAAATGAATAAGCATTTATTTAATTTACTATTTGTCAAACACAAAACAAAAGCAAATATTGTCCCTGTCCTTAAGGAGCTTACACTCTAATGGTGGAGAACACTTATAGAGGGGGAAAAGTGATCCAGGAGAGGGTTTTGGACTAGAAATGTGTAGGGACCACAAGTGGAGTCATAGGAAGTAAGATTTGCCCTATCCAGAAACAATGGCAGAGTTGATCTGACTATACATAATTCATGGTTCTAGAAGTGGATTTCACTTGCATTGAAATTTGCTTACCTAGTGCTAAGCTTTTTAGCCATAATCTGTCTCTCAGACAAGAAGGGTATGGCAGTGATGGCAAAAGAGTAAAGGCAACACTAATTGTGGAGTTCTTGTCTTGGTCAATGATTTAAAATATTTCTCAATGGCTATCAGAGTTTCATGGGATGACCCAAAGTGATTAATA
The DNA here is from genome assembly GCF_037893015.1 of Macrotis lagotis. Lineage (NCBI taxonomy): Eukaryota > Metazoa > Chordata > Mammalia > Peramelemorphia > Peramelidae > Macrotis > Macrotis lagotis. Next base: position 35,067,813 of record NC_133664.1, on the reverse strand, counting down.
TTTTAATTTGGGTACTGAAAAGTAAGACTTGGATGTAATGGACAGACCCCAGACCACCTTGGAGTCGAGGAGATCTGTGTTCAGGTCCAGCTTCTGATTCTCACTGGTTGTATGACCCCGGAAAAATTGCTTAACCTTTCAGTGTCCCTAGACAATCTCTAAGACCATAATCTGCAGGAGTTGCAGTTGGCTACAGGGAGTTCCCTCACCACTAGGGGTTCCCTAGACCAATGAAATCACAGGTCCCAAGCGGGGGTGAAAAACCTGGGAACCACTGGGTGCAGAAAATAGTATGGAAATCAACAGAAATCTGATGACTACATCTTCAATGAGACATTTGAAATCTTTATGTCAGAATTAGGGTACAATCATACACCAGTGCTTCCTTTAGAAGTAAGCAAATAACCAGTGGGTCACATCAACATCAATAATTTATCCATATACCTACCTACCTTTGTAGCTCTCAAAGGGCATCCGTGAAATAACTATTCCTATCCTTAGGCAGGCTTATTTGAAAATATTAACATAGGTCCCTAACCAGGGACCAGAACATGAAAGAGACATCAAAGAGAATGAAGAATAGAAAACAGTAGCAAAGGATTGAGGATTTGGGGGATTGTGGAAGAAGTATGAAGAGATAGTGCAAATGGATTTTAAGTTTTCCAGTCAGCCTGTGACTGGGTCAGTTATATAACCCAATACTGTGAGTGGTCAAAAACTATACTTCTTTGAAGCTAAGTTGGGGCAGGAAGGAGGGAATTAATGAATGACTTTGTTGGTCTCAGCTCATGTTAGATGGTCATATATTTTTAAAACTAAGCTAAGTCCTTTTTACAAGAGTGGGACAAATTGAAGGCTTAATGTTGTGATTTTCACTATGAAAAAGTAACTGAGGGATTGTCCCTTGAGGCACCTGTTCCCTCTTCTGAACTATACACTTCCATATAAAAATATAACTTCTGAAATAGGAGATGCTTCTTAATTGAGGAATAGAGGAATAGAGTGACATTTCACAGACATCCTCATTATCTTTCATTAAAAAAAGAACAATAATGATAAACTTTAGTTCTGGTTTCTACCTCCATCAGCACTGGTACAATGGACCACCTTCGGGTTCTCCAAGAGAGTAGAATTCTGGTTGACAATCTTAGAAGATCTTTCTGGTTGGGAACTGGGTGAGTGTCTCTGAGGTACTTTTGAAGTTGAGACTGCTGACTTGACTAGTTTATGGTTGAAATGAAATGGACAAATTTAGCCTATGGAGTATCGTAAGGAAAAAAACACTTAAGAAATGTCAATCTAGAAAATTCACTTTTATAAAAAGTAAATAAGAATGAAAATTATAAGAAATTATGTTTTAGAATTTGGGAAATGAAAGGGTAGTATTTTAGGGAGTAAGCTCAAGTATTATTTGGAAATTTTCTTCAGGTTTTCTATGGTGCCAACAATCCTATGCAGATATATTATTTAACATTACAAATATAAGCTACTAACCACAAATTATACATGGAAGTACAATTATAAAACCCATCTATTATTTACTGGAGCCAGAACTAACATAGTTTCCTTCACTGCTTTACAATATCACTGTGTGTGATTTTCTTCCCAGAAAAATTGTTCAATGTATTTCTATACTTTATGCCAATACTCCTAATCAAGTTATAAAGTTTTCATAGATTTCTAGAGCTGGGAGGACACAAAGAAGTTAATGTAATCCAACATTTTCATTTTACAGATGAGGAAAACTGAGGCCCAGGAAAAGGAACTTAGTTGGATATAATCGGTGGCAGAGAAAGGTCTTGGGCCCTGTTAACCCTATATTCTTCCTAGCTAGCTACACCATGATACCATGGCAAGGGGCTTGTGTAAATGCATTGCAGTTCTCGTCATTATATTTTAAAACACGCTCAGTAATTTTAGGGAATTTTCTTTCAATTAATTTGAACAGCAACAATCCCCAAACTATGGTCAAGATTTTTATTTGTAATATAGTAATATCCCTGAGAAAAGTCAGTTGATGCATCTTGGCCAACTAAATTATAGGGGGGGAAATAGTTTGAAATACAATGAGCTCAAGTCATATCCTAGGCACTTTGTAGCCTAGCTGCAGCTGACATTTCCAAAGTGCCCACTGGCTGCATGGCACTGAAGGAAGCATTGTCCCAACGGTATGGGAAGCTGAGCCACCATGTGAACTGAAGGCACCACACTTGGATAATAAGTAAATACTCTTATGATGCTTGTGTTTTTAGAGAGGCGAAATTGGAAATTGAAATCAAAAACCAAAGAAAGCATCAAAGCCTAGAAATCATCCCTCTCTTCCTCAAATCGAATTCAAGATTTTGGGATGCTGGCTGTTTAAGCCAAAGCATAATGAGATGAAAACATTAGTCCAAGAGTCAGGGAAATAATGCATTATACCACATTTGACTATTCCTTATTCACACTGCTTTGCTTCTTCTTCACCTGCTAACCTAGTACTGTTTATGGTGGGTAATAAAGATCGAGATCGGTAAAGATAAATACCAAATAATGCAGAGCGGCACAATGCAGATATGACAAATGAGACTTAATTGTGGAAACGAGGGATACTGAGTGAAAATTAAGATTTTAGCTCTTGTTTTGGATCTTGATTTAAAAAAAAAAAACTAAAACCTATTTTGAGCAAAATGAAAATGGATAAGCATTCAGAGAACAAAATCTCATCCAAAGTGGGTAATTTAAAGTCCTTAGAAAGAAGAGGGCTTTTCATTTTTCAGATTTTATGCAATACACAAAATACCTCACAAATAGAGAAAAGACATCTCTTAAGACCAAAGGATTCCCTATATCTAAATCTTCATTTTCAGGTATGTTTAATGGAAGCAAGGTGGATAACTATTCAAAGAATGAATCACATATTCTTCAAATAGTTTTTTTTTTCCTTCTGTGGCCTGTGGCAGTGGAAAGAACAGTGTCTCCATACAGTCAAAGCACTGACTTACAACCCCAGCCTTGTTTCTTACTGTGTTGACCTTGGGCAAATCACATCAACTCTAGACTCAATTTACTGATCTGTAAAATGATGGAATTTTTAACCAGATGACATCTGATTAAAAAGTTATGTTTTCATACATTTCATGCGTGTGTTTGTGCATATGTATAATATACAAAACACCTATGTGTGTATATATACAGACACATATGGAAGAATGTGTACACATGTATGAGTAAATATATGACCATTATGTACATAGATGATACTTCGGTTTATTCTTTAACTATAAAGCCTCTGTTAGCTCATCCTATATATCAATATCTTACTGACTCTTTTGGGGAAGAAAATGGAGAAAAAGTCTTATTAAGCTAGGCCTTTTAACTTTTAAGTTCAAAATAGTCACAACCAGGGGCTATATGCGGCATTATTCATTTCTACAATTAAATATTACTTGGTACATCTTTAATGTTACTTTTTTTCCTAGACTAGGTAATTGTCTTTACCAACAGTATTTATTGATGTCTTACATAATTTTATAAGATTTTTCATAAAATGAAATTGTCTGGAGACAAAAACTCACTCATAGATTATACATGTTGAAATTCATTCTTCATGACATAGAAATATTATTCTGGCCCATAAGTGGGGATGGGGGGAAAAATGAGATGAAAACACTTATTTCATTGAAAAGAATTAGATAAAACAATTAAAAGGCTTTTGATATGGTATATAGCTAGAGTATAGGAACCTACATTATATGCCCAATTTATCTGCTGTAGATAACTTCTCTATCAATAAATAATTTGACAGCTAGCATACATTATACATGTATATGTGAATTTCTATTTGAAAAGATAAAGAGAATTCATAATAAAATTTATAGTATTCTCATTCCTAGCAAGCCTTGAAGTTATTTTTAAGAAAATTTACCTTTGTTTGTTTAATGAAAATTCGTTGTCTTCCCATTTTTTAAAATGTTAATGTCCTTTGAACATAAGCAAACAGTCTATTTGTCATTTCTTTTGACCACTACCAGCTTGCTCCTTTGGTGAGAACTCATGTTCTTATTGATAGACAGAACCCATTTGATTGATTACAAGTTAACTACATTGCAGGAGCATTTTAAGTAACACTATGGGGATTATAAAATACTGTGCACTTTCTATTTTCAAAATAACACATGGTTTCTTGAAGTTTGGGGGAGTTTTAAAAGGCTATTTTTCCTTTTCATTTGTGAAAGGAGTTCTTTTCCTTTAATCAGTTGTACTTGTATCAATCAGCCCAAAGAGCAGGCTTTATAAAAAGGCATTTATTTCCTTTAAATAAATAAACTTAATCTTGCTGTTCTATCTATTGGTTTAAAGCTTTTCAGTTATTGTCCCAACATCAACAAATCAATTGTTGCATATATCTACAAAAGTACGAGAGACAAAACTCATATAGATTATAGATAGATAGATATAGATATACACATATATTTATTGTATAAAATACACGCACATGTAATAAATTATAACACATTAATGTAGCATTTTATGTTTTCACAAAATACTTTCTGAGAAATCATGTGAAATAGAATAAAAATGGTTACTCTGAGGAAACTGGGACTTAGAGGAAAAGTGACTTGCCCAAGGTCACATGACATCACTCAGATTTAAGGGTTCTTCTTCCTTAAAGCTCAGAGTTCTCCCAAAATGTCTCTTCTCTTCTTTATCTCATCCCTTTCACAGTAAAAAAACAACCATTTCAAAGTTAAAATAATACAGTGAGCAGATCATGAATTTACTGAAGTTATCAGAGAATAAGAAAAGACACCAAATATGATGGGAAGCTCTAGCTTGATAGTGGAGGAAATCTTAAAATGAGAAAATGGCTTAAATTTTAAATTACTTAAAATGCTCCTGTACTGTAGAAATCTTGCCTCTGCTACAAACTAGCTGTGTGATTTGGGCAAGTCCCCTTCATCTTTTTAGTTCTTATCTCTAAATGGAGGGAATTGAACTAGAAAATGTCTATTCTAGCTCTAAATGTTATACTACTTTACATTGAAAAATGATGAAGCCTATGCTAAAGTAGAAACAAAAATATGAGAAAAGCCCAGTCAGGATGGTTATTGATAAATGAGACTGTTCTCTCTGTCCTCCTTCCTCTCTGTCTCTCTTTTCCCCTATCCTTTCTCTCCCTCTCTTTCTCCTCTCCTTCCTCTGTCTGTCTGTCTGTCTGTCTGTCTCTCTCTCTCTCTTTCTCTCTTTCACACACATACACACACATACATACTCACTCACACAAAAGAAATCCACTAAGCCAAAGAGAAACTTTAACTCACCAGATTCCATCTGTTTCATCTGAATTCATGCATAATTGATTATCCATGACTGGTAAGTTCTTTTCTCACTAGCCTAACATGGTTTTCTAAACACTACGTATTAAATCACTACCAAAGAGGAGAGACGGTATTTCTGAAACGGTAATGGGCAGAAGAAGAATATTTTCAGTGAAAAATTACATGCCAGTTAAGAATAATAATAATACAGCTGACCTATGTTTAAGAGAAAGAGGGAGATTTTAATCATGTGCATATTAAATATTAATAGCCTATTCTGTTATTGTTATAATAAGGTTAAGTAGATGTCTCCATGCTTAAGGAAAAAGTGGGTGTGTACAGGACCGAGGGGGGGAAAGAGGTAGAGAGACGGGAGGCAGGCGTAAGGCAAATGTGTCAACAATAACAAGAGGAAATGAGAAAGAAGGAAAAGATGAAGGGGGAAACTAATCTCTGTGTCATTGTGCCTGCCAGAGTCCTGGCAAAGAAGCAGCATCCTTTTATTTCAATTTTAATCATTTCTGAATTTTAATACCCTACTCCTTTTGTAACTCTCCTGGCATTCCCCATGTGCATCCCTCCTAGCCAAAACACCAGTATAAATGAAATGGCACGCCACCACACCACTGAGGTAGCCCTCCCTAAGAGCCTACCAGGTGACCAAGAGCAGAAAAGGTATGTCTACCTTCTATTCTGTAGGATCTTTGGCCAATTAACTGCCTTTATGTTCTCTACTTTTTTTAAAAATTTGAAAAGGACAGTGGTGAAGTATGTTACAGACAGAGAAGCATTAAAAAAAATAAATAAAGCCAGCCAGTAGTAATACAATAATCAGTGACCATCAGGGCCTGGAAAAATGAGTTTGCTCTCACTGGCACTAAGGAGCATCACATGATTATTTAATTACAGCTCTAATTTTTGTCTCGTGGATGGCAACATATCAACAATTAATAGGGCAAATAGAGGAGACTGCATTTTTAAAGAGACAGAATCTGCATGGAAATATAGAAGAAGGTCACAAGCACTGAGCTTCTTAAGGAATGGTTTTCTCAATACCACCCAAGCAAAGCTGCCATGCAAATAGGGAGAGACAAGAAAGAAACAATGTATTCCTAACAACATTAATATAGGATGTCCAGAAGTTTTTGGAACAGCAGAGATTTACCAATAGAATCCCTTACTAACTTAGAATCTATTGTACAATATGAAATTGAAGTCCAGGATCAAAAAATGAAAATGGCAACTAAAAAGAAAAAAAAAGGAATCTTTACAAAAATACATTTTTATGAAATGGTCTTACAACCCATGTCCATACATATTATCTAAAGAAAATTCTATCTTTCTATCTCAGTTTGTCTGTTTATTTGTCTATATATTTAAGTTGGAAGGAAATGCATTAGTTAGATTAGTCATCTAGTCTAACCTCTCCAGAAACTTAGGCCAACAGTGACAATAACTTACTGGGGGTCCCACAACTCCTTAGTGAAATGGCTGACAGGTCTTGAAGCTTATATAAGATACTTTTGCTAAAGCTTCAAACAGGCTAATATCAAAAGGGTAAGTGGTTCATAAATTGTCTTTTGGCTTGTTTGTTTGTTTGTTTTTAATATGTACCTTGTGGCCACTGTCACACCCAGTTTGGAAGCGGCAGTAATGGTCACTTAGCTAAGACATCTTTATCTGGGGACAGACAAACCTGACTCTCTCTCTACCATACTGGTGAAATGGAGATCGCACCAGCTGAGTTGTGTCTGGGACTGCCCTTGGAAGGACCTTAGTGTCACAATTTACAACTCAGAAATGGAGGGTAACCATTCAGAACAAATATTAGAGGGGAAAAGTGAATTATTTCTGTCCTTATTTAGTTGTACCTATTAGGGATATTTACATGGTCCTTAGCCATTCACTTTACCTCCATTCCTTCATACTACAGATTTTTGAGAACCTACTATGTGCAAAGTACTGCCTTAGAGGCTCACAGATGACTCTTCCTTTATTTTTGAGTTATAGGCTTGGGCATGAGTCACATAACCTCTCTGGGTCTTCTCTAATCATCTCTAAAATAGAGATAACACCTGTGCTTTACTGATTTCATAAGCACATTAAAAATGCTTATAAAGCATGTTGAGGTTTTGGCCCTCTTTCTCCGTGTCTACATCTCTTTCAATCTGAGCCTGGTCTATGCAATCAAAACTGTCAAGTTAAGTCACAAAAACCTCCATTTTCTCTAAATAAATGATATAGACCTAGGGGACCAGCTCTGTATTCTCTTCATTTTTAACTCACCTGGGACATTGGTCTTCTTCCCATTTCTTTTGACTATTGCAAATTCCTAATGCGAACAATCAATTGCTCCAAAACCTACTATGTGACAGCTACTGTATTTTGGAAATCAAATCATGTTAGAAATGTAGCTGGAAAGAACCTTAAAATGATAATCATGGTTTTCTAAGAAAACTGCTAAACTCTTCTCAAAACTCTGGGACCCCCAAATAAGTTTTCACAGGTCCGAAATCAAAATAAGAGGTTATCTAAACAAGAAAATGTGGGTGTCACAAAATTCAATGCTGGAAAGCCAAAACCGCTGAGGGGCTCCGATCTCTAATGTCATTGGCAAAAACCGCCACAAAATGGCAACAGACTAAAGAGGGAATTGTGGATTCCATTGAAAACCTTCAAGTCTGGTTGTTCTGGGAGAAAAACTGTCATGATTCTGAACTGAAGATCTGACTCCACACGCTTAAAAAGAATTTTTAAGAAGGGTTGGCAAGCAGGAGCTTGTATGTAAAAGGATACATCATTCTTTTTAACATGATTGTTAATACACAGTTAACATGTCTCAGAAAAGACTGTAATTAAATGTCTACTGCGCTAATAACACTAATAAGCATGCAGTATTATTACATTACAATGACTCCATACAAACTAAAGCTGTCATTTTTTAAACTTTTAAGATGATGTTTAAATTGTTCTTGGGACTTCTTATATCACCTCAAAAGAGAAGCCCACCTCGGAGCAAGAAACATTCATCATTATTAAAAGAATGCATTTCCATACCTCCCCCCACCCCAAATCAGTAATTGAGAAAAGCAATCTAATCTTAAGTATCTAATGGAAATGGACATTTTTATTGGCAAAAAGGTGGCTACATTTATGGATATGTTTTGTTTGTCATTTGTACTATTGGCAGAGATTATTTTAGAATCTGAAAAACTGAGAGGTTTGCTGTACATTGAGATTTTTACAACTCTGCTGTTAATCACAAATTATTTCAATCGCCTAGTACCTGGGAACAGGAAAACTCAATTACACCCAGCAGCAAACTCAGGTAATTATTGATCTAAGCAATTCAGAATAGTCTTCATTTCAAGAGTAGACCATATCTCCTAGGTTCTAGATACAACTCCATTAATACTAATAAGAATGATAAGCATTACATAATATTTGCAACTGAAAACTCCATTTAGTTCAATGTTCTCAAGATCAATCAATCATCACTCAACATTTCTAAATGCCTACTGTGTGCCAACATTACAAACATTAACGTACCAAATTGTCATTTGATATGCTCTTATAGTACATGGAAAAGTACACATGGAAAGTAACTGAGTATTAAAAGTATGAGACATCACTAGCTTGTCCTCCTTGCTTCCAAGGAGAACCATACCCAAGGAAAGAATTCAACAAAGATAAGAGACTACCTCTTTTTTTAAATATCACAGAGGAAAAAAAAGGATTAATAAGTTTTGCAGATAACCTAACAGCAGTACTAGCAATTCACAGAAAGAATACTCACTAAAGATCCTCTTCACTTTCAAGTCCCTAGAAGGTCTCTTTTAACAGCTAGAAAAATGTTAAAATTCTAGAAATGGGCTCAAAAATCTGCATTATAATTATTTGGATCTCTGATCTTGAGCCCTAGAATCTATGATCCAGGCAAGAAAAACTTACCCTCAAGATAGTGGAGGCCTCTCTTAGAATTTAGCAAAGCACCATAAACAGGCGAATCCTCGATATACTTGGATGATGGTGATGGCTAAGAGTCTCTCTCTGACACTGTTAGCAAAGCAGCAGCATCTCCGGAATGAAGTGGTTATGAGTTGCTACTGAAGCAGCTGGACCAAACCTGCGGTTCTGAGGGTGGGTGTGTTATAAATAGGGTCATGGCTATGGTCTGAAAGAATACGCCCACTTCACCTAGTCTGATTCTCACTACTTCCTGTACACCTGGGCAGAAGGGGAGGGTGATCCTAAGTGTAATGTCATTTCACAGATCTCCTAGTAAAGATGCAAACATCTGTTTATTCCTCCAGCATTCCAACCTTCATTTGGTGGGACCTGCGCCCTTATTTAAGTCATATTACCTTCAGAGATATGCTTAGGACTGAGCTATCTTATTCTGCCCATTTTAAAGATGATTAATTAAATTATCTAAAGTATCAACTACTGGGTTAGAAACTGAAGTTAACTCTTAATAGTCAATAATCACAATCTGCTATTTTAAGTACTAAGCAACTGTCACTTAACGTGGGAGAGAAATTGGGAAGTGAATTTGGTAGTGTGTAGACTACCTTGTTTAAAAAAAAAATTCCCATTAAAGAAGAGCATCTATCTCAGTCTACAGCAGTTTTTCAAAGTCCACCAAGTCTGATGGAATAAAATTGACTTGGTGAAGTTTCAGATTCATCCCAAACTGTGGAAATTGCACAGAACAAGTGTGAAAGAATAAAAATAGGCCAATATATGTTACACTACTAACTCTCACTTTGAACACATATACACACAATCTGTATCTATTTACTTTGCAATGAAATATCGGATCTTAAAATGCTTTTAAAAAAAATAAACAGCAAAAGGTACAGTTGGCACAAGTTCAAAAGTACTAAATAATGTGCGTTGATGTGTGGATCACACTCTATGAAGACATCAAGTTTAAATATACTTGCCATTGAGAACAGCACTTAGGGATGATAGATACATTATCATACTAGACAATTTTTCTTTGGTGTGTAGTGGAAGGGGAATAACTTTGTGTAACTGATTTGATTTATATGCCGTGTTATGACCTTATTCTACTAATGTCAATGGAATAGATGATTGCTGATTGACAGCCATCTGTAGACCAAGAGCCATCACGGATACTTATGGAATATCAGTAAGAACAAGTCTGTTTTTTCAAAGTGACTTTTGAGCTATGGAATTCACCATTTGAGCAATATTCTCAAATATTTCCTTACTTTGCTTTTGGAGTAGGCTTTAGAGGGAAAAGTTCCACTTTACCTCCTTAGGGAGCTGGATACTTTCCTTTAAAAACAAGTTTATTTATTTGAGTTTTCTTTAGGTTGATAGTGACGACCACAAAACTCTGACTCACTAGGAAAATCAAGTGACAAATCAGAAAAAAATGAGATATTACTGACCAAATATTGTATAAGCACCTACTGTGTGTTACTCATTAGCAGAATTCCAAATCTTAGAGTTGCTAGGGATCTCAGAGTGATACAGTTGGAAGGGACCTTAGAACAGTACAATTAGCCTAGCAAACCGAATTAGACAAGGAGACACAGAGTTTAGCAAGGCCTACAGTATTTGTTGTAAATTCTTTTTTTTTTTTTTAAATTCACCCTAAGATGAGAATGTGTATTACAAGATGGCTAATGCTGTAGGAAGATGCCTTTTTTTAAATGGAAGTTTATGTTTTTTTCTCCTCTTAAAATATGGTTCATGGAAAAATAGATCATATAACATGGTGCAGGTAAAGGCACATTTAAAAAAAAATTAGTTTCCACAAGAGAGAAAATGGAAGCTAGAATCTGTTTGATTAAAATTCCTTCCCCCTCCCCCCAATTGGGAATAAGACAACTGTCCCCAGGCTCCCCCCAACAAGAAAGTCAGCTGCCTTGGATAACAGCACACACAGGTAGATATTAAAATGGAGACAGAGGCGTTATTTAGTGGTGACAGGAATATAAATACATGCACTAACCTATAAACTGGTATTTACTTCAGGAAAGTAAGTAATATTTTTCCTCTGATTGCTGAGCCGTCAGTTTAATGCAGCGTAAATAAACAGTAGGTGCTTTCTAGCTTTAAGTAGGAAGTGTTCATTCCACAAGAGGAGCAGATTGTTGAAGCCTGATGCCCGTAACAGTAAGACAGAACTTTCAGTTTACCAGAAAAATGCATTGCCCTCTAGAAAGTATTTGGTCCCTGATCTACTTATCAGAGTAGCTGTTTTCTAACAAAAATGTAACTTCTCTTCAAAACAGACACAGCTCTGAGTAGAAATAAATCAGTTCAAAAAGAACTGATTTGTAATTTTATCACGAGTTCCAAACGAACACATCAAAATAGCCTTCTGTTAAAATCTGAGCTCAGAATGACATAGCATTCTCAAGCTCAAGTTGTCAAAAGAATCCCCAAATCCATATTCATTGATTTAAAACATAGCAAAAACTTTATTTCAAAAGCATCTATGAATCTCCTCTATCCAACACTTGCACATCTGCTCTGTCCTAAATAAAGAGAAAACTCAAATTGTACTGTATTTCACTCTAGAAGGCAAGCACCAAAATCCAAAGAATCCCTAGAGAGAAAAGTTGGGACAGTAGTTGATAACCATCTCCTATCATTCAGATGAAATGAGGGGCTAAAAAAGGGAACTCAAAATTAACCAAGGTCAGTTTCCATTCTACTCTAAATATATAATATGCTTTAAGAACTTGACAATACATGGACCTAACTACAGAAACTATTTTTCTCTGTGGTTCATGTATGTGTTGTTAATAATGTTTAGCAATCCATTTGACTCAAGGAGCAGAAAAGTCAATTCCTTTGGCCTCATTGATAACCACCTCTATCCAAAGCTCGTTTAGACTGTTTCATTTATAAGGGAAAGGGTAAGGCGATGAGAAATATTTTATAGTAGATTTCAAGATGCACAGGCTTAGTCTGAAGACTGATGGGTGCATTCACATGCATTCATGCCATATGGTTTGATGATCCCAATTATTAATGCAAGTCATAGTGACTCCGAATCATCTGCGTGAAAGAATAGATGTGCTTGTAGATTGGGTGGGCATCACATGTAGGACTTTACAAAACAGATCAAAGTGCTCTCTAGGTGGGATGTTGGGTTAAACTTAAGAGTTTTTATATAACCAAAATATTTTTACAATATTGAGGAACAGGTGCTTGTCACCTGACCACATGGGCCTGAAATACAAACCATAACCTGTCACACCAAACACAATGTCAAATCTCCTGTGGTATTAGTTTTGACTAATTTAATATATTCTTTCTCACTTGCCACTGAGCACATCATATCTTAGTCAATCACAAGTTCAGATAGCTGGCGTTCTACCTTTTGTGTGATAGATATCAGCCACTTTAAAGACTTCTGGCTTAAAATTGGAGCTAATCACTCTATTTTATAATGATCATCAATACAAAATCTAAAGAAGAGCCCAATTTATTAAAAACAACTGAACAAAAGGCATTCCTTTTGAAAGCTTTTGTCTCCATAAGCTTTTTTTTTGGGGGGGGACAAGAAATTATTATTTATTACATATCTTGATTTATAGGGAAAATATCAGGAATGCAGGGATGGGGGTGGGAATAGATACTTTGGGAAGGTCTTTGCTTTTCTATCTCTCTCTCTTTTATCTTTCCTTCTTTTCAAGCCCCTACTTTAGGAGAGAAAAGGGAAAACCCTTTTTTTTTAAATTCTAGATGCAGGAAGGAACACAAATCCTAACAGTGACTTTGTTTCTCCTGATTCTAGCTGTATTCAAACACAGCAATGCTTTCTTCTTTTTTACAGCTCCTGTTTACTTATTCTGTATTACATATGGCTGCACAACTCTGAACTTAAAATATTGTTTCCATTAGAAAAAAATGAGAAGCAGTAAGTGTCAAAAACTGAAAGGAGGAATAAGCGTCCATTCTGTAGTTACAAAAAATCTATAGGCATTAAAATCATTTGCCCATAAGATCCATATTTTACCCCAGCTCTGTCTGGACCTGATGTGCCCATTGTTTCAAGTTTATTTCATGATGTGCCTCCCCAAGTTCATTAAAGTCTTTCTTTCTAGTGATTGTGTGAAACACTGGGAAGAGGTAGGGAAAGATACCACCAGCTACTTTCTGCTAAGTAAAGTTGAAATGCTGCACTTATTATAACCTTTCCTAACAATGTGAGAAAAACAGAGTCAATACATTACATTTGTTTCATAACAGATGCTTAGGTTGTTAATATTGAAGATGCCTATTCATGCTATTCCTGTCGGCACATTTGTCAAAAATGTAAGCTTGAATGCTACCGCTTGCCAGCAGATTGAAACCAGCAGTATCTGGAGGTCCTACTGTAACCACTCAAATGCTACCGCAGAGGAAAGAAAGGACTGGCTCTTCGGTCCCATCGCAGGAAGGGTTCTTAGGGCTCCCACTCTGAACCTGAGCATGCTCCGCCTTGGCAGCCCTGCCCTGGATTGGGGGCCCCCTCTATCTGGCCATCCCTCTGCCATTTCACACTCAGTTGGGTGGCAAGGGGCCATGGAAAACGATTCAGCAAAGTTTTCCGTGGGATGCCTTCGGCGGCCACAATCGAGAGGGCTCGGGGCTGTTGCATGCCATCCTCCCCTCTCCTGCCCTCTCGCCTGCGCTTCCCGGCCTCCGAGGGCGCCTCTGCGGACCCCGGGGCAGCTGGGCACTCCATCTCTCTGCTCTGCCAAGGTCTTGCCTCCCCCTCCCCCCGCCGAAGCACGGTGAAGCCTCACTCACGTATCCTCGCCCCGGAGCTCATCCGGAACGCCGCCGAGGGGTGGCCGAGGTCAGGGTCGTTGCGATGCGAGCCCGCGGCTGACCCTGGCTCGGGCTAGCTCCGGGCCCCAGGCCCACGGGGCTCTTCCTCGACCTCCCCCTTGTGGCTTTCGGCCGCGATCCTCGGGGTCCCCGAGCCGCGCCGGTCCTTGCGGCTCCCTCCCCGGCCTCGCCGGGTCGCGGGGCCACCACAGGAGGCCATGCCAGCCGGGGGCCCGGCTGCCAGGGGGAGGAGGAGGAGGAGGAGGCGTGGATGCCCACGCTGCCGCGCCCGCCGGGGGAGCGGGAGGTGTTGGCCCGGGGAGCCGGGGCTCTCTCCGCGCGCGCTCCTCGCTTCCTTCCCCGAGCCCGGCCCCGGCCCGGCCCCGGCCCCGGCCCGGCCCCGGCCCGGCGGCGCGGCCGCAACTCCTCGCAAACAACTTGGCGCAAGTTGGCGGCGGCGGCGGCGGCGGCTCGGGCTCCGGAGATGCACAAGTTGCCACAAACTTCTCCGGCCGCTCCGCGGGCGCCGCTCTCCGGGCCGCCGCGATGCCCCGCGCGCCTCCCCGGCCCTCTGCCCGGCTGTCCCTCGGGCTCTCGCGGTCTGGCTCGGGCGCCTTCCCCGGCGCCCGGCGCCTCGCGCTCCCCGGGGTCCCGAGCAGGTGCGTGTCCGGGCCCCCGAGTGTCCGCGCCCCGGGAGGGAACGCGCGGCATCCCCGCGCTGCCCGCCCGCCCCCTGCACCTGCCCCGGGCCCGGCCCGGGGGGCGCCCGCGGCGGGGCGGCGAGGCAGAAGTTTGCCAAGCCCCCGCCCGGCCCCCGCCCGGCCCCCGCCCGGCCCCGCGCCCCGGCCCGGGCGGGAGCCCACGAACGCGAGCCAACTCACTGAGGCGTGGGAGCTCCGGCGGCGGCCCCGCGGCGGCCCGGGGTCTCGGGGAGGCGGCTCCCGCCGCTGCCGCTGCCGCTGCTGCCCCCGTGGCTGCGCCGCCGCCGCGGAAGTTAATTGCAACTTGACTTCAAGTTGTCTCCTTCCCCATCACAAGTGGGCGTGGGGCGGGGGAGGGGCGGGGGGCCCGGGCCGAGCGCGTGTGAGCGCGGCCGTGCGTGAGTGCGAGTGTGCCGGAGCCGCGAGTGCGGGGGGCCGGCAGGAGGCAGGGCCCGGGGGAGGGGGCGGGCGCGGGGCGGGGCGGGGGGCGCGGGAGGGGCGCGGGCTGGCCGGCCCGGGCTCCGCGGTCGGGGCCCCGGCCCCGGAGCCCGCGCCGGGCATGCAGCGGCGGGCGGCCGGCTGGGAGGGGGCGCCGCGGCTCGGGCCCCGAGCCCGGGGCCCCCGCCGCCGCCCGGCCCGACCCCGCCGCCGCCCGGCCCGGTCCCCGCCGCCGCCGGGGCTGCGCGCCTGGGGCGCCCGGGCTGGCTCGCGGCGGCCGAGCCCTCCCTCCGCCCGCGCCCCGCGCCCCGCGCCCCGCGCCCCGCGCCCCGCGCCCTCTCCTTCTCCCCCTGGCGGCTCCTCTACGGGGCCGAGCCCTCCGGTGCGCCCGCCCCCGGCCGGCCCAGCCCGGGCCCCGCCGCCGCCCGGCCCCGCCGGCCCCGCTGCGCCCCGCTCCGCTCCTGGTGGGCGGCGAGCCGGGGCCGGGCGGGGGCCTGCGGGGCCCGGGCGGCGCGCCCCGCCAGCCCGCGGGGGGGCTGTCTGACCCCCGACCCCCACCCCGGGGCCCCGCCGGGGCTTCCTCCGCTTGTTGGGGGCCCCACTGTGTGTGCGTGCGCGCGCGTGTGTGTGCTTGTGTGTGTGCGTGTGTGCGCGTGTGTGCACGCGTGTGCGCGCCTGTCTGTGTGTGTGTGTGTGCGCGTGTGTGCACGCGTGTGCGCGCCTGTGTGTCTGTGTGTGTGTGTGTGTGTGTGTGTGTGCGCGTGTGTGCCGGAGGAGGAGGAAGTCAGGTGAGACACAGGCAGACACTGCCCCCCCCGCCCGGGGATGGGGCGCTCTCCGGGCTCGGCCGGGCCGCGGAGCTGGGGGGCCGCCCCGCCCCCGCCCCGCGGGCCCCGCTCCCCGCCCGGCCTGGGGCGCCGCGGGCCGAGCACGTGGCGGGGGGCGGGCCGGACGCCCCCCGCCCCACCCCCACCGCGCCTCGTTGATTTCAGTATTTCTCCGCCACATGGTTGGCTGTCAAGTGCTCCAAGCTTCCCCCGAGCGAGGGGACGGGGCGCTGGAGGCCCGCAGCGAGGGGGCAAGCTCGACCCCCCCCAAGCCCGGTGCCCGCCGAGCCTTCCCGTTCGGTTGTGCCCCCCCTTGCCATTTTAAGTCTCCCCAATAAGCTTTTTCTCCTCTCACCCCCTCCTAAACTCTGATCCCCGAGGCTTCTTGGTTTGGTGGCCCCCTCTCTCCCTTTTAAATCTCCCCAGTAAGCCCTGTGATCCCCGAGGCTTCTTGTTTTGCTGTTCCCCTTTCTCTCGTCTAACCCCCAAACCTTGTGACCACTGAGGCTTCTTGTTGTTTCCCTCCCTTTCCCTTTCTAACCTCCCCATAAGTCCTGTGCTTCCTGAGCTTTCTAATTTTGTTCCCCCCCACTTTTTCCCTCCCCCAAACCTCTGTGACCACTGAGACTTCCACCCCTTTTCCCCCTCTAACCCCCCCTTAATAAGTCCATGATCACCGCGGTTCCTTTCTTCGCCCCCCCCCCCCCCTTTCTTCCCCTCTGGGAAATTTGCAGTGAGCATGACTCCAGAGCATCACTACTCCTAACTGTTAGGTAAAGGAGATTTGGGAAGGGAAACAAAAAAAGTCGACTTTTCTGGTTTTTGTTTTTTGTGGGGTTTTTTTTTGCAAGGATCTGACTTGTTAGGTCTTTGCCTTGCCCTGCAAGATGTCAGTTTGCAACAATAAGGGCTTAAAAGCTGCTCTGTGTATTTTTAGAAGCTGCATTTACTTGTGTTCTTTTCACACAAGGCTTGCTCTCCCCATTAAGTGCCCATAAATAATTGTATTTAGAGAGAAGGAAACTATGGAGGAGAGTAGGAAGGAGATTGCCTCGATCTTCACAGTCCTGTGCAGTGTTTGGAGTCAAGTTCCTGGAAAGTCAGAAATTCAGTGTTTCCAAGAGCCTCCCAGGTTCTTCACTCCCAGGTGGCTGAGAATAGCTCACAGGGAGAATCCCCATAGCAGACCAGTCTCATTGTGTTTTTTCTTTTGCTTAGAAACAGATAGAACTTCCAAGCTACCGGAACAGACAAATCTAATAAACCATGTTTTCTCTGATATTTAAATAAGGCAGAAGAGTTCCCATGCTGCTTTATGGGAATACCCCCCCCCCCTCCAACAAGCATTAAAGACTGAAATTCATCGTTTGGACTTTTTCGAATGATCATTATTTCTTGCAGAAAAATCTACCCCCAAAGATAGAGAATCATACTCATTAAAAAATTATAAAGTGAGATGCTCATTTGAATAATATACCTGATATTTCCTTCTTCATAAGACATAAGCTCTTGGAATAATCTCTCCTCCGCAAATCATCAGATACATCAAGTCTTTTTTGCTCTATTATGCAAAAATACCAAACCGCCTCACCAACACCAACTTCTCCATCTGGGAATAAGATCCCATTCGGAATGGGGAGGGGGAAATAGTCGATAAATGATTTCTTTTTCGATGTAGGGATGGGCCTAGGAACAACTTTTTGATTCTGAAGCCTGGAAATGCAAAGGACAAAGTAGAGGGAGGTTTTAAAAATGACTTTATGTGCTACCCATCTCGACTTGACTGTTAGCTAAAATTCTGAAGACTAGAAATGAAAAAATACAAGGTAGAAGGATGTTTGAAACATTGCTTCTCTGCCACCCATCCCAACTTAGCAGATAGCTAAGATTCTGAAGATTAGAAATGGAAAATACAAAGCAGAGAGATGTTTTAGAAACTAGTTATGCGCCACCTATCTCTACTTAGCCGTTAGCTAACGTTCCATAACTTAATTTTGAGTCAAGCAGTTCAGTTAGGTAGACATGAAAGTTCCTGCTATGTGTAAGCCATAAGCTAGATGGCACAGTGGATAGAGTCTCTAAGACGCCTCTTCCTGAGTTCAAATCTGATCTCGGACATTTTCTAACTGTGATCACGGACAAGTCACTTGACCCTATTTGCCTTAGTTTCCTCATCTGTAAAATGAACTAGAGAAGGAAATGGCAAACCATTCCAGTATTTCTGGCAAGAAAACCCCAAACAGGGTCACAACAGGAAATGACTAAGCAACAACAAATATGTAAGACACATTATAAAGTCAAAATCCAAAATAAGGCATAAAAGACAAGGGCATGTGATACAATGGAGGACTTGATAAAAGGAAGACCTCTTCAAAGGAAGAGATTCCTTCAGTTGAGAGCGGGCTAGTCAGAGCGAAGGGGAAGACAATAAGTTTCTAGTTGCTGGCACATAGGTGCTCTGTAAATTTGATTTGTCTGTCTATCTTATTTGATCCTCATTAACAACCCTGCGAGAAAGGTGTTGTCATCCCTATTTGATGGTGGGGGAAACTGAGACAAACAGCATATAAATAACTTACTCAGAGACATACAACCAACAAGTGTCCGAAGCTGGGTTTTTTGACTCCGGACTCAGCATTCCATCCACTGAAGCAATACGAAGGGAGGCCCACCTGAAGAACATTTCAACTAGAACAGATGAGGGAGTGTCTTCCATGAGGTGGGAACCGAAAAGCACAAGATGAAATTGTGGAATTAGTTTTCCAAAAGGATAGGAACGAAAAGTGTGTAAAGATGGTAGTATCAATCAAGAATAGGAGAACATGGGGCAGCGATAGAGCACCGGCCTTGGAGTCAGGGTTCAAGTCTGACCTCAGACACTTAATAATGACCTAGCTGTGTGGCCTTGGGCAAGCCATTTAACCCCATTGCCTTGAAAAATCTAAAGAAAGAAAACAAAAGTGGGAGAACAGATTTGCTTTCTACCATGGAGGACCTTAACAAGCAATCAGATCTTTGAGAAAGGGAATGATATGTTCAGAACTACAGCTGTATAAAAGATTATTTAGAATTGGAAAGGAATCTTGAGGCAAGGAAGTTATTTAGATAGTCCAGGTGGAGTAATGAAAGACTGAACTGTGATTGTGGATATGACAGAACTATTAATAACTCATATTTGAATCACACGTTAAGTTTTACAGTGTACTTTCTCCTCAGGAACCCTTTGAGATACTTTGTGTAAGTATTATTACACTCGTTTTATAGAGAAGCAATAGCTACTTGAGTGACGAAACTGGAGAGATCAAGGGAGCAGTTATCCCTGAGAAACACCTATTTTTCCCATTCCTGCCTTTTAAAAATAGCTTGGTAAAGATAGCCATTCTAAATATCAAAACAATCCCACGCAACAGTGCAATAGAAGAGTTAGAATCTACAAAGTAGCTATTCAGCAGAGCACTGTGCCATGGCAGATACAAAGTTGGAGCACATGTTTCCCATCTCAGTGAGCCACCATTGTATCCTTGTAAGGTCCAGAGACTGTCCCAGAGGTTAGAGGAGAAGTGCATGGGAGAGTTATAAAACACAGCTAAGAGGAACTCGTGGAGGAAGAAGGTCATTCCTGGGGCGCAATCAAAGGAGAGCTTTCCTACAGAGGTGAGGTTTGAGGTGGCAACGGAAAGGCAAAGATGGGGGGAGAGAGGGTTGGGTCAAGAGTGCCAACAGGGTGGCATCTAAACCATGAATTCTATATAGAGTTTGAACTTTATCCAAGCAATAGGTTGTTTGGTTGCTTGTTTTTAGTTAGAGGAGTGAAGTAGGCATAAGAAAGGAGAGCAGGACCATTCAAGGAATTGGAGAAAGAAGCATATAAAGAGAAGAGCTATACAAAACTATTAGATCATCTCTTACAGGCGACAATGAGTATCTTCACCAAGGGGGTGGCAGTGGGAATAGAGAGGAAAGGTTGGATAAAAGGGCTGATGAAAGTAGAACTATTGATAACTGATTAGGTATGAGATGTAAGGGAAAGGGAAGAGTCAAAGATAAACAGAAACATGGGGTAAAGGGTGACTAATAATACAACTGTCACATATAAGGAGAAATGGGTTTAAGAAAAAAGATGTGATCTTTTGGACATTTTCAGAAGAATTTGGAGTCTGACTTGATGTCCTATAGGCATTTGGAGGAGATCTGGACTCACCTAAGAGATCTGTATACTAGGTACATAGTTAGGGGGTTTATGAACTTAGTGATAATAGCTGATGAATGTAATTGAATAAGTTTATAATGGGAATAAATGATATTGCCAGGGTATAATGTACAGGGAGAGACGAGAAGACCAACAACAGATCTTTGGGAATACACTCAAATTGAAAAGCCAGGAAGACAGAAAGCTTGATAGAGAGATGGGAGGAAGATCAAGTTTTTTTAATGTTTGAAGCAAAGGAAAAAGCATGTGTATTAGAAAGAAGCATGAGATTGTCAGCCATGTCAAATCAAAACAAAACTGCAGAGGGGTTGATGAAAATGCTGTGGGTTAAGAAGAGAATTTTAAAGTCCTGGATCTTGGAGGAAAGACAATATCAAGAGGTGACATATTCTAAGGTGTAAACTTGTTGGCCAAATGGGCTGGAAAAAGGAGATTATTAAAGTTGGAGAGAATGAAGAGTTGTGTAGTCAGGTTGTTAGATGGATCATCAATATGAATTTTGCAATTTTGGAGGGAATGAGGGTAGTGGGTGCAAGGAAGACAGAGAATCAGTTATCAGTCAGTGAAAAAGAGTTGGCAGAATGATTTGGAAATGAATATATTGGTGGCACCAAAGAAGAAGAGAGAATGGTAAAAGTGATTAACATAAATTTTGATAGAAGGATGGTCACAGAGGGATGATAGTTGAGAAATCAAGCAACCCATAAGCATTTTTAAGTGTCTACTATCAACCAGGCAACTAGATACTCAATGGATAGAGTTCTGGACCTGGACTCAGGAAGTTCCAGTCTTGCCTCAGATACTTACTGGCTTTGTGCCCCTGGACACGTCATTTAACTACTGCTTGCTTTAACCCACTGGAAGGAAATGACAAACTATTCTAGTATCTCTGCCAAGAAAACCGAACTGACAGTATTGTAGTTTGTAGAAGAGGACCAATGACAAGAGCATGATATCTCAACTTGCGAGTGAATTGGATCTGAGTGAGGTAGAGCTACATAAAGTCATTGCCTCATTCCTCCAGAATCAACTGAGTCCAGTAGTAAGACAAAAATGAAGACAACTGCAATGCATAGGCTAGGCCTTTCTAAATTAAGATCTTTCTCAGGCTATACCTATTTGATGATGGGGAGCTAGGTAAAAAAATAGGACAAACGATGGCTTAATTTGCCATCCCAAAGCTATCATTCTGGGAGAGGAAGACCCTCACGGGTTTTGGCCATGGGGTTACAAAAGTCAGATATGACTCAACAACAACAATAATAATGCGTCTGGCATGGAGGAGATGGAAGATAAGAGCCAATCCTTGTCCTCAAGAATCATCCAGAAAGGAGGGCAAGTGTATTGACCCCAATTTATGGCTTCCAATTCAATGGCTATATCATATTCAGGATAGATCTCCAGCATTTTTCTTATAGTGAGGAACTAGAAGCAATATTTGATTGCTCTCAATTCTGCAAACATTTCTGAAGCTTCTGCTAAGTTCCAGGCACTATTTCAGATGAAGGGGACAGTCAGACAAAAGAAACTGTTTGCCTTCATAGAGTTTACATTCTACTTGAGGAAAATAATAGTTCATAAGCAAATATACTATAAACAAAGCAAAAAAGTAATTTCCAAGAAGAGGTGGGAGTAGTAAGAATACTAAAATCCAATTGGGAGGTTTCTAAACTTTTTCTGTCGTCTGCTGACCTTCCTTTACTCTTGTCTGCAGCTTCCATAAAATTTCCCCCAAATTCCTATTTAATTTCTTATGCCAGCCCATCATATATCAAAATAACTATTACTTTAAACTATTAAATTTTTTTAATCTTTATGTATGAAAACATCATCACTGGATTTAAATGTATAAATCATTAAATTCAGAACACAGAGAGATCAGTACAGCATATAAATATCTATTGTCTAGAACCAATCTTGGTGATCCTCCCACATTAGAAGGAAATGCCTGGCTAAACAGATGGGTCTTGTACCATGCCCTGAAGCCCAGCACACTGGGGCTCTGTCATACCACATTGTAACCATTTGTTGTTTTATGTATGATTCCTTTGAATGTTAAAAAAAAATCTGTCATAATTAGACTGGTCACTATGTAGATGATGGTTAGCTCTATTTTCTATTCTGTGCCCCAAAGCCTCTTTGTGGAAAGGTTTAAAAAGAAATCTTCAGACATACTCCATTTACACTGACCCTCACACTTATCACTTCCTCCTACTCCTGCCCTGAAACAATGAGAACATCTAAGGAGATAAATCTGAATAATATAATAATGAATATTAGCCTTTATATAGCATTTTAAGGTTTACAGAGTACTTTACAGATATCTCATTTTGATCCTTAAAAACAACTCTGGTAATGAGGTAGGGGCTATTTATTATCTGATTTTATAAAAGAGAAAACTGAGGCAGATAGAGCTTAAACAATCTATCCAAGTGTTACTATTACCTAGATGGTGCAGTGGGTAGAACACTGGCCTGAAATCAGGAGGACCCAAGTTTTAAAACCTACCTTAGCTACTTACTAGCAATGTGACTCTGGCGAGACCATAACCCCAACAGTCTTTCATCCAGAGCCATCTCCAATCATCTTGATACATATCTGACCACTAGACCCAGGCAGCTCTGGAGGATAAAGTAAAGCTACTGACTTAGCAGAGCACCCTCTGACTCAAATCCATGTTTTGGCATGACCTCCCTGATGTCATGATTTTCTTTGAGAACGAAGGATAAACATCATCATCATTATTATCTCCATTTTACAGATAAAGAAATAGGTAGACCAAGGTTAAGTTACTTCTCCAGGTTCACCAAGCTAGTAAATGGCTGAGGCCAGATTTAAACTGTTTTCTTATTCCAGGTCCAAAGCTCTAAGCAGTGTGCCACCTAACTATAAAATTTGACAGTGATATGAGAAACTCATCTCTACTCCAGAACATTGCCAAAGTTTTATTATGGTTGGGGGGGGGGGGGGAACCTAGGTCCTTAAGTGGCTACGCCAGCAGAAAAAATGAACTCTGAAAGCTCCCTCACCTAACTGGAGAGACTCCAAGGCTGGTTACTTGAATGTTTGTTATTCAGGAACCAGTCATGCTAAGTCTGGAGAGTTTGCATGGTGCCGAGGGTTTTTGAAGAAACCCTTCATGACTACCTATTATATTATAGAGGAGAAGGGAATGTCACAGAATTGGAAATCACTAATCTTTGAAGGATCAAAGTATGAAAGCAACTAACCATGTCTTAATAAATTCTTTTGAAACACTGTGGATGTTTCCTTTATTTCTTAATAACATATTTGTTAACATTTTCTCTCCTGGCCAGGCAGGTAGGTACCAAGAATTTTTAAGTACTTACTAGTATCCAATATTCTGCTAAACCTCAGAGATACAAAGACAAGCAAAAAAAGAGGAGAGTTCCTGCCCTCAAGGAACTTCCAGGACAGGAACTGGATCAGGAAGATAATGAAACATGACCCACCTGGGCCTCCAGGCCCAGAGGAATTCACCAATGGAAGTAGAGGGCCTATCTGGTGGAGGGATGGAAATTCACTTTAGCTAGATAGACAGCTAGATAGATAGATAGATAGATAGATAGAGATTTCATGAAGTATCTCAAAAAATTCTTTTTTAGAATACTGAGAAATATAAATTAAACAATAATTTAAGTGAATGGATTTAGACTTTGGGAAATGGCCATACTTCAAAAAAAAGGTTGTTAAAGGATTCAATGTAAATTTGACAGATCTCCAGTGGAGTGATCCAGAGATCTGTGCTTGACCTTATGGGGTTTGACTTTTATCAGGGACTTAGTTACAGGATAACATGCCATCCTCATTCATTTTTAAGTTGACACAAAGGTGAAAGGGACAAGCAAACATCCTTCATGATAAAAACAGGATCCCCCAAATGGTGGTAGGCTGGAATATTGAACTAAACTTAATAATATATAAATCAGTAGGAATCAATAGAAGATCTGACAAACGGGGTTCGAAAATCAGTTTCACAAAAAGCCCCCTCAGGAAACCATGTTTAGACATCAACTTAACTGAAAGAGAAGACATTTGGGATTTTTAGGTTGACTGATCAGTATGAGGCAGCATCATACGGCAGGTAAAAACAGTTTAATTTTGAACTGAATAAAGAAGAGACACTGTTTCCAAGAGTTAGGAGGTCACCAAATATCTATGCTCAGTTCTGAACCCCACAGTTCGAGCAGAACATTGATAGAATTGTAAGTTTCCAGAGGTGGTTAACTGGGCTCGACTAGGTCAACTTGAATCTTGAATCTATATGGAAAGAGAAAGGGAATAGGCATTTATTGCTATAGCATCTACTCTATTTGAGACACTGTAATAGGCATTTAAAAATATCTCATCTAGAAAAATGAGTAAATATTTGTAAGGCCAATCCCTCCTCCTTCCTCTTTCACTGTCACCCTATGGGGTAGGCATTATCCCCATGTAGTTTATATCTGATGAATCTGAGGTGAACAGAAGTTTCAATGACTTGCTCAAGATTGCACAGCTAGTAAGTATCTGAGGCTAAATTTGAACTTGAATCTTCCAAGGTGCCACTCGATGCCTCTTTGAAACCAGGATCTAGGAATGTTTATTCTAGAAAAAAAGAATACCCTGGGGGGACATGATAGCTGACTTTACATATTTGAAAAATTATCATGTAGAAAATGATTTGAACATGGGTGATGCCGTGGATAGAACTAGTAGCAGAAGGCAGAAGTTTAAATAGTCAAATTTAAGTTTGATGTTAAGAAAAATTTCCTGATCCTTAATTAACACTGCCCCCAAATGGAAAGGGCTACTTCAGGTAGCAGTATGGCTTCCTCACAATGGATACCTTCAAGGACAACCACTTGTCAGATAATATGGGCACCTAGATGGAATGGCTAATAGATAACTCGATTTGGAATCAGGAAGATGTGAGTTGGAATCCTTTCTTAAACACCAGTTGTGTGACTAGGGAAATCATTTAACCCCTTTCAGACTCACATTCCTCAACTATAAAATGTAGAAAATAGGAGACAGAAGTCTACTTATAGAACTGTTGCAAGCTCAATTAAGATAATCTATGTAAAGCAATTTGCAAATCTTAAAGCACCATATTAATTATTTTTGTTGTTTTTAATTATTGCTAGTTACAGTAAGGGTTTGAGGAGATGGCCCTGAGTCCTCTTTCTAGAGTTTTATAGTTAGCTTTTTTTTTTTTGCAAGGCAAAAGGGATTAAGTGGCTTGCCCAAGGCCACACAGCTAGGTAATTATTAAGTGTCTGAGGTCTGATTTGAACTCAGGTCCTCCTGATTCCAGGGCCAGTGCTCTATCCACCATGCCATCTAACCATCCCCATATAGTTAGCTTTTTCAAAAAATGTTGTGCCCATAAGTAAAATTTTAAACCTGTTTAACTAAGCATGCAATCAAATCTTTTTATTGTTTATGATTCTATTTTTACCCACTACCAATTTAAAATTTCAATTTCTGAGGATTGCAGTGAACCTCATACTCAATGTGAAGTGCTCCAATGGGAGCAGAGAAGTCTGTCACATGGCTGTATGAAGAAGGAGTAGAGGAGAATGGGGAAGCATGGGCCGGATAGATAACCTTTTCATATTGGATGCTTGATTTATTGGAATTAAGAAAACAGCGAGTTAAAGATGGTCTAAGGTAATACAAGTACTAAAGAAATTTAAAGTATTTTGTTTGGCTGTCAGTCCTAGAAAGTTGTCAAAGTTCAGTTATTTTGTGCTAGGTGGACAAACTTCAGGGTTCAATAGTTATAATACTAATATATGTGAACATATCTATATATGCATCTAAATATGCATGCATGTATAGCTGTATGTATGTATGTATGTATCTATCTATCTAAATAAAGTAATTTACAATTCACAGAGCACTTCCCTCACAAACACCAGTGAGGTAGGTAATGCAGATAGTTATTCCCATTTTACAGATGAGTTCAGTTTGTGACTTATCTAAGATCATATAACTAGTAATTATTGGAGACAGACAAACATAAATCTTCTAAGAGTAAGTCTAACATTCTTTATCCTAAAAGGATTATACTCCTATCTAATAAATAAGAGGTTGTATCCTCACCACTCCCAGATATTCAAGCCATATAATCAGCCAGGTTGGGCTGATCCTTAACCCAGATTTCATTCCAGATTGATTGAACCTTGACTCTCTGGTTTCTCTGATGACTCTGAGCTAAGGTAACCAGTCGCCAAATAAGCCAATATTTTCACCTTTCCAAGTATGATCTGTTATGCATCATCCCATTATGTTTTGGAAATTAATAACTGGAACTTATGTTGGGAGGTACTGATTAAATCTGCTGCTTTAAATCCCAATTCTTCCCACTAAGAAGGTGATCGTGTTAGATATCTTAGAAAGAATGATCCTTCTCACTCAGTCAGACTGACTGCACCCTTCTCTAGTCTAGATCAGAACACAATCTATTATAGCCATGTGGCACAGTGGATAGTGTTGGATATTGTGTTGGGAAGATGAGTCCGCATGCTGCCTCTGACATTTACTACTTGTGTGACCCTGGGTAAGTAACTTATCCTCTGTTTACCTGTTTCTTATCTGTAAAATGGAGATGATAAAAATAGCATCTACCTCACAGGGTTGTTTTGAGAATCAAATGAGATAACGTAGGTAAAGCATTTTGTAAACATTAAAATACTATCATAAAAATGCCAGCTGTTATTATTATTAAGAGGTTCTTAGTTCTTGCACTTTTTTGGAAGCTAGGTGGGAGCTCATAAGCTCAGCCCCAACTAATTAGAGGGTAGACTTACATATATAAAGGGCCAATACAAATGTGATTTAAGCTGCAAAACAGAATAAAATAAAGAATCTTTAAAGTTTTACTGCATTTAAAAATAGCTCAAAGAGAAGGTAATTTTTAAAACTACACTATTGAGATAACAAATTGCAACAAGGCAAGCTTTTTTTTAAAACTCCTTTAATGAGTTAAAAAACTTTAAATATAGATGTTTTAAAATTCTCCATTATTCAAAATAATTAATTTTTGCTAAACTAATGGTTGATTTTTATTTCATGAATCAGGTTTTTGTCTATATTTGTCCATGTTGCTGCCAATTAATTTGCATATCTGCAAGCCATTTGCAAAAAGCCAGTTTCTACATGTGTTCCTTAACACATTCACCCTGTCATTAGCTAGAGTTTATGATTAGGGATCTTTCATAATGGAGCAGCTAGTTGGCAAAGGCCCTGGCATCAGGAGGACCTGAGTTCAAATTCAGCCTCAGACACTTAATAATTACCCGGCTGTGTGACCCTGGGCAAGTCACTTAGCCCCATTGCCTTGCCAAAACCAAAGTAAAAACAAAGGAATCTTTCATAATTATCTATCCTATTTGGTAATAGGATAGGGATATACTACATAACTGAGATGATAAAAAGAAAGCCCCCTTTGATATAGGGATTCTCACTATCTTCTGCAAATACCTTTCAAAATATATGCTAGGTCAATTCCCGCTTCATTTGTATTCCAGCCAGAGGGTGGATTGTATCCATGAGGATTCCTTGAAACTAGATGCTGATCACAAATATTGTGTTAAAATTGCCAATGACCCAGGATTTTAAAAATTCTTCCTTTCTCTAGCTCTCAGGGATGCAAGAATTTTTCTTGCCAGATCCCCCATATGACAAACTGAAGAACAATGGGAACCTGTTTAAGAAATGTGACATTTCTTGTGAATTGCCTTCTTTCTGAATTGAACACCCCAGGAGTCCTGAAAATGTGCTTTAAAACTCCCCCTCCCCCCCAGCTGACAGATCCAAAACATTGGGAAGCTTTTTGTAAAATTTCTTCTTTACTTGAAATACTGTAGTTCCATAGAAATTGTCAAAAAAAGCTCTGTTAAAGGTGCCAAAATTTATCTCTAGCTGTCTTGGTGCCTAATGAAATGATAAGACCTTATAATAACCCCTGCCAATTAAACTGACAGCCACTTAGCAAATAGGATCCTGCCGTACATGTATGTAGAATTGATACAAATTGCTCATTCATATTTGCTTGGAAAGAAGCATCTTTGATGTGTCTATTTGATTTCAAGTCTTCTACAGGATTTGGTGCTTACAAAGATATCAGTTGTAGGACCTACAGGTGATTCTAGTTGAATCACTATCATTCTTTATTCCATACAGTCTTTCTCAATGCTTATGACAGGTCCAGGAAACTGTATTGTAGGGCACTGGCCTTATTAAGTATTGATTGGTTTTCCTGATAAGGCACCCACCAAATTCTTTTTAACACATTACTCAGAACTTAAGCAATGCTGCTATATTTTTGCAATATAATAGGGCTAAGTGACTTGTCCAAGGTCATATAGCTAGGTGATTATTAAGTTTAAATTTGAACTCAGGTACTCCTGACTCCAGGGTTTGTGCTCTATCCACTGAATAATGCTATTCTCCTATTTTATTTTCAATCACATTTTATTTTTCCAATTACATGTCGAGTCTCAACATTCATTTTTATGAGATTTTTGAATACCAAATTTTATTTCCTCCCTCCTCCCTAAGACAGAAAACAATCTGATATAGATTATACATGTGCAATCATGTTAAACATATTTCCACATTAGTTATGATGTGAAAAAATCAGAATAAAAGGGGATACCATGAAAGAGAAAAGGCAAACAAAAAAAACCTGGAAAACAATATGCTTTTATCTGCATTCAGCCTTCATAGTTCTTTTTTGGAATGTGGACATTTTCCATTAGGAGTCTTTTGGGGCAGCTAGGTGGCACAGTGGGTAGAGCTCCGGCCCTGGAGTCAGGAGGATCTGAGTTCAAATCTGACCTCAGACACTTAATAATTACCTAGCTGTGTGGTCTTGGGCAAGCCACTTAACCCCATTCACCTTGCAAAAAACTAAAAAAAAAAGGAATCTTTTGGAATTGTCTTGAAGGGGTAGCTAGATGGCATAGTATATAGAGCACTGGCCTTGGAGTGAAGAGGATAGGAGTTCAAATCCAGTCTCAGACACTTGACCCTTATTAACTGTGTGACTTTGGGTAAGTCTTTTAACTTTGATTGTCTTCCATCCAGGGCCATCTCCAGTCATCTCCATTCATATCTGGATACTGGACTCAGATGGTTCTGGAGGAGAAAGTGAGACTGGTGACTTAGCACAACTCTCCCCTCACTCAAATCCCTTCATGAGTTTGTCATGGCATTAACTCCCCTGATGTCATGGTCTTCTTTGAGAATGAAGGAAGAACATCAGGTAGCACAGTGGGCAGAGCACTTCCCTGGAGTCAGGAGGACCTGAGTCCACATTTGACCTCAGATACTTGATACATGCCAGCTGTGTGACTTTGGGCAAGTCCTTTAACCCCATTGCCCTGCCAAAAAAATAAATAAATAAAAATAAATAGAATTATCTTGGATCATTTTATTGCTGAGAAGAGCTAAGTCTGTCATAGTTGATCACCACACAACATTTCTTGCCAGATCCCCCATATGACAATATACTTCTGGGTCTGCTCACTTCAATGAGCACCAGTTCATGTAAGTTTTTTTTATGAAATATCCTGCTTATCATTTTTTAAAGCACAATGTTATTCCATTATATTTATATACCACAACTTGTTCAGTCATTCCCCAATTTTTTAAGTTTCCAATTTTTTGTCACAAGCTGATATAAATATTTTTTGCATATTCCCCCCCCCCCTTTTATGATCTCTGGGATAAAGTAGTATAATTGCTGAATCAGAGTATATACACAGTTTTATATCCTTTGGGCATAGTTCCAAATGGCTGTCCAAAATAGTTGAAAAAGTTCACAACTCCACTAACAAAGCATCAATGTCCCATTTTCCCCCACATCTCCAACATTTGTTTTTTTCCTTTTCTGTCATATTAGCCAGCCTGATAGGTATGAAGTAGTATCTCAGAATTGCTTTAATTTGTATTTTTCTAATCAAAAGTGATATAGAATATTTCAAATGACCATAGATAACTTTAATTTCTTCATCTGAATGCTACCTGTTCACATCCTTTGACCATTTATCAGTTGAGGAATGTGCTTTTCCTATTTTCAAAGTTCTATTTTATTTCCATGTCTTGTTAATAAGCTGAAATCGAGAATAAACAATAATGGAGAGGGACATGGTAGATGACAGACACAAGAAAAGAATTGCACAGGTAAAATGGTCATCAGGGAAATATGTAATGGAAAGTGAATAATAATAATGGTAATAAAAGATAGGCCCATTCTTTAGCAAGGCAGAGGCCTAGCATATGAATGGCACATAAACTAAAATGATATCTGCACAATATCAAGAGAACAGAGTGAGGATGCTTAGCATGAGTGTGATCTCCTGCCCAGCATTTAAGGAAGGATATATGTAGAAGTTGTATATAATGGGAAGACAGATTGTGAATGATATCACTGGAAGAAATGCTCATATTGCTGAGATCACAGATCTATTGGAATACTAAGATTATAGAGTTGGTTATAAAACAATTTCTGCATTTCTGACTTTATTCTATGTTGCCTCTTTCTGTATTTTGACCCTAAGCATGCCTTATCCCTTCCATTCACAAATATGGGGGTATTCTGATTGGACACATATCACTGGTTATTTAAAGACCTTTGCTTTATTCTCTGAAAGTCCCTTAACTGTGGAGAGCTGTCTCAGAACTTCTTGTCACCGGTCATCAGGAAAACTGCTGAGAGAATATAGCAAAAACTCATGCAAACCTAGCCACATTCCTGGAAAAAAAATAATGACTCAAAGAAAGGTTCAGTCTGTCTTTGGATGAAGGGGACAACATGATTACTTGCTAAAAAGTAATATCATAGGTATTATTATAATACACAATAAATCACTTACGGGCATGGGAAAACCAGGCAATTTCCCCCAAGAAACTTCACGGCTTTATATCACCTTGAATGCATTCAAAATTCTTATTTATGGAAATGGAGGGAAGAGAAACATGGGGATTCTGCTTTGGTTTGCAAATATTATCTTCCATTGCTCAACTTGTACCTCACATCATTACACAGAAAAATAGAAGGCAAGAGGTACCACAAAGATTTCATAATTTGGTCTTGGAGGGAGAAAGAGAGGAAATATTGGAAAATATGCTTTATCTGACAAGTGCTGAGTTCAGGATTTAAAGTTTCCCTTGTTCCAACTAATATTAACACAAACACCTAAGGCAAAGCAGACCTGCTTCAGTCACTGGTGAAGCCATTAGTGTGTGTTTTTCCAGAACTGCAGAGTACAAGTGAGTTGTGTATTCTCTCTCTAGCTCCATTTGAGGAAACTGGTCCATTTGCAGATCCAGTAGTGAATAGGTCTATTAGCTCTAACCAAATTTGAAAATACATCAAGGACTATTCAAAATCAAGTAAAACTGTCAACACATTTTGAAAGAGGCTTATTATCTATGCAAATATGATGTTATCTGCATTTGTAATAAGATCTGGTCATGCTTCTCCTCTATGCAAACTATTTTCAGTGGTTCTTTATTGCTTACTGCCCCCTAAGTTAGGTTCAAAGTCTTTCTCTTCATATTTAAAGACCTCCACAATCCTGTACTTCCAAACTTTTCCAACCTTTTATTATTGTGGAGTTCCTTCTGGAAGTTCCATTTTGAGGAAGGGACCAGGGAGCCATGATTCATTTTCTGGACTTTGCCACCATGACCCATGAGGACACCTCCCATCTCCACATGCTATTAAGCTCCCTTTTGTTTTTCCTCATTCTAAAATAAGCTCCTTCAGGACAAGGTTTATCTTTCTTTGTGATTTCCAACATTGAACTCAATAAGCATACAATAAGTTCTTAATGAAAACTTGTTGATTTGACATGCCTCTTCTCCATACACTTTATATTCCAATCAGTCTTGGTTATTGTCACTATTCCTTAAATATATCCCATATTTTCACCCCTTAAACCTCTTCTCAGGTCATGCTCACGGGCCTGAAATATCTCCTCTCCCATTCTTTGCTTTTGATTGTCTATCTGTTCTTAAAACCTCATTCAGATAGCCCCTGCTCCATGATTCTCCTCTCCTCTCTCCATCACTCTCTCCTCAGATCTCTCAAAATACTTTGTTTTATAAACCTTTACTGTGTTTCTCCTTCATTGAAGTTTTCATTCAGTATCTCATATTAGTGTTGAAGAAGAGGTTGGATTCTAGATCCTAAAGGTCACCTTGTAGGTGTCTTTGATGCTTAATGAAGTTCTAAGTCCTCCACAATGCATTGCTTCAGCCATCTTCATGGCCATTGGAATAAATTGTTTGCATACCAGTGGGGGTGAAGAGAGTCTTCATATGCTAGGGGTAGACATCCTACATAAAGATCTCCACTTAGGAGGAATCTCCCACCACCAACCTCTCACCTCAGATGACTCATTCCAGTCTTTGACAGCCCAAAGTATGGATGAACATTTCTCTGATATTAAGCCGAAATTGGCTTCTTTGTAATCCCATTCCATTGCTCCTTGTTCTGCTTTCTGGGGGCCAAACAGAAAGTCTTAAAGTTTTATCCAAAGCAGTACCTTAAATATTTGAAGAAAATTATCATGATTTCCAGATTGAACATTCCCTGTTTCCTCAATCAATCCTCATGTCATATGGACTCCTTGTTTTGGCTACCCTCCACTGGATGTGCTTCTATTTCTTGGTGTGACAGCTAGATGGCACAGAGGATTGAGCATTGACCTTGGACTCAGGAGGATGGGAGTTCAGATCCTGCCTCTGATACTTGGTGCTTACTAGTTGTGTGATCTTGGGCAAGTCACTTCATCCTGATTCCCTCACATCCAGAGCTATCTCCAGTCATCCTGATTCATATCTGGTCACTGGTCCTAGATGGCTCTGGAGGAAAAAGTGAGACTGGTGCCTTGGCACAGCCCTCCCCCCAATTAAACTCAATTCATATATTTGTCATGGTATCACCTCCCTGATGTTATGGTCTTCTTTGAGAATGAAGGACAACAAAACCAAACTTCGTGATGCCCTTATAGTGACTTGTTCAGAAATGAGTATAATACCCTAGAAGTGACTTGATCAGGGACTATCACTTCCTTTTTCCTGGAAACAATGCTGCCTCTCTTAATATAGATTCAAATCACCTTCCTCCTGTTGCCTTCTAGCTCATCTTGTTTATCATATTGATCTTGTAAAATAAACTGATTTTTTCATGCAGTTGGGACTAAGTGACTTCCCCAGATTTATAGAACTTCTAAGTGTCTGAGATCAGATTGGATCTCAAGTCCTCTTTGATGCTCTAGCTACCTCATCACCTAGCTGCCTTTCTTAGATCTTTTTCAAATTGATTCCTAACCATTTCTTTCAATCCTCTATTTGTAAAGTTGATTTTTGGGCCCCTGTGTAAGACTTTACTTTTATGCTTAATGCATGTTATCTTATTCAATTTAGCTCAGTGCTTTAGCTGGTAAAAGCGTTTTTGATTCTATCCCTGAGCTTTGTAGCTTATGCACATTTAATGAGAATGTAATCTATATCTTTGTCCATGTCCTTGATAAACAGGGTTCAAAACGACAACTATCCGGGGAGCAGCCCTTGGCACACCTTTTGTCTAGACAATATCGTACTGTTCAGAGCCCAACAATTCATCCAGTTCCCAATCCATCTAAAGAAGCGAATCATTCTCTTTTCTATATCTTGTCTTCTCACACTCATCACATTTATACAGTGTGTTGTTAAATCTTGTCCTTTCGACATTTACCTCTCTTACATGTCCTCTTCTCTCTACTCATAGAGGCACCACTTTCCACCTGGACTGTTACATTAGCTTTCTAGTTGGCACCTCTGTCTTGCCTTCACCCACTCCAATACTTTCTCTACTCAGTTTCTGAAATAATTTTTCTAAGCTAAAAGTCTGTTTCTGCCACCCCCTACTCAATTTCCTTCAGGATCAGCTATAAAATCCTCCATTTGTCATCTAAAGCCCTGGATACCTGTCCAATCTTATACTTTTTCTTGTTCATTTGTTTTAATCACATCTCAGTCTATGTGGCCCTGTATATACCTTTTCTTGGCAAAGATATTGGAGTGATTTTGTAATTTTTTTTCTAGTTCATTTTACAGATGAGAAAACTAGGGTTAAATGACTTGCCCAGGCTCATAATGGCTAGTAAATGTCTGAAGCTGGATATGAACTCGTGAAGATGAGTCCTCCTGAGTCCAAACCTGGAACTCTATATACTGTATCATCTGTTCTTACACCTGGTCCCCCATCATATGCATACTCTACTCTCCAGTTTGACTCCATATCTTTTTACTTTCCCTTTGCGTGGAGTGCTCTCTTTCCTTACCCATACTTCCCAGCTTCACTGGCCTCTCCTAAGCCTCATATCACATTACATGTTTTGCAAGAGATTTTTAATAATCCTGCCCCTCCCACCCAATGCTAATGTCTTCTTCCTTCTGACATTACCTTTCTTTTAGGTCAAATATGACTTGCATTTGCATTTTATTTTGCCTATCATCTCCTCCATTAGAAAGGAATTCATTGAGTGTAGACATCATATTTTTGTCTTTCTTTATAAGTCCAATGCTTGGTAGAATGTCTGCCACATAATTCATGCTTAATAAATGTTTGTTAAATGACTCACTGACAAATAAATCTATATGGCTCCAAATACAAAGTTATTACATATGTTCATCTGGGATGACAGGCATACCACCCAGTGACTCTCCAGGAGTAAGTTAAGCTATTTTAGAAGTTTAATTTGATCCTAAGGAAATGTCATACTGTCTAGCAGCCTTCCTTCCCTAGAAGTGAAAATGCAACATTTTCTTTGGAGAAATGAAAGCTCTTTCCATTTCTGAATTGTCTTGTACAAATTTACAGAATTCTGTTCCCTCCTCTAAAAAAAGTCTCAAATCAAACTGTGGTTCATGGAAAAGTACTTGTCAACTTTGGAAAGAATGTTCCTAATTTTAATGAAACATCTTTCAAAAACAAACTAGAAAATAAAGTCACTTAGGGGTTTTAAAGCATATATTTTGGAGTTTGGTACATTTATTGCATTTGAAACTCTTAATGGTGGTGATGATGATGTTGTTAAGAGGAAAATGGTATCCTAGTCTTAAATTAGAATTGCCGTTTTAGAGCATTTTAAAAAGTTTTATCAGTGGCTTTTAAATATACATATTTAAAATTCTGAATTTAATGAATACCCCAAAAAGAAAACAATTACATATACAAAGCAGAACATAAAAAGAGGATTATATTTGAAACCACAGATCTCTATTATATGCAACTTGCTTTAAAAAAGTTATATAATAAATTCAACATGTTGCTTTCAAAACTATCCTGCTTATCTGTTCTCCTGGGAATGTCTTCCCAGAATGCCTTTTTTTCTGTGCCTTTTTAAAATACTTCATTTCTTTCTCTCTCAATATTATCGCTCTGTTCCCCTCTCCTTTTCCCCTAATTCTTCAGAATAAACCAAGAAAATTCAATCTTTGTAACAAAAAAAGTATAGTTAAGGCAAAAAAAATACTCATTTGCCATGCCAAAATATGTTTAATTCTTGAGTTCATCACCTCTCTGTCAAAAGTCAGTCAGTTAATAAATCTTTATTAAATACCTACAACATGGCAAGGGATACCAAGAAAGAGAAAAAGAGAGTCCTTACTCTTAAGAAGTTCACAATGGGAGGCAACATGGAAGCATTTCTGAACATACAAGTTACATACAGGATAAATTTGAAACAACAGAAGACAGACAATAGAATTAAAGGAGATCAGGAAAAGGTTTTTGGTAAAAGATGAGATTTTAACTAAGACTTCAAGGTAGTCAGGGAATCCAGGAGTCAGGGATGAGGAAGGAGAACTCTGTAATGGGTGAAAAGCCAGTGAATATTCCTGGAGATGGAGTGTTTTATTAAAGGAACAGCTGAGAAGCCAGTTCTACTGCATTCAGGATATGTGGAGCAGTATGGAAGATCTAAGAAGACTGGAAAAGCAGAAGGGGGCAGGGTTATGATACTTTTAGATACCCAAAACAGGATTTTATATTTGCTCCTGAAGATGATAGGGAACCATAGTAGTTCATCGAGTAGTGGTCTACCTGTGCTTTAAGAGGATCACTTTGGTGGTCAAACATAGGGTAAACTGGAGTAGGGGGAGCCTTGTGGCAGGCAGAACCACCAACAGGCTATTGAAATAGTTCAGATGTGAGGTAAGGAGGCCATGTAACCCAAATGGTAGGAATGTCAGAGGAAAGAAGGGGGCACAATTGAGAGATGTCATGAAGTTAAAATCAAAACAGTTTGTATATGGGGAGATGAGAGTGAGTGATAAAGATCTTATTTCTAAGACACATAAGGAACTGATTCAGCTTTTTCCCTTGAATTCTTCACCATAGAGTTAAAAAGTTAGTCTTACAAAGTTTTAGGAAAAAAGGCTTCCTATGTCCAAAACTCATTTGCTTTTTTTAATTCCATCAACTAAAAATAAAATTTAATAACAAAAAATTGATTTTTAGAGGTTGAGAACAGAAAATACTGGGATATAAAATCTTGATCTCCCCTTATATATTATTTAAAGTTGCATCTGTTGGGTGGTAGCTACATGACACAATGGAAAGGGCATCAGATGGGGTGACAGAAAGATGTAAGTTTGAATTTGTCATCAGACACTTTTCAACTATGTGACACTGGGCAAATTCCTTAACTTCTTTGTCTTTCACTTTTCTCATCTATAAAAATGGAGCTACCCTAATAGTACCCAGTTGTGATTGTTCATTGTATCATATGAGATAATCATTGTTAAAGGCTTTACATAGTACCCAGCACATAACTGTGTATAAATGTTAGTAGAACACTCTCTCCCAAGCAATCTCCAGGCATAAGGTGATCAGGGTCTGTACCAGGATGATGGCAGCATCATAAGGCAAGGAGTTATATATGAGAGATATGACAGGATAAAATGCTTAGACTTTGACAACAAATTGAATATGGGTGTGAGAAAGAGGTGAGGAGACGAGAATGACACTTAGGTGGTGAACCCTGGATGATTGGTAGGATGATGGTATGTGCAAAAGTAACAGGACATCTAGAAAGAAAGAAAAAAAAATTTTCTGTGTGTGTGTGTGTGAGAGAGAGAGAGAGAGAGAGAGAGAGAGAGAGAGAGAGAGAGAGAGGAGTTCAGTTTTGGTCATATTGAGTTTAAGATGTCTATAGGACATTCAGTTCAGTTGAACTTTCTAGTAGACAGTTGAAGATGTGAGCCTGGAGGTCAGCAGAAAAATTAGGGCTTGATAAACAAATTTGAAAATCCTAAACAGAGAAATTGCATTTGAATCCATTGGAGGTGAGGCAATCAGCGGGTGAAATAGAATAGAGCTAGAAGGGGAGAGGACCCAGAGCAGAGCCTTGTGGAATCCCTACAATCAGCCAGGATATGTGTGGTCCTGATGAAGATGTAGCAAAGGAGACTGACAGGTAAGAGAAGAACCAAGAGCGGAGTGACCTGGAAACCTAGAGAAAAGTGATTATCAAGGAGAAGAGTATCAAAGACTGATGAGAGGTCAAGAAAAACGGAGGAAAAAAATCATTAGATTTTACAAGTAAGAGATTGTTAGGATTTTAAAGAGTGCAGCTTTAGGGGCGGCTAGGTGGTGCCATGGATAGAGCACCGGCCCTGGAGTCAGGAGGACCTGCGTTCAAATCCGGACCTAGCTGTGTGGTTTTGGGCAAGCCACTTAACCCCATCTGCCTTGCAAAAACCTAAACAAAAAAAAGAGTGCAGCTTCGGTTGAATAATGAGGTTGGGAGAGTATGAGTAAGGAAATGGAGTCATCTACTGCAGATAGTCTCAAATTTAGTCACAGAAGGGAGGAAACATTTGAGACAATGACCAATTGTGATGGATAGATTAAGTGAAGGGTTTTTGACAGTGAGGGAGAAATAGACTTATTTGTTGTCATTAGGGAAGAAGCTTATGGACCCAGAGAGTTTGAAGATAAGTGAGAGAATAGTGATATTTGAAGATAAGTGAGAGTACTGCTATGGAGGGGCAATTTGCTGGGGAAGAAGGAATGGGATGGAATCACTTGTGCATATAAAGAGAGTTTTGCTTGCAAAGGAGAAGGTCCACTTCATCACTTGTTGTGGGGGAGGCGATTGGGGTTAAGTGATCTGCACAGGACCACACAGTGAGTAAGTGTCGAGTATCTGAGTCAAAATTCAGGTTCTCCTGATTCCAGGACTGGTGCTCTATCTGCTGTGCCACCTTGCTGCTGTTATTGCTTGACCTTTGGTCTTTAGGGAGGTGATACCATGACATGCAGTATAAGGGGCTGTGCAAAGTCACCTCACTTTCTTTTCTGAAATCACCTGGGTCTGGTGGCCAGCTATGGATCAGGATGACTGATGATGGTCCTGGATGCAGTGGGAGAACTTGGTCTTTTTAAATTAGGAGAAGGAAAGAAGAGGGAGCTCCCTAGTGAATGTCCTCAGTTTTAGCATTCTTCATTTTTGGTATTCTGGAGTCTTGCTTGATCATTGTACTGATTGGAATTTTTAAGTCTTCATCTCTCTGTACACACATATAATAAGTAATCTATATACTATATCAACTCTATAAATTGTTTTACTCTGCCCATTTCCCCTCTGTATCAGTTCATACAAGTCTTCCCGGGTTTCTCTGAAACCATTTTTTGCCTATTTTTAGAGAACAGTACTATTTCTTTACATTCTTAAATCATCATTAATCTGTCCATTCTCTAACTGTTGGACTGCCTTTGTTTCCAGGGTTTTATTCCAACAAAAAGAGTAGCTAGAATTTTTTTTTTTTAACATAGGATTCTCTTGCTCTTTTTTAATCTATCTTTTGGAATATAAGTAGCCTTGATTTTTTTTTTCTTGTAACAGTCACTCTCCAAAATTCTCCCTCACTCCACTCTCCCTTGTAAAAAAGAAACAGTTAATCAAAAACTATTGACAAAATTAGAGACTATCCGCATGGGCAACATTCTACCCCTGTAGTTCTTCCCCATCTTTCTAGGGAAAGGCTAGGACACTGTCTCACCTGTTCTATGGGATAAAGATTGTTCATTGTAATGAATTCATCAGTTTCAAGTTGGTTAGGAAGGAGCCTGGAAGCAAAGGTAAATAGATAATTAAGAAAAAACAAAGCAAAAAAGAAAAGGAGTTAGGAAGAAAACATTATATAATCACAGATGTGGAGATAACAACTAAGGTCTAAGGACTATTCAAAAAGTTTGAACAGCTACAAATTATAAATTATGTCTATGTGTTCTCTACTTGGGATTTCTATAAAAGCCAATATGGACATTTGAGCTTTATTTAGAAAAGAGCTAGCTGACAGTTTTTAAGCTTTCAAGATATACAACAAATGTATAGTATATCCACACTGGAATTTATATAGCAGGACATGTTTTTTAGATTTTAAGTCTTGTTCAATGACAGCATGGGAATGCTGGAAACCTTATGCATCATTCATAAATGTGGTGATATGCTTGACCAGACAAGACAGGCTTTGCTAATGACTCATAAATTCTTTCACCTAGTATTTCTTCTCTTTGGAATTGATAGTGTTTGCATTTAATTTCCTATTATGTAGTTTGCAACAAATAAATAAGTATTTGAAATAGTAAAATTGGATAACACATAATACTTTGTGGGCACCTCAGTATTTAATATTAGCTTTTTTTGAACCCTTGCCACAGGCAAACAGATTGCTTATGCAATCTTTGACTTTCTAAATGTCTCTTTGGGGATCAATAAAGGGTTTTTCTAGACAGCTAACTTCATCTCCCTTTAAGAATATTAGTTTAAAAGACTGTTCGATTTAAAGCGACCTTGCAAAGATATGTTCAGCTCTGACCATTGTTTGGGCGAGTAGGAAAAAATTCTAGATTGTATTTTACTACTTGTTCATAGGTCTAACTAGTATGGAGAGTGCCAAGTGAAATTCAAGTTTAAAAAATCATAGTCTTTGCAATGATTCTGATTTTTAGCCACACATGCACACACCATATGTATGTATATATGTATAGCATCTAAGTTGATTTTTTTCTCTTGAGATAATTATTATTTACATAGGTCGGTACTGAGGGAGATTTTTACTTAAAAATTCAAGAATCGGGGGTAGTTAGGTGGCAGGGTAGATAGAGCACAGGACCTGGAGTCAGGAGGACCCAAGTTCAAATCCAGCCTCAGACACTTAGAAATTACTTAGCTGTATGACCTTGGGCAAGTCACTTAACCCATTGCCTTGCAATCTCCTCTCCCCCCACCAAAAATTCAAGAATTTTATTTTGCTGCAATAGAACTATTTTTAAGATTAACTGTTTTTCAAGGCAATGGGTTAAGTGACTTGCCCAAGGTCACACAGCTAGGTAATTATTAAGTGTCTGAGGTCAGATTTGAACACAAGTCCTTCTAACTCCAGGGCCAGTGCTCTATATACTGTGCTACCTAGCTATCCCTGGAATAGAACTATTTTAAAATTTTGGCAATATGAGGCATATTATATATAGGTATTCCTCCCAGTTAGAAAGGGTTAACATCATATTTGTATTTTCTCTTTTTCTCTCTCTTCTTTCTTTTCTCTTCTCTTCCTCCTTCCCAACTCTTCTATTTCTACTCCCTCTCTCTGTACACACACATAATAATAATCTATATACTATATATGTATAGTATACAATATGGAACAGGATTTTTACCTCTGTTAATTAAGACAAATATATAATACACATATGGAGAGAGAGAGAGAGACAAACAGACAGACAGAGAGACAGAGAGAGAGAGAGACAAAGGCAGCTAGGTGGTGTAGTGGATAGAGTATTGG
The DNA here is from genome assembly GCF_037893015.1 of Macrotis lagotis. NCBI lineage: Eukaryota > Metazoa > Chordata > Mammalia > Peramelemorphia > Peramelidae > Macrotis > Macrotis lagotis. The sequence goes on along the minus strand of NC_133664.1, from coordinate 35,026,679 downwards.
ATTATGAGTCAGAGTATAAATCTTGATTCAAATAAATCACTTTCTCAGACTCAATGTCCTTATGTATAAAATTCATGTAATAATAACATCTAACTACCTGGGTAGTGTTGAGGACCAAATGACTTGTGTAAAATACATCTGAGGATATAAATGAAAATTAATTTACTTGGATAGATTTACAATGAATTGATCATAATTACTGGGCACCTTCAATGATTATTGATTTTTAACCAATAAAATGACTTCTTTTGCTCATTTGATCAATTTCAAACAATTTTCTCATGGTTCTTATTATTGGCTGACCACACATACATTTTATGTGCGTGACAAGGACACAAAGGTAACCTGTGTGATGTCTGTGCTTGTTCACCATTATGCAGTGATGCTCTAAATTCACTTTTTCAGAGTGAGCCTAGCTGTAGTTTCCCTCAGGATTCTGGGGTCCCCCTTAAGAGTTGGAATTGTCTTTCTCTAAATATTGGTTCTAACTTCAATTCCTATGTGTCCCCTCTACTGTTGGCTATCAATACTTAGTGCCCCAGTTTCATTTAACCAATTAACACTAATTAGCTTACAAAGTTATTTACTTTCTTGATCCAAAACATTTCTCCCTAACTCCCAAGGAAATACTCTCCCTTATAAAACCTTGTCCCTGGGAAGAATGGACTCGGATTCACAAAATTTTTTCTTAGCCTGTTTTCCTACCAATGTGGTATATAGATCTGGGGGAGTTTGTGTGTTGCCCAGAGGAATGTTGATCCAGAACTTGATGCTATTCTGATTGACCCTAAGATCAGGCATCGTCTCCGGCTCTAGATGTCCTTGCATCTTTCTGATCTCCCAACATTATATTAACTGATGGTCTCCCAATAGCTCACAAGGTCATAGCCATCTCCAATCTCTTTCACTTAAAACAGAAAAGACCAAGCACAGGGTCACATAACAGACTCCTATATTCCTGAGTCCTGTCAACATTATTGGTCATTGACTCTTATGGTAATGCAGACAGGCAGGAAAAAAAAATCCCAATAGCCAAGGGACTAGCTCTGGCTTTCAATCCCCCCCCTCTCCTCCATGAGTTCTAGCTATATGCCATCTTAATAACCCCTCTCCTCCTCATATATTTAGCACACATCAACCAGTTAAAGAATTCATGCTCTCTTAATTGAAGATTTCATCATCAATCCTCTACATGGTTGGTCACTTATTTCACTGAGCAATATTCCTGAGTCTTTCAGAATTGTTTTTCTTTACATTGTTATTCTGTTTTTGCATACTTTGCTCAGCAAAAGGTTCTCTAAAAGTATCCCTTTTATATGCCATTGAATTATATGTTCATAATCTGTTTGGCCATTTCCTAGTTGATGAATGCCATTTTTTCCCATTTCTCTTTGGCTACCACAAAAAAACCCAGCTTCTATAAACATATTTCTGCATATGAATCTTTTTCTTCTTTCTTTGTCTCTTTGGATTATCAGCTTATGAGTGGTATGGTGGAGTCAGAGCACATCCACAGATGAATGACTTTTGGCTTGTGCCCAGATTGCTTTTCAGAATAACTAGACCATCAAAGCAGAGAGGTGGCCACTGCATTTCTAATTCTCAACTGACCTAATGCTGCCAAATCAACTTCTCTGCAAGGAATATTCAAAATAAACAAATAAATAATTGATCTATCATTATGTAGGGAAAGAAAAGTAATACCAAAAAAAGATAAAGGATTCTAACCTCAGAGAACTTTCAGTCAAATAGAAAGTATATGACATAAGTTTATTAAGAGGGAGGATTTAATAGGTGCAAAGGAAAACACATTATTAATAGATAGATAGATAGATAGATAGATAAAATTTGAGACAGATTTTCTCTATGTATACATAGAAATTGAATTGGGCTTGAAAGAAGAGAAGAATTTTAGAAGGCTAAGAGGATAAATGAGTATGTTCTAAGCAGGGAGGATGACCTATACAATCATAGATGAGAATACACTGAACAAAATTAAGAAACTTGTAAGTAGTCCAATATGGTTAGAATATTGAGTGTGTGAAGGGCCATTATAAGATAATAAGGCTGGGAAAGGAGGTTAGACCTAGACTGTGGAGTGTCTCAGATGCCAGGAGAAGGAGTTTATACTTTACCCTATGGACAGCAAATATAAAATCTTGTATTTATGCACTTGAGGTAGCTAAGAGGCTCAGAGGAGGGAGTGCTGGTCCTGGAGACCAGAAGACTTGAATTAAAATCTGGCTCCAGACACTTAGTAGCATCATGAGACTGGATAATCCCTTCTGCTTGTCATAATTCACTGGAGAAGGAAAAGACAAGAACATCCCAATGACAGTATTTTCATACTGTGGTCCATGGGGTTGCAAATGTTGGACACAACTGAATGAATGAACAACAGCTACAACAAATACTTGGACACACACACACACACACACACACAAACACAAGCTTGATAAATATAAGATAGGGAAGGCATGGATATAGTAACCGATAAAAATATCTGGGGGGTTTAGTAGCTTACAAGATGAACGTGAATCAGTGATATGGAGCAAAAGCCAAAAATAAAAGGCAATCATGGACACAGTTCTGCCATAAATTGGGGCATCCAGGAATAGGGAGATGAACATCCAGTGCTAGACTGAGAGACAGGAAAACTTGAGCTCAAATCTTGCTTCACTCACTGTCCTAATCTGCAAAATGAGGATAGCAACACTTATCTCAGAGGTTTGTTTTTATGAATAAAGGAAATAGCAAGTAAGCACTTTGCAAACCTCATGAAGACTTCCCCGGTCAATCCTCATTTTTGGTGCTCTTTCCCTCTCAACCTCCCTTGTATTTACTCATCATTGTGCAATTATTTACCTATGTTGTATGACATATCCCCTGAGGAAAATGTAAGTTCCCTGAGGATAGGGAATGGTACTATTTGTTTTGTCTCTCCAGAATATTGCAGTTACTTACACATAGTGAGTGATTAATAAATATTTTTATTTTTGACCAAACCTGTGATTTCTTTGGTATTGGGAGTTCTCAGTGAAGGGCAAGACTTAAATCCATTTGTTCTTGACTCTGAGGTCAATTCTCTAGCCACTCTTTTTTTTTTTTTTGCAAGGCAATGGAGTTAAGTGGCTTGCCCAAGGCCACACAGCTAGGTCATTATTATGTGTCTGAGGCTGGCTCCAGGGCTGGTGCTCTATCCACTGTGCCACCTAGCCTCCCTAGCCACTCATTCTTAATAATATCTCTCAAAAATTGTTTGTCAGATTGAATTCAATTGAAGTGGGCATTGAAAAGGACAAGAAGACTTTGAAAATTGTTTTTAATTCAGAAATTACCTGTGTCATATTTCTACAAAAGGTCAAGGAATCTGGGATTGAGAAAAGATTGAAAGATTTGATGCAGAAAGTTCATCAGATATTGGATTTAAAAGTCTTAAAATTATTCTAGATCAAGACCTCATTTTTTTTTGTATGTTTCATGAGCACCTTTGACAGTCTAATGAAGCCATCATTGGAATAATGTTTTTAATTGCATGAAATAAATACATAGAATTAAATAGGAGACAAATTACATTGAAACGTACTTATGAAAAGGTTTGAAAAGTGTCATAAAATTCCTGATCTAGCCTATCTAATTTTAGGAAATAGCGACTTAGAGAGATAAGTGATTGGACCAGAGTGAGAGAAATAGTTCAGTCCATACCACTTACATATTTTCACTAATGATTTGTGATCAAACTACCAGAAATATTAATGGGACAGAGACAAGATGAGAAACTTAAGCTCTTGGTGCTGACCTAGTCAGTATACTTTCCATTGTACCACACACTGACTCCCTATGAAGACCTAGGTAGGACTACATTTTTTTTAGGGTTTTGCAAGGCAAATGGGGTTAAGTGGCTTGCCAAAGGCCACACAGCTAGGTAATTATTAAGTGTCTGAGACCGGATTTGAACCCAGGTACTCCTGACTCCAGGGCCAGTTGCTTTATCCACTGCGCCACCTAGCCGCCCCAGGACTACATTTCTTAATCTTGGGTCTGGAGTCTGTGAACTTTGTTTATAATTTTAATATCCATATTTCAATAGAATTTATTTCATTTGTAATCAATGTATTTTATTCATTTAAAAATATTACTCTGATTAGGGGTGGTTAGATTTTACTAGAATGCCAAACCAATCTGGGTAAAACAAAAAAGATTAAGGACCACTGACTGAGGCAGATCTTTGAGAGAATAATTTCACTAGCTCTACTGAAACCACTACCACCACAACAATGAAAAGCCCAAAGTTAAAAATTTTTTAAAGACCTGGGAGATACCGGAGCAAGAGAATGGTGAGAACCAGCAGGTGTGTCCTCCTAATAATAGGAGTTTTGTACCAAACAGGATGGTTATTAGAATGAGCAGTAAGTTAAATCTGAAATTTTCCTTTCTTTTAAAGGTATGGATACCTTCTCATTTTTGAAAACAAAAGAAAATGAGAAAGTGGAGAAAATTCAGACTCTAAATACTGTTTTACTCTGCCTTCTTGGCATCTTGTAGATTGTTTTTTTTTTTTTTAATGAGACTAACAATTATTGAGTTCCTTGAGAGTTTTTTGATTTCCTTTGATACCAGCTATGACACCTGAAGTTCCAATTGTTTTGATCCCCTTTGATCTTGCTTGTCTCCTATTCATTCTCCACTCTAGCATTTTGAGATCTTCAAATGAAAATGAAAACTAAAAAGTTAACATTCAATGTGTAATAACTGTGATTATTATTAGTTCCTAGAGTAAGACTGTGTCTGCAGAGAAGAGCTGTTTGCAATTATCTCTAATTTTGTCTGAACAGTTTTTTTTATGTGTGACTCAACAAGGAAGCATCTCCTTTGTCTTCCCTGAAGAAGCACTTCCTGGTGGCACACCACTGGACCATTCCCATTGCTGAACCCCCTTTTAATAGTTTTTACATTCACTATTAGATTCAAATCTCTTCTGACATCTCTGCATTTTTCTCCATTGAGTGAAGGGTTTAATATTTATTATTTTGAAAGGGAACTCTTGGATAGCATTATATTTGCTTAGTATAAAGCTATTTGGACCCTCCCTTCCTTGAAATTCATGATTGTGATTTCCATTTTTATTATTACTGTGGTGCTAGGTGGAGAGGACAAGAGAACTAACGTTTAAGTTTGATCATCTTAATTATTTGACCATCTTGATATTAGCATTAAATAGATTTTTAGAAAAATAGAACCAAAAAACTGTTATGACAGCTCACAATATACTTCCCTTCCCTCTCTTTTCCATCCCTTTTGTTAATTTATAAGAAAAATTAAGAGGAAAAAAGATTGAGGAAAGATGTCATATAACTAGACCGCGTAGGAAAATTTTCTAAGTGCCTTGACATGGACCTCTTTAAAAGGCACAAAGGTCCATTTTTGAAAAGTTTCATTCAGATTTAAGTTTTTTTAAAACTCACTGAAACTGGTATAAGCCTAGCTCTCAGAATGCTGATCACCAATTTTTCAGGTTGAAGATAACTGATGGGTGAAGAAGAGAAAATGAGGGAAAACAATGAAAGCGCCGCAGGCATATTTTCCATTCTCTGCAACTTTCTGAAAAGCTTTTCTCTTCTTCTCACAAAATCCAAAGACAAATGATTTTCTAAGTGTGGAATGTTAAGTTGCAAATATAGCTCTGACTTGTAAAATGAATTCACCATTGTTATAACCATGGAACCAAACATTAAAGCATTAGAAAAATTTTATTAAGTGCTCTTAGTTGTCAGCCTGATTCCTCCCAGTATTCACTCCATCTTATCTATTATTTGCCCTCCTATGACTTTCACTTGATAGTATCATGACATCACATAAAAGAAAATTCAGGAAGCACTCATTAAACTTATACTATGTCTAAGTCATTGTACCACTCATTTTCTCCCTAGAAATGTGATTTCATTGATGCACAGAAGTCCTGTTTTTCAACTGTTCTACAATTTGTAGTCCGTACAGTGGTTGGAGAGATTGAGAAGTAAGCTGCCTTGGCTTGTGTCATAGACCAGTAAGTTTCAGAGGCAGGATTTGAACTCTGGTCTTCCTGATTCCACAATCAGCTGTCTCTATTAGAGTTCATTGACTCTAAGGCATGCACAGATAAATTAAAACAAGACCTTTTCACTTGAAGAGGACCAAGAAACTTACATTCATGATCATTTAGTATCCTGGGAAAATCTACAAACATTGAATAATTTAGATCAACCTTTACAAAGTTGCCACACAATTTAGTATTGCATCAAGTCCTTCAGGAAGCAAAAATTCATTTCACTTAAATAACCATTTAAGTACCTACTTTGGCAAGTTACTGGGAATAAAAAGATCTTGTCATTGGCCTCAGGGGGGAGGTTTGCATTCTACTGGATATAGGGAGAAACAGCTTTTAAAAAAATATCTAAATTTAAGATGAATGTTGTCCTTTGTTCTTGAATAGGACCAAAATAACATCATGAGCTGGAGTCAAGGTACAGAGTATCTGATTATGGCTGATCACATTGATATTATCTTGGGGGGGGGATGCTATCTACCATAAATAAGTAAAAATAATCCATATGAACATTTGGAGTGGTCCTATCTCTAAATCTGTGCATCTCATATTTCTTTGGAACTACTGCAATTCTGTTTTGCTCATAGAGTATATCACTTTGTTTGATGCAGGCATGCTGAGTAGTCCTGTGCCAGTACCCCCCATAATTTGAGAAGGAAGAGGGTACTAATTGGGGGAATCAATAAAGGCTTTCCATTGGTAGCAGCACTGGAAGGATGTTAAGCATGAGAACAGGCAAATGTGACCCTGATTTGAGGACTAGCTGATTCAAAGACTTTTAGTGGGAAGAGAAAATGTAGATTTCAGGGGAATCAAAAATGTCAGTTATCCATTCTCCATAATGGGGTTAGGGGTACTCCCCACTATCTGTAAAATCTGCATAAAACTTTTTGGTCTTCAGTCATATTAGAGAAATCTGAATTTTTTTCTTTTTCTTTTATGGGTGTTTACAATTTCTTATAACATTTTATTGTTAATACACAATACTATACATTATTTTATGCATTTCTGCATTTCTAAATATTTTCTATATCACCATTAGCTTCTGCATAACTCCCAAAAGATTCTATTTTAATTTCTAAGACCAACCTATGATATATTGAAACCATGATAGCGAAAGTCATGATATGGAAGGGAGAACTGTAGTGAACTTGGCTTGGAGATAGGCTATGCTAAGAGGAATAATAGGAACTATATCAAGAAGGCCAGACTGGAAAGGACTTTACATGCCAAACAGAAAAAAAAATGTGTATTTTACTCTTTCACTCTATGTATCCTAACCTCAAATTCAAACCACTAACTTTCAACTATAGCCAACCTCCTAAATCAATCCTACCTTCATCCTTCCTCTTGGCCCTGTATTTTTACATATAATAATATGTTTAAGATTTAACAATGAATAAATACTGCCCAAACATATTGACAGATTCTCATTGCCTTTTTTCTCCCTCTTTCTCTTTTCAGTTCTTGAGGCAGGGAAGAGTAGTAAGGAGAAAGCAGATGATCAATAGCCTAACCACAAATTTCACTATGGATTGAGATGAAATCACAGATCATTATGATCATTATGGTCAAGGAAAAAGCACCAGGACTTTTTCACTGCTCGAATGAAGAAGATGGTGACCTGGAAGGAGGGAGATGAAAGATGGGGTTGACAGTCGGCTCCAAAATTCTGGGCTCAAGTGTTTGATTGTGTTGATTCTTTCCAGGCAGGGGTTTAATAAAGGCAGGGGCAAGGGTGGAATGAGAAAATGGGCGATGGGTCATGGGTATGGTCATTTAAGGATATATTTATGATGAAATTGGCTGTTTGCAGTATTAGATTTTTAAGTTGAGTTAAAGTGTAAACCTTAAAATACTATTTAAATGCTAGCTACGATGATAATAATGTGGCAATTAGACCTCATGCCAAGGGAGATGCATTGCTGAATATATGTGGAGGGGTCTTATGTAGATATTTCAGGATGAGAATTCATCTTCATAGAGGTATATGCAATAAATTATAAAATATTTTTTTTAATTTGTCTTCTAGTTTAAAAGAACATGCTGCTAGTACTTATCAATAGTACTGATGAGTCTTTAATGAACTTTTCTGGAGGATCTCAAGTGAGGAAGAGAGGGAACCAATGATCTCTGGAGGCAGCCCATTCCAATTATGAGTAAGTGTCCTTATATGAAAACTTCATCTCTTTGCTTGCAACTTCAAATCATTTCTACCTCTGCTCTCTGAAGCCAAATAGGACATATGGAATCTCTCTTACACAGGAAATCTATGTGGATTTTTGAGGATGGCTCGAATGGCTTTCTTCAGACCAAACATTCCCAGTTTCTATATTTAGATCTTGAATAGCATTTGTACAGCTTTCAGCATCCTGGTCATCCTGTGTATGCTCCCTAGTGTATCCCCTTGCTAAAATGTGACTCCCAGAACTAAATACAACATCGAAAATACTGTATGACCAAGAATGTGGAAGGAGCTCCCTTTTTTGTTCTAGATACTATGGCTCTTTTGGGGGGGGCAGGGCAATGGGGTTAAGTGACTTGCCCAAGGTCATACAGCTATGTAATCATTAAGTGTCTAAGGTCAAATTTGAACTCATCTCCTCCGGACTCCAGGCCCTGTGCTCTATCCTCTTCGACCTAGCTATGCACTCTGGCTCTTCTTAAGCTCCTAAAGTTGATCACTGACATTTTTGACTTCCAAATCACTCTGTTGACTTAGCATTAGGTACACTAAACCCCCAAGTCTTTTTCTCATTGTTATCTAGGTGTGTGAACTGTGGAACTGTGACCTGGTTGCCTCAGAAGAGAGCAAAAAACAAGATCATGAATGACTCCATAAATGGTTATCAATTTTAAAATTTGTATGTTCATTTTGACAAGGTAGTCACAAATTAGTCCCATTCTTGTGCCCCCTTCAGTCTCTTTACTAATTTTACTGGTATTATTGATTTTATGCAATATATTTGGAAGGTTGTATTATGACAACTATGCAAGTTTTTGTTTGACTTTCATCATATAATATGAGACTTCTTATGTTTCTTTGTATTCTTAATAACTTCCATTACTAATGACCCCATAATCTAATTTTTGTCCTTCATTTTCTTTTTCTTTCTTCCTTTCTCTTTCTTTTTTCTTCCCTTCTTCTTCTCCTTCTTTTCTTCCTCTTCTTCTTTTTCTTCACTCCTGACTCCAGGGCCGGTGTTCTATCCACTGTGCCACCTAGCTGCCCCTAAGATATATTTCTTTACCCTATTAAGTGTGTGTTATTTCTTTCTGAACCAATTCTGATGAGAATGAAGGCTCCCTCATTTCCCCTTGCCTTTCCCCCTACCACTCTATTGCAAGAGTTCTTTCTTGACTCTTGTACATGAAACATCTTAGACCATTCTACCTCTCATTTCCCTTTCTCCCAGGACCTTCCTTTCTTGCCCATTAACTCCACCTTTATATCATACCATCATATTCACCTCCATTCTGTGCTTTCTCTATACATGCTCCTTATAACTACTCTATTAATTGAGATGGTTCATTTGAGTTATCAGAATCATCTTCCCTCGCAGGAATACAAATAGTTCAACATCATTAAAATCCTCATAGTCCTTCTCATCCACTCCCTCTATGCTTCACCTGAGTCCTGTATTTACCTTCTGTGGACTGGAACTTCTGGAAGCAGCTGCCAGGCGGCTCCTGAAGGGTGGCTCTGTAGGTCTGCATTCCTGGACACAGGATGTGCTGGGGGCCATGCTGACCCGGGTTCTGCAATTACTCTGGCAGAGGTTTCCCATTGATCTTCTAAGTTGTGCTTGGTGATCCCTGGGTTGGGAGGCCTGGAAACTTCTGCTGTCTTGTGCCCAAGTGCCCCCCAGGGACCCAGGCACTGGGCAGGCTCTTCCTGGAAGGCTGGAGCTGATTCACTCCAGCGGGGGGGAGTGGCTTGCCTTTTCCTTTTCCAATTCATTTTACAGATGAGGAAACTGAGACAAAAAGGGTGAAGTGATTCCTAAGGTTACATAGTTAGTAGGTGTCTGAGGTCATATTTGACCTGGAGTCTTCCAGACTTCAGACCTGATATGTCACCCAGCTAAATCCTGTGATCTTAAGATTTATTTGAATTTCAAGCATTTTCACAATAGGTGGGGGTGGGGTGGGGGAGCAAGAGAGAGGGAAAGAATTTTGAACTGAAAATAAAAAATTTATAAAAAGACTTATCTGGCTCTTTCCTTAGAACATGCTCCCCTCCCCTCTCAGCAACATTCCTCTATTCCTCTGTCCCCTCCTCACATAACCCATGATATAGCAGTCTGATGTAGACTATGGCCTAGTTTTCAGATTAATAACTTTAAATATAGAAAGACAATGATTATTAAATAAAGTTCCAAAAATCTTTTTTTTAAAGTTCATTGTTCCCAGGTTAAAAACCTCCTATCTTGGATAGTCTGAAGCTCTATCTCTCCATTTCCTTTTCATTTAATTGCTGCGTTTCTTCACTAAGTCTTGTAAATTTTATACTAGCCTGGAAAGAATTTTTCCATCTTATCCTAGGGAATATCTTTACTTCATAGACTACTCAAAGATACTTGCCTCTTGGTTAGTTTAGATTAAGGACAGAGAAATCAACCATCATCTAGCAGAATTAACTAGCCTTGGTGCTCTGTGATAAAGCAGGAGTTTCTAACCTCTGGCTATGTGAGACTGTGGAGATCCACCTTTCTCCCTCTCTTAATGTTGGGGAGTGAACAAGGTTGCTGATTGACCTGTGACTCCCAGATGACCAAATATCAAATTCGTCACTTCCCAGGTCAGGGATCCCAACTGATTTCTTCTAGCTCCATTCTCTATAGCATCCAAGTAGGGAAGCATTGGGGGAAATCGTCTGCTGGGTCATCAGTTTCGAATTGGAGCCTAAAAATTGGATAGTGCTGACAGAGCATCAAATATTGCTGAAACAAAAATTGAACATTGCTTCTCTCCTTCACACACCATGTTCTGAACAAAAGCCATCAGGAGCTCATCCTTTATGATCTTGTTTCTGAGGTGCTAATTCACAAAACAAACAGCACATGTTACCCCAGGCGCCATCATCTTTCAGGGGCTCTCCCAAGTTGCCTATATACTCTGAAATGGGTTGAGGCCCACAGAAAGCTCTAAACCTGTTTTAGAGCCAAATGGCTGTAGGTACTAAGGAATTATGCTTTGAATAAAACCTTGGGGGGAAAAAACCAAACACGAGATGCTAAACAAAGCATCTTAAAGAACTGATGAGAATGTACTTAAAAGGTTTAAACCACCAAGTAGAGTCCAAATAGTAAGTTTGTGTATATTCATAAAAAGGCTAGGGAGGAAATGATCGATTGAAAAAGCATTAATATAATGATATTATCATTATATTAATCTCCCTCTACCCATTCCTACCCTATCCAATCCATTCCCTGGTCTTGGTAATTCTCTTTTCTATATTGCTCTCTTATTTTTCTGTCTATTCACAAACCCACCACCTTAGTCAGGCCTCAGCACCTCTTTTCTGATTTACACTGATTTACATTTTCCAGTCTCTCCCCTCTCCAATCCACCCTATGTGGATCTTAAAACACAGATTTGACGCCGTCGCTGCGTTGCTCACACATCATTAGTAACTCCCTATTGTCTTTCCTCCTGCAGCTCTGCTTCATTTGAGCTTCATGAAAAAAGATACTCTTTGCTGTCTCTTTCTCCTTGACCCTATCCCCCACCTCATTCCATCTTCTTTGTGGCTGCTATCTACCCCCATTGGGATCCTCTCTTTCTTTTTGCAATATCTCTAGTACTTAGTATAGTCACTGACACATAGATAGTACTCAATATTTATGGAACTGAATGTAAGATTAACTATAAACTCTTCACCTTGGTATTTAATGTCCATGCAAAATAAAGCATGGGGATCTTTATAAGAAATCTTTTAAAAATTAAACAACAAACCACAATCCCATAAGGTTACCTGCTGATGGAAGACTTCATGGAATAAGCAAATGACATCAGAAATGCTATTGTGATGGAAACAGGAAATTCTTTGAATATTCCCTTGTGGTAGATCCTCCAACATGTCTGTCTTAAGTTTATTAAGTTATTCTGCTAGAAGTTTCAGCTGGTAGGCCATCACTTTTTCATCTTTGGCTTTCTTCATTGTCTGAGAGATAATGCTTCTGAATTTCTGATCAGTTTGATGAGGAATATTAGTTGAACAAATAATTCAATCAGTTTTCTGTTGCCAGTACCAGATTCTGTACTCCTAACAGTGAGACTGTTGAATTCCCATGCTTTTTCTGAATGTTTGGAGATTCTAACTTTCTTGCCATCTGCTGTACGGTGTCTTTAGGAACTGCTCTACTTCTCTGGTGATTCTGTTCTAGAATTGAATTGAATTGACTCCTGATTCAATTGGACAATCTACCTGTTCTCTAGGTTCCGAATTCACCAGAATGAGGGAAGTTGAAAGAGTGAGATCACAGGGGATGCTATACATAGCCAGTACTGGAGAAAGACTTATGGAATGATTAATTAAAAACTCATATTATAGATGGGCTATTTTCTGAAGTGCAATCTCCTGATATATTTGTAGAGTTAGGAAAACACTCAAGCCCCATTGACTTGTTTTAAGAATACCTGATATGCAAAAATTTGAACTTATGAAACCAATTCATTAGCTTTATGCCATTTCACCTGATGATTCCCTGGTTTACTGTAGGAGCTTCTTAAATGATCTCCCTGCTTCCAGTCTCTCCCATCTCCAATCCAACCTATACACAACTGCTAACCCAATTTTAAAAAACATATCTGACTGCATCACTGCATTGCTTACACATGGTTAGAAGCTACCTATTGTCTTTCCTTTAGCAGTTCTTTTTGGTTTTAGCTCCATGAAACAAGATGCTTCCTGATATTCCTTGCTCCCCAGTCCTATCCCCTACCTGTTTCCTTTTTCTTCTTTTTGTGCGTTTCCCTCCCTTAGATTGTAAGCCCCTAAGATGTAAAAATTTGATTTGATTTAAAACTGAATGATAAGTTCTCTGGTTTCCTGTCATCTCATGGAAGTGATCTGAAATTCTGAAGGGTTCTAGCAATGGCAAAACACACACACACACTGGTCCTACCAAGGTAGAAGGACTTGATGATGGAGGTGGCTTTGTTGTCTAAGAGTCGGCTGAGCAAAGTTTGGAGGGTCAACTTACCAAAGGCTTGCTCATTTGGGCAGAAATTTTTTTTGCCACAAAAGCTAGCACAGATATATATCCCTAGAAAGGGATATGATTGTAGAAGCTGAAGAAACATCAACATGGATGATATCACTTTCCTTTAAAAAAATAAAGCATTGACTTAAACCATTCCCACCCCCCATATTGTTTCTGTAGTTTTGTTTTGTTTTTTAGTTTTTTGCAAGACAATGGGGTTAAGTGGCTTGCCCAAGGCCACACAGCTAGAGGTTGGATTTCAACTCAGGTACTACTGACTCCAGGGCCGGTGCTCCATCCACTGTACCACCTAGCAACCCCGTTTGTATGGTCTTCTAAAGTTTTATATGCTTTTACAGACATTACTTCATTTTATTCTCACAACTGAGATGTTGCTGTAATACTAATGATAAATGATCAAACAATGATAGCTAGATAGCACTTTAAGTTTTGCTAAGTACTTTAGAAATATTTTCTAATTTTATCTTTTCAACAATCTTGGGAGATAGGTGATATTATTATCCCCATTTTACAGTTAAGGAAGTTGAGGTTGAGAGAGATAAGTTACTTGCTTGAAATCACTTAGTCAGTGGACATATGAGGTAGACATCAAATCCAGGTCTTCCTGTCTCAATTCAGAATTCTATCCATTGTGCCACCCACATAATTCTATGGAATGAGCAAAGTGAGGGAGTCTTTCATTGAATCTCAACCCAATATTGTTCTGATTAATTACAGCCCTGGCATAAAATAACACCTAACAAAATGCCTGCTTCGTACTGTCCATATGGCCCAGTTAAATACCCCGAGACAGGGACAAATCTTCAAGTTAATAAGATTTGAATAAAGTTTATCTTTAGATGTTGGCATTCCCTCCTATGATGCATATTTCAATCCATCCATAGCTATTCATGCAATATGACTCTTGGCCATGTCTTCTCATTGTTCTCCACAATGCTGGAAGATTTTTTTTCTTTATCTTGAAATGGTGAGGAGAAAGTTTCCCATTTGGTTAGCTCTTATTTCCCACTTGGCCAATGTATCTTCTACTTGGAAGAAATGGTTGCTCTCTTTTGAAGCTATGAAAAATATAAAAGTACATTCTCAAGATCCTTAGTTACTGAATAAATATTATGACACATGAGGTCTCTTTCATAAGGCACTAAGGATGATGTTCTGATGCACACCAGTCTGATAAAATGACTTCCAAATGGGACTACTTGAATGGAACTTTTGCTTTTAGGTCCTGCGATTTAGAGATTCTTGTGATAGATTTGTTATAATGGTAGGGTTGGGGAGACGAAGTTTCCTTCATTTCAATTATAGTATGAACATTGGATATAGGGTAATAAATACAGATCATAAGAGTCCATAAAGGGTAGAGTTTAGGTCTTTTTCATTCTCCCAATATTTTCAACAAAGTTAAAACAAATCTGTTCCAAGTACATTTGTATACACAAACCTTCCCGCAGAATATGGGAGGATTCAGTTTGGGTCTTTGGCATCAAAGCCCTTAAGAAGTTAATTTTCTATAACATGTAGCTTTAATGACCAGTGGAAACATTTTCTGGTTTCTTTCAAATTAACTTAAAAAGAGTCATTTTTTTTCTCTTTCTGAATTTGATCTGCATTAACTGGAGAAACTGTTCTGTGAAGTCTACATCCAGAATAGAAATCCTATCCATAAAGAAAATTTCTCCAGTTTCTTTACCTGGTTCCTCCTTCAATCTCCTGGCTGGAATAGTTGGAAAGGTATCACCTTCAATTTACATATTCCTCTTAGCAACTCCCTAGCAACCACCTGCTTTGGCTATAGAATTTCCAGAGCTAGCTTTTTTTCTTTTTTCCTTTAAACAGAACTTTGTTTCTTTTCTTTTTTTCTTAGAACTTGTTTCTTATCACAGAATATATTTGAACAAATATCACACAAAAAGTGCAACCAAGTTGTTGGCTTATTTTAATAGAAATACAACGTATTTTTCAGGATAGACCTTTTTATATTTTTTTAATCTTTGAACATAAATTATGATGTTGAGTTTTTTAATATTGATACTCATAAGAAGATTTCTTGAATTGATTTCAAACTTGTTTCAGATTTCAGAGCAGAGAGGGGTCTTGGTAGGATTGAATGTTATTGTTTGACCTTTGTTTTTGAAGAAGACCATGACAAAAGGGAAGCCATGACAAGCATGTGAATTGAATTTGAGTGAAAGGGTTCTGTGATAAGTTATCAGGTTTTTCTAGAGCCATCTGTGTCTAGTGGCCAAATATGGATCAGAATGACTGGAGATGACTCTGGAAGTGAGACAATCAGGGTTAAGTGACTTGCTCAAGGTCACACAGTTATTATCAAGTGTCTGTGGCAAGATTTGAACTCAGGTCCTCCTGACTCCAGGGTTGGTGCTCTAGCCACTGGGCCACCTATACTTTATTGGAGATGAGAATATTTTTAATTCATACCCTATTTCTGACTTCAGGATTGACATCATGAGCAAATGAAGTCTTGAACATGACTCATTTAGAGAAAGAAAAGACTTTTGACTTGTACATTCCCCTTATTGGTTGTTTTCGTGACAAAAAGGTTGATTTCACTTCTTTATGCTACCAAAAGCTTGGTCATCAAGTCAATAAACATCACATAATGTAGCATTTTGTCAAGGGAAGTGAAAGGAACAAGCATTTACATAGTGTCAGATACTATGCTAAACACTTTACAAAGATAATCTTAATAATGAAAATAATAATAAAAAAGAAAAACAGTTAATATTTATATAATACTTAATATATCGACTAAGTGTACAATTATTTCATTAATAATATAATAGTAATAATAATAATAATAATAACTACAAAGGATATATGAAGGAAGATGTTGTCTGCACCCAGAGGAAGAATTAATTGATGTAGACAATGATTTATATATGAGTGTATACATATAAATACATTCATATATACATAAACATATATTAAAATATACATTTTATACATATTAACACATACACAGACATACTATAATAGACTTATTACATATTATGCATATATGTATATATATTTGTGTCTAATGGTAGCTATCTCTACAGTGGGAGCAAAGGAAGAAGAAAAAAGAAAAAGAAAAAAGAAAAAGAAATATACAAGATAAATTTATTATATATTTAAAAGTTATCTCAAGTTGTTATCAGGTGCGATCATCTTTTTAAAAATTATGCTGTTATGGAAATAATTGTTTTATTCCACCAATTAAAAAATAAATAAAGGTTTTCAAGTCATAATAATAGCTAATATATGATGCTCACTGTATGACAGACACTGAAGCATTTTCCATTTATTATCTCATTTGATACAATAACTCTGGCAGGTAGGGCTACTATTATTCCTAATTTACAGATGAGGAAAACTGAGGCCAACTGGTTTCCCATCCTCACACAGCTAAAAAGTGTTTGATATTGCATTTGAAATCTGATAATCCTGATTCCAGGTCCACTCACTGTTGACCATGATACTGAGTTGCTCAGATGGAAGATTTTCTTTCAGAATGTTGTTCTTTTCTTTCCTGTCTCTGGACTTTAGTATCATTTGAAGTTGGGTTCCTGGGTCCTTTCTTCAATTCCAAGTTTAGGGTTACTTCTTCAAGATACAACAATGAACTTTTTCTTCTTGTGCATATTGTGAAATAAAGCTGATAGGGCTTAAAAGACCAACTTGAGTGGGAAAAGCATCCCCAAAGATTTATTTGTTTGTATTAGTGAAACTTTTAATAAAAGAGTGTCAAATTTCTCACATACTGGTATAGTTTTTAAAAAAGAGACCACTGAATTCAAATCCGGCCTCAGACACTTAATTCCCTAGCTGTGTGGCTTTGGGCAAGCCACTTAACCCCATTTGCCTTGCAAAAACCTAAAAAAATAAAAAAGAGACCAAAAAAACTTTCTTTCCCTTATGAATTTAAATATTTTTTAGGAATTAATATGAAATACAGAACAGAATTCAAACCACTGAGATTTTTTTTTATTTTTCCTGAAAAGGAGACAACTTGAAATCATCGTTCAAACAAAATGTATACTATTTTTAAAAAAGTCATCATTAATATGGTCTTTGGTTCAGCTTCTCATTTTCTGTCATTTCCCTCTGAGTTACTATAATCCTGAAGACAAGAACTTCATGAATCATGGGGATCAGTGTTTCACAAGACTCATTTTGTGACTGCAGTACATACATTTTGGGGAAATGCCCAACAGCAGTTGAAATTAGAATGTGCTGTGAATTCCAGAGTGATGTCACCATAATCTTGTAATGATTCTGTGACCCAAGAACTCCACCAACATGTATCTAATTTCAGACCAGACCTTGTCATTACCTTGTACATGATGACACAAATATACATAAACATATATATATATATATATATATATATATATATATATATACACACACATGTGTGGATGTATACATCCACATATATATGTGTATATATGTATACATATATGTGTATTTGTACCCAAAAGTTAGGAGATTGTAACTCCTGCTTGAAAGTCCCTATTTGCAGAGAGAGTTTCCTCTTTTGTTCTCACAGCTCACCTCTTGACTTTCCCATATGGAGAACTTTGCACATCATTTTGAATTTCCTAATGTACAGTTGCACGAAGTGATGGAGGGACCCAGGTATATCTGAGAGAGCACTGGATTTAGAGACAGGGGATCAGGATTGAAATCGCAATTCTGATATTCACAAGTCATGAATCTTTGGACAAAACATAGCATCACTCTTGGTGTTTCCTCATCTGTAAAGTACAGGGAGAGAAGTGTCGGATAAAGTGTCTTCCAGTTCCAAATCAGTGATGCCAGGTTTTGATTCAGAGAAAAAGATTAAAGGGAGATAAAAGAAGCCTTGATTTTGTCACTGTGTGTATGTGTGAGACACACTAAGTATGATCTTAGGCAAATTGCTTAATCTTTCATAGGGCTATTGTTAGGAAAATACTTTGTAAACTTTCTGCATCTTTAAGCTTTTCTTTCTGTCAATCTACTACTTTTTCATCTTTGCAGTTTTTATAAGGTAGTTTATGGACATGTCAAGGATACCTTAGATGAAAGCATGAGAAAAAAAGTGCACCTAACTGGCACAGTGGATAGAATTCTGGGTCTGAATCAGGAAGACGAGTTCAACTCTGATTTCAGACATTAGCTGTGTGACTTTGGGCAAGACATATAATCCTTCTTACCTCAGTTTCCTCATCTGTAAAATGATCTGGAGAAGCAAATGGCCAACCATGCCAGTAACTTTGCCAGAACTTGAAATGGGACCAAAATTGAATTGACTGACAACAATATTAACAACAAAAGGTCTCAGTAGATGATATTTATAGCAGACAATGCCTTCTGTCACATAATTCATCAAGCAATATATAGAATGTATGATCTTACTTTACCTTGCCACAAAAGTCCATCTCTGTGACATCAGCTGTTCATCCAATGATGCTACATCAGCATGAATCATGGAAGAACAGAATTTCAGAAGAATCACTATTTCTTTTTTTTAAATGTAAGCATTTATTTACTTTTTCCAACTACATGCAGTGGTAGTTTTCAATAGTCTTTTTTGTCAAGGTTTTGAGTTTTACACTTTTCTCCCTCCCTTCCTTCTCTCCCCCCTCCCTGTGACAGAATGCAATCTATTATAAGTTCTACATGTATAACCATGTTAAACATATATCCATATTAATCATGTTATAAAAGAAGAATCAAATCCAACTGAGAAAACCTCTAATGTTGATGTTAGTGTGTATAATGTTCTGAAAAAATATGCATTTCTAATAATACAAACACAATGTAAAATTTGTGGTGGCCTAAGCAGATAACAGAATTTATTAAAAATGAATGGGGAGGGGAGGAGCCAAGATGTCAGAGACTTCCCTGAGATCTTCTTAGATTCCCTCAGAAATGACATTAAATTAAGCCTCTAAACATTGTCTGCAGTGACAGAACACACAAAAAGTCAGAATGGAACAATTTTCAAGATAAGATATCTTGGAAAGTCTTTAGGAAAGTTCTGTCCCACTTAGGTGTAGGAAGAGTAGAGCCCAGAACAAGCAGGGATGGGGGAGAAGGATTAGACCCATTTTACATTGTGTTTGGGTTGTTAGAAATGGTGATTCTTCTGAAGAACATTATACATACTAATAGCAACATTGGGTGATGATCAACTATGATGGACTTGTTCATTCCAGCTACTGCTGGAATAATTAAAGACTCAGCCATGTCACAGAGCAGCAACTAAGGCCTGGAGATTCTAGTTCGGCAGGACTGCTGTGAGGGTTCCAGGCCCAGCACAGAAAGCATATTGGTGAGCCCGACCACCCCTGTGCAGCACCTCTACTAGGCTGGGCAACTCCAGTGCAGTAGGTAAGCTGCTAACACCTGAGGTCCCAGAGTGGAAAGTTACTGAGCAGTCCCCTTGTCCCAAGTATAAGAAGATTGGAATAATGCTCCCTGTGGTCCAGGGCAGAGCCCAACTATAAAAATCATGAACTAGGCTAAAAAATGAATAAGGACCATATAAAATTATTTTGGTGACAAGGAAGCTCAAAACAGCATCTCAGATGGAGGACATTGGGAAAAGGCATGCATGTCACATTTCAGAGGGGAATATGAATTGGTTTCAAGTTCAAAAAGTCCTCTTGGAAGAGGTCAAAAAGGATTTTAAAAATCAAGTAAAAACTGGGAAAGAAATGAGAGGTATGCAAGAGTCAACAGCTTAAAAAAGGAAGCACAAAAATTGACTGAAGAAAACAACTCATTCAAAAATACAATTGGCCAAATAGAAAAAGAAAACAACTTTTTTAAAAACAATAGAACTGCCCCAATAAAAAGAAAATCAATAGAAGAAAATAACTCCTTTATGCTTCATGAATCTGCGTGTCATCCTTGCGCAGGGGCCATGCTAATCTTCTCTGTATCGTTCCAATTTTAGTATATGTGCTGCCGAAGTGAGCGCAGAACAACTCCTTTAAAATTAGAATTGGTCAACTAGAGAAGGAGACACAAAAACTGACTAAAGAAAATAATTCCTTAAAAATTAGAATTGGGGCCAGAAGTGCAAGGAAGGGGAGTCATTGTGGTTTCCTGCTACAACAGTGCTTGAATGGAACCTACTGCTTCTCTACCTTTACCTCCTATAACCAATACTTCTATCCTACCATTTGAACAGGAGCCTTCTATCTAAGATGCCCCTGGCCATTCCTGCCCCAACTTTTCACAGCCTTAGCCAAAGCCTCTGCCCAGCTACCTCTTATCTCCTCTTCCTTCTCCACTATAAAATCTTTACCATCTCTGCCAGCAATGTGACCTCATCTCCCTCTCAGGTGTGACAGATCTATCACCAGGACTTGTAGGCCACCATTATTTTACAGATCAACCTGGAGTTCCATACCTTCTACATCTTTCTATTCATGACTTACTACTTCAACTGAAATGATGTGGCATTGAAGAAATTTGCTAAGTATTACTCACACTAATCCCAGAAGGTGAGGGAACATGCTGAGAAGTTAATGAAACTCTCAAACCAATGATGTGGACAGATCTTTCTGCAAGACATCAAGAACCCAGACTGTGACAACTGAGAGAATAGACTGAAAGCAATAGAGTGGGCTCTGAATTTGGAAAAAAAATGTAAATAAGTCTTTACTTGAATTGCACAAGATGGCAACTGATTAAAATGACCCCTGTTTAAATGATTTCATCAAAACCTGGATGAACAATTTATGTCCATCAAATATCTGGGTGATCCTATAATCAACCTGTGCAAAATGGGGGCCCCAAATTCTGGTATATCTTTTCAACAAGCCCACCATTGGAGACAATGACAATGAGAGTTAAACCATATCTGCTTACCCCTACACCTAGGAACTGTAAGTGTGACTCCTACTGTCTTTCAGTGATTGCATATTTCTTGGTTATCTGACCTTTTCATAATCTTACCAAAAAGCTACCATCATTTACATTACAAAAAAATGACTTGGTATTGATGAAAAAATTACAATTGTGTAAGTGGCAGCTAATATCTCTGTGGACACCAGGAATCAGTCACATAACATTAAAAAAATATATAAAATACCTCATTGGAAAAACAACTGACCTGGAAAATATCCAAGGGAGATAATTTAAGAATTATTGGAGTACCTAAAAAACCTGATGAATAAAAAGAGCCTAGATATCTTTCAAAATCTATCAAGGAAAATTGTCCTGATATACTAGAACCAGAGGATAAAATAATCATTGAAACAATATACCATTGATCTCCTCACAGAGATCTCCAAGTGAAAATTCCAAGGAATATTATAGCCTATTTCCAGAATTATCTGGTCAAAGAGAGAATATTGCAGTTAGAAAGAAACAATTCAAATACCAAGGAGTCAGATTATACAAGACTTAGCAACTTCAACATTAAAGAGTCAGAATATGATATTACAGAGGGAAAAGGAGTTTGAATTACAACCAAGAATTAACTATCCAGCAAAACTGACCATACTCTCAAGCAAAAACATAAGCATTCAATGAGATCAGAGACTTTCAGACTTTCTTGATGAAAAGACAAGAGTTGAACATAAAATTCAATTTCTAAATAAAAGATTTAAGAGAAACATGAACAAATAAATAGAAAAGAAAAAAAATATTACTCAAGGCTAAGCTATTTATGTTCCTACAGGGAAGATGACCCTTAAAAATTGTATCTCTATTAGAAGGAATATACTTAGAGGGAGTGGGCATCAGTTGATTTTTAAATGATGATATAAAAAATTAAAGCATTAAAAAAGGATTGTTCTGGGAAGAAAGGAAAGGGGGAGGCAGAATAGGGTAAATGATACCACATGAAGAGGTGAAAAGTTTCTATTACAGTGGAAGGAGGGAAGGAAGGGAGAGAGAGAATTGCTTGAGTTGAATTTAGGTTAAAGAAGGAATAACATGTATACACTGTTGGATTTAGAAATTCATCTTACCCTATAGGGAATTGGGAGAGGAAAGAAAAGGGAGATTGATAGAAGTGAGTTAGAATACAGAATTAGTAATTTGTGAATGTGAATGGAATGAACTCTCCCATAAAACAGAAACGGGTGTGGATTAAAATTCAGAATCCTAAAACATATTGTCTACAAGAAAAACACATTTGAAGGAGAGAGATACACAATGAGTAAAGTAAAAGGCTGGAGAAGAATATTCTGTGTTTCAGTTGAAGTTTAAAAAGCAAGGGTAGGAATCTTTATCTCAGACAAAGCAATTTCAAAAATAGGCCACATTAAAAGGGATGAGGAAGGAAGCTACATTCTCCTAAAAGGCTCCATTGATAATGAAGTAATTTTAAGCATCTATTCATCAAGTGGTATAGTATAGAAATTCTTTGAGGAGAAATTAAATGAGTTACAGGCAGACATAGATAGCAAAATTATACTGGTGGGCAACCTCAACCCCCTTTTGTTGGAATGAAATAAATCTAATTAGAAAATAAGCAAGAAATTAGGGAGGGGAATAGAATTTTAGAAATGTTAGATATGATCAACCTCTAGAGAAAACTGAATAGGGATAGAAAGGAATATGCCTTTTTCTCAGTAGTACATGGCACCTGCACAAAAATTCAACATGTAATAGAGCACAAAAACCTCACAATCAAATGCAGAAAGACAGAAATATTAAATGCATTCTTCTCAGATCTTGATAAAATAAAAATTATGTATAATAAAGCATAATGTAAAGATAGGCTAAAACTAATTAAAAACTAAATAATCTAATTTTAAAGAATGAATGCATCAAACAACAAATCTTAGACAATCAATTATTTCATCTAAGATAATGACAATAATGAGAAAATGTGTAAAAACTTGTGGGATGCAGCCAAAGCACTTATAAGGGGAACTTTTATATCTTTAAATGCTTACATGCATAAAATAGAGAATGAGGAGATCAATGGATTGGGCAAATATATAAGAAAACTGGACAAATAAATAGAAAAAACAGACAAATTAAAAAAATTAAATCCCCAAATTGAAAATTCTCAAAATCAAAGGAGAATTTAATAAAATATAAATATAAATATAATAAAATATAAAATAAAATAAAATATAACAAAGCTATTGAACTAATTAATAAAACTGAATTGGTTTTATAAAAAAAATAAAATAGACAAACTTTTGGTTAATTTGATTAAAAAAAGAAAACCAAATTACCAGTATCAATAACCAAATGAAGAGGAAATTAAAATAACAATTCAGAACTATCATGCCCAACTGTAAGTCAAAAAAAGTCTGACAACCTATTTTTCAAGGAGGTGTTTTCTTCAATCAGCTTTTACATCTCCTTTTTCATTTAGTCAATTCTATTTTTTATAGGAACTGTTATCTTTTTCCATTTGTCGAAATGTATTTTTGAAGGAATTATTTTCTCTTTTCATTTTACAATTATATTTTTAAAGGATTTCTTTCCCCAATTTTTCCATTTCATCTTTAAAATGTTTTCTGAACTCTTCTCAGAAATCTTTCTGGGCTGAAGATCAATTCATATTCTCCTCGCAAGCATCACATATAGTACTCATTCTCCTCTCTTTTTCTGAGTTATTGTTCATCCTTATCTCCAAGGTAACTTTCAATAGATTCTGCTTTTCTCTGATCTTTCTTAATCATTTTGGCTTTTATTACCTATGGGGAGAGAGGGGGAAGGTGTCTTATATTGGGGAGGGACTTGCTTGCAGACCTTCAGTGTTGAGAACCTTAGAGGTTTGCTTATTGGCCTGGGGACCTCGATGTTAGGAACTCCAGGATGTTGCTGAGTAGATAGGCTGGTAAGGAATGCCAGAGGCAACTCTCTCTGGACAGTCAGCACTGAGGATGTTGGCTGCCCACCCACTCCCTGGGTTTTTGAAATGGTGGGAATGCATAGGACTATCTCTGGACTATCCAAACTGGCAGCCCAGTCACTGGGTTAGGTGGTCTAGGTTGGAAACACCAGAGACTATGTATTTGGACCTTCAGCACTGGGGAAGTTAGCTTCCCACTCCCTGGACCATTGGGGAAAGTGGGAACACCTGAGTTGTCTCTAAGCTGTCTCCTCCAGGGAATGTCAGGTTCTCTCTGCTAGGGACTCCAGAGGCTCATTGCCTGGGGCTGGTGATCCATACCAGTTAACAGCTGAATGGGGGTCCTGGGCATTTGCCTAGGAGATTTACCAGTGTGCTAGAGCTCTTTTAGATCACCCACTTCATAGCTCAAACTATAAAAGCTTCCATTGGAGATCTCCCCTACAGCCAAGGATCTCAAGTTAATTCCTTGCCTCACCCTGCCTCTGGTGCTTTGGGTTTCTGCTCTCTACCCTAGACACACTCACACTCATACCCCCCTTCTGTGTCCCCCCCCATTCCCTCCCCCCATGACAGACCTTGCTGGAAGATGTTGCATCCTCTTCTTTTCTGGGTTCTGGTGCTCCAAAATCTGTTAAGAAGGTTGATTAATGTCATTTCTGAGGAAAACCCAGGAGAGCTTAACAAGGTTCTGGGTTCTCTCTGCCATTTTGACCAGGAGTCCTAAATCTGACCATCCATAAGAAATAGATGAATATTTATGAAAATACAAATTATTCAGATTAACAGAAGAGGAAATAAAATCTTGAGAATTCCATTTTAGGAAAAGAAATTGAAAAGGTCATCAATGAACTTCCTCAGAAAAAAGTCTACAGGACCAGATGGATTTACAAATGGATTCTACCAAACATTTAAAGAATAATTAATTCTAATTCTATAAAAATTATTTGAAAAAAGCAAAAATTTCAATAAAATATTAGCAAAGCAATTATAGCAATTTATCACCAGGTTCATATACTATGACCAGGTGGGACTTATACCAGTAATGTAGGGATGGTACAATATTAGGAAAACTCTCAGCATAATCCACCATATCAATAACAAAAGCAACAGAAATCATACGATTATCTCAATAGATGCTGAAAAAACTTTTGACAAAATACAGCATCCATTCCTATTAAAAACAATGAAGATAAAAGTATAAATGAAGTTTTTCTTAAACTGATAAGTAGTATCTAAGTAAATTCATCAGCACATATTATGTGTAATGGGGATAAGCTAGAAGCATTCCCAATAATATCATGGTTGAAACAAGGATGCCTATTGTTACTTCTATTATTCAATATTGAATTAGAAAAGCTAGCTTTAGAAATAAGAGAAAAAATGGAAATTGAAGGAATTAGAATAGGAAATGAGAAACCAAAACTCCCTCTTTGCAGATGATATGATGGCATACTTAGAGAATACTAGAAAATCAAACAAAAAAATTTGAAATAACAGCTTTAGCAAAATAGCTAAAATAGCAAAATCATTAGCATTTCAATATATCACTTGCAGCAAGAAATAGAAAGAGAAATTCCATTGAAACTAAAGACGACATAAAATACTTGGGAGTCTGCCTGGCTAGACAAACCCAGAAACTATAAGAACACAATTACAAAACTATTTTCAAACAAAAATTTCAGACCTAACAATTGGGAAAATGTCAATTGTTCATGAGTAGGCAGAGCTAAAATAATAAAAATGACAATTTTACTTAAATTAAATTACTTATTCAATGCCATACCAATTAAACTATCAAAAATTATTTTATAGAGATAGAAAAATTGTACCAAAATTCATCTGAAGGAACAAAGGTCAAGATGACCAAAGGAATTAATGAAAAAATGCAAAGGAAGGTAACATAACCATACCAATTCTAAAACTATATTGTAAAGGCAGTCATCAAAACTATTTGGTAGAGGCTAAGAAACAGACTGGTAGATTAGTGAAATATATTAGGTATAAAAGAAACACTAGTAAATAATCACAGTAATCCACTATTTGTTAACCCAAAGACTAGCTTCTAGGATAAGAATTCAGTATTAGATAAAAACTGCTGGGAAAACTGGAAAATAGTGTAGCAGGAACTAGGCATAGACCAATATCTCACACCAAGACAGGATCAAAATAGGTTGATGATTAGACATAAAGGGTGATACCATTAGTCAATTAGGACAACAAAAAGTAATTTCTCTGTCAGATCTATGAAGAAAGGAGGAGTATATGACCAAACAAAACATAATAGAACATTAGAATATACAAAATGAATAATTTTATTACATTCAAAAAGTTTTGTACAAATGGAACCCATGTAAACAGGAATGGTTGCATACCTATGTAAAATGAATGAAGAAAACTGAGAAATCATTTTCACAGTCAGCATTTTTGAGTTGTCTAAATTTTCTAAAATGCCTAGAGAATTAAGAAAAAATTATAGGACTGCAAGTCATTTCCAAATGATCACAGGCCATGGCCAGTTTTTAAATGAAAAAAATAAAACTATAGTTACATGAAAAGTGCTCTATATCATTATTGATTAGAGAAATGAAAATTAAAACAATTCTGAGGTACCAGCTCACACTTATGAGACTGGCTAACATGAAAGAAAAAGAAAATGATCAATGTTGGTGGGGATACGGAATAATGGAACACCAATTCATTATTGGTAGAATTTGTGATTCAACCATTCTGGAGAGTAATTTGTAGCTATGCCCAAATGGCTTTAAAATAATGCATACCCTTTGATCAAACAATGCCACTACTAGGTCTGTATTCCAAAGAGATCATAAAAAAAGGGGAAAAGGATCCACATGTACAAAACTATTTATAGCAGTTCTTTTTGTTTTGGTAATGAATTAGAAACTGAGAGGAATTCCATCAATTGGGGAATGACTTAAGAAGTTTTGATATATGAATGTAATGGCATATTATTCTGTAATAGAATATAGAATGAAATGGAATATTATTCTGCAAGAAATAAACAGCAGGAAATCTGAAAGGAAAACCTGGAAAGAGCTACATGAACTGATGCTGTGTAGAATATGAGAACTGGAAGAACACTGTAGAATTGGAAGAACCCAGTAACAGAAACATAGTGTTATGATCAATTTTACCTCTTTTCAGCAATACAGTGATCAAAGAGAATTCTAAAAGACTTGGGATGGAAAATGTCATCCACATCAGAGAAAGAACTATGGAGTCTGAAAGTAGACAAAAATATGCTATTTTCATTTTTAAAATTTTGTTTTATGTTTTTCTTTCTCCTGATTTTTTTCCTTTTCTGATCCTTATTTTGCAATCTGACTGATATGTAAATCAAACAAGCAAACAATGAATTGTGCATGAGAAGTGACATAAAAGACATCAAGTATATCTACGCATGGCCATGGGCCAACCATATGTTGAGTACAAGGGATGACCATATGGGCAACCTAATGTTTCACTGATCTTCATTAAATGTTAAAGGAACTGGAGGATGACCACCAAAGCAGTGGGCAGAGACTCTATGGAGAATTTATGGAAATTCACATAGAAGAGGATAAAATTATTTGTACTGGTGGAAGGGATACTCACACTGATGAGATCACAGATCCATACCAATATTGATTTAATATAATAATCATTTGTTAAAGTAAATGTAGCTCCAATTGCCTTTGCAATATGATTCCACTAACTAGTAAATAGAATCTCTTTTGTTTTACCTAATAATATTCATCTGGGTTTTAAAGTATAGTTGAATGTTTAATCCCTTAGACTCGTGGTGGGACAATCATATTTGGAGAGGCTTTTTCTTTCTAGGAAAAATGAAGTATAGTAGATAGAGAACCAGCCTTGTAATAAGGAAATTTGGGGTTCAGTTCTGAATTCCCTCCACATAGTGAGTCTGTGATCAAATGTTCAAGTGGAATGTCATTTAATCTCTTGGTACTCTAGGCAGTGCTCTAAAACTGTAAGATACAGATAAAGTGCCAATTTGCATTCATAGACAAAGTTTCTTCACTCGAGAGTTTGCTATATCAATGAAGTGACTGGATCCTCTGTTTGCTTAACTCTATTTTTCTTTCTCCATCTAAGCCTTGTTTTTATCATTTTTGTTTCTAAGATTTTATTAATAATGCATTAAATATTCTCATGTACACATTAATTATTGTGATGCATGTCAAGAGAAATGGACTTGTTATCTAGTGAGAGGGAGTGATAATTGATAGAAGACCTATAGGTTCCATTGTTATTCATACAAGGTCAAGAACTCTTGAGTCCACTTTGGATAGACCCCTTGTAAAAAGTTCTGTGGATAACATGCAAAGGATCACAGAGGATGGACCAGCATGGCTACATTGTGGTCTTTATCTTTGGAGAGGCCACCCATGCTGATGAGCTAGAGACCCATCAAAGTAGCCAAGTCGCCAAATTGTTAATTAGTGAGATGATAGTCAATAATTATTAAACAGGGGAGGCTAGGTGGCGTAGTGGATAAAGCACCGGCCCTGGAGTCAGGAGTACCTGGGTTCAAATCTGGTCTCAGACACTTAGTAATTACCCAGCTGTGTGGCCTTGGGCAAGCCACTTAACCTCGTTTGCCTTGCAAAAACCTAAAAAAAAAGATTTATACAACATAAAACACTCAAAAAATAAAGGGAGACAAATGATTACAGAGGTTCACTACTCATGGTGGGGCAATACCAATATAATAAAAATAGCAATGTTTAAAAAAATAATTATTAAACAACTACTATGATCCAGGCACTGTTCTGATCATATATAGAAAAATGCAAAAGAGTCTGGGATCTTTTAATCTGTCTTATAATACAGAGTGAAAATTATGTCCAGATTTTCACAATACTTAAATTTCTGGTTTAAACCTTAAGGGTATGCCAATTCATATCATTAAAGATGATGGTGATATATGAATTGAGCTTGAAAACTATAATTGTGGACATACTGAGGCAACTGGATAGAGGAGAGCTTCAACTAGTATATTCTGAATAATTTCATAGGATCATATGCAGAAATTATCACTTAATTTGAGGTTATATCATAGGATTTAAATGCACAATGGATTCTAGAGATTGTCTAGTCTTACTTTTTAAATTTTTATCGAGTTTTATCAGTACTTTTTTATTATACCACAATCATTTTTCAATATTGCCCCCTCATCTTACAAATGAGATAACATTGTCTAAAAAGGCTGAAACTCACTGAAGACTACAAAAATCATAAATGGTAAAGTAATGATTCAAACCCAGGTCTTATTATTTCATTTCACTGGCTCCCTCCCCACTACCCTTTCCCCGAACCACACATACTTCAAGTTGATCCCCTGTAAACTTATTTCCTCCAGGATGCCAGGTAAACAAAGCTTATGTCTTTCTGTCAAAATAAAAACTTTTCTTTGTTAACCAGGTCCAAAGGGATGATACCTGTTGAACCCTGAAGAATGATAGTTCTAATCAGAATAAACATGTTAGAATATATATACCCAGTCAATGGAAGAATTCTTGCTTTATGTGCCCTGGATTCTTTGAAACAGAAATCCATTCTAAACTCACAGTCAAATTATGTTACTGCTTAGACATTTTCCTGTGACTCCCAGTAACATGGTGACTAACTAATGGAGTGTGGTTTCATAAATGAAAACATAAGCTCTTATGAACTTGCAATAGTAGCTCTAATTTATGAATAATCAAAATCTTCACATTTCTTTTAATTTACTATACATACATATTACTTCATTTTATTTTCTCCTCAACATGGAATGATCATTTGTTTCTTGTAGTCCAAAACCTTGTTATTATGCTGAAATATAATTATTCCTTGCAAAGAAGAAACCTGACCAATTTCATGGAGAGCCTAGGGTGAGTTAAATGCTGGTATCATGAGGGAATTCATTGATCTCACATAGATACTATTTCTTACCAATAGGTATGATATAAGACTCGTGCCTTATATAGATGGTCACTATCATTGTATAATTCTTTGTTCATATATATGGAGAAATGATTTTATCATCTTAGAGAGTTTCTTAGAGATGCAGAGATTAAAGTCCCTTCCTGGCCCAGGCTCCCACAGAAATGTGACCTAAACCCAAGTATTTTATTTGCTATCCACTATTCCATGCTTGTAAGTCACTGCTCTCACTGACTAAAAGGTGCCAACCTCTATCAATAGTGGGTCTTTCTTCATCTGAAAGTTCCCTATAGCAATGAAATCACAGGTCCATGTCCTATAACTATTTCTATGCTTATGATTGTGGGATGACAAGATTATCTCCCAATATAATTATCTCAGAAGTTAGAGATATGTATTAAGTATTCCCTTCCCAAAAAAATCTCTTTTATTGCTTATCATACATTTCCTTGTATCACTGAAATTTGTGTCTGTGTCTTCACTTAGCTACTCAGTGGAGAGGTAGAATAGTGGAAAGAACCCAGGGTCTAGAGATAAATGAATTCTTTGTTATGATTTTTTGGTCATTTCAGTTATGTCCAACTCTTCATGACCCCATTTTTGTCACATAGATACAGGAGTGATTTGTCACTTCCTTCTCCAGACCATTTTATAGGTGATAAAACCAAGGCAAACACATTTAAGTGACATGGTCAGTTAACCAGCTAGTATGTGTTTAAGTCATATTTGAAATCAGGTCTTCCTGACTTGAGGCTCAGCATTCACTGCTCCACCCAGCTGCCTCTAACAAACCCTAGATTTACTAATTATTACTTTCTGTTGATGGATGAGTACATTTGCTTTATCCAGGTCACAATTTTCTCATCTATAAAATTGGGAGTTGGACTAAAGAGGCAATTTGGTACAATGGAAAACTTGCTGGATTTAACATCAAACAACAGTTTCAAATCCTGACTCCATGATTTACTAGAGGTGTGAACCCAGGTAAATCACTTAACCTCTCTCCATTTCTGTGTTTTCAACCATCAAATGAACAGATTGAACTAAAGTCCTGACTCTGGGACCTTAATCCTCTGATAATCCCTCTTAATTATTGTGATTTTCCTTCTTTTAATTTATTTTTTTATTTATCCTGTACGTAACTTGCTTTATATCTTCATTTATTCATTCAATAAGCATTTATAAACCAGGCACTTTGATAAACGCTGGGGGTACAAAAAAGAGACAAAAGATTATCCATGCCTTTACAGGCATGGGAGACAGGGGAGACAACATGCAAACAAATATGTACAAAGAAAGACACACATATGATGAATGGGAAAAAATTCAAAGAGGGAAAACACTGGAATTAAAAAGGGTTATGTATATGTCAGTATGTGGAGGTGCTCTACAAATATCTTATTTGACTCTCACAATTACCCTGGGAAGTAGGTGCTATTATCCCTATCTTCAAATTTTAATATTTTATTCCCTTTCCAATTACATGTAAAAATAATTTTTGACATTCTTATTTTAAAAATATTGAATTCCAGATTCTCTCCTTCCCTCCTCATGGAAAAGTCAAGCAAAATAATGTAATATAACATGTACAGTCATGCAAAACATAATTCTATAATATGCCTGTTTTGTAGGTGAGTAAACTAAGATCGACAGCTGTTAAGTGACTTGCCCAAGGTCACACAGATAGAAATATGAACTCAGCTCTTCGTTGATTACAGTTCTCAATCTACTGTACCACCTGGCTGCCCTGATATAGAACTGGGGAATACCAACATTGCTGTATTTCTATATTGATTATTTCTTCATTTGTAACTCCCCCCAAAAGTGGAGTGGTGGGAATGATCAATCAGCTGTTGACTCGGGCTCTCTGGTTAGATTGCTTAAATTTATAGACACTCTAGGTGTGGTGGGCACAGAAATACTGAACAGCAGCTGACTGTAGGGTTCAAAATGAATGCATCCACTCCTTTTGCAGAAATGCTTTTGGAGCAAAACGAAAGCCTTTAGGAGAGAGGGTCCTTCATAGTTACACCTCCTTGTTTGCAAAATGGCTGCAATCTTTCTGTTTACCTCGTAGGTGGCCTCTCCATGCCTCTATGAGACACCGCATGAAAATATGTTTCCTTATGTCTGATGGAAATTTGCTTTTCATCACGAAGACTGTGCTCTTCTTTGTTCTAATCCTGAGTGGTAGAAGGACAAGTAATCTTGTCAGCCACTGTTGTCATCACCATTCACTTTTTGTTGGTGTTTATAATTCTAACAAATCTTTCACAAACTACCATTTTCTCCACAGAGATGGGATTATCTCTCACTTTTTTATCTCCATTTGTACCTCATCAAGTAGCAGATCTGTCATAAAATGTGATGACTGGATTTCATCTATTTTGCCTCCCCCTAAGAATTCATTGCCCACAGTGTTTCAACTGCTGTTAGAAAAGACATTTTAATTTTTGTGGCACATTGATGGATAACTGGGCTCCCTGTTCACATGGCCTTCTTTGACTAGGACTGCTGTTTGTTTAGTCCCACATCCCCTAAAGATACTGCATACTTCCCTGTATGAAACAAATTTTTCCTGCAAATAGTAATAGCCTCAAGTTCCTAAAAAGGACAGAAAATACATAGAAAAGCCATTAGGTACTAGGATCAAAGAATCAGAGGATTTCTGTGATGAAAGGGACCTTAGTGGCCAGCTACTTTGACTTGTGCTCTCAGAAGAGTCCTCATCACAGAGTATTAAACTAGTGGTCATCTAGCTTCTACTTAATGAGCTTCAGAACAAAGGAAGTTACTTTGGACAATCTGGATTTTTAGGAATTTTTTTTTAACTCTGACATCTAGTTTGCTTTTACCTCTTTGCAGCTACCATCCACCACTTCTACTTCTGCCTTCTGGGGCCAAACATATTTAATCCTTCTTCCACATGACAGCCTTTTAAATACTTGAAGGTAGCTCTCATATCCCTCCTGATTCTTCTTTTCTCCAGGCAAACCATCCCCCATTCCTGTGACAAAGTCTCATGCCAATAAATGGAATATTTCACAGTAAAAGGAGTATCCTTTTTTGCAAATGTGGAAAACTGTGGAAATCAGGAGAGGTAAGGACTTGAGAAAATTGTTTAAGTTGGTTTCTCTTCAATATCAAAAGTATAGGCAAGACAGAAATAAGGATGGAGGAATCTACTGACATCTAGAATTCTGGAGACAAGGAGATATCCCCTGTCCTGTGGATTATTATTTAAGAAATTAGTATATACCTTTCTTGTAGGTAAATTTAAATATCATGAGACATTAAAGTCAAGATAATATAATAATGATCATCAATAGTAAATCATATCAAGTTTTCTTGTACCTGGTGAACCCATCCAAATGCCCATTTAATCAGCAAATTTTATCTCAAGTCCCAGATGTTCCATGTAATCATCTGTTCCCTGGAATATCTTACCTTGGAAATTCTGGAATAGGCCTCTTTCTCAGGGCAGTTCTGTAAAGAACTTCTCCTAGTAGATCCACTTCTCTGGTTCCAAATTACTTACAGAGATTATCTATTTAATGTTACTAAAATCTGCGAGTAACAAGGATTTAACACAATTAACTAAATTTGGTTTTTCAGTAACTAGTCCACGTGATGAAAACTAGGGAACACCTAACAGAACTAACTTTATTATTGACAGAGCTAAGAGAACATCTAATTAGATTAGTTAAGATAATTTCAATTTTTACATAGCATTTACTCTTTCTCTCTTTACCTGAAGCCTAATCAGATATGGATGATGTCATCAACAGGTTGAAGGAAGAAGCTTTAAATAGGATTCCTGAGAGCCTGACTCAGATTATTTAATTTTTAATTTATGGTATAAAACACACATTGAAAATCTATTACATAAAACTTGTTATATATATATATATATATATATGTATATATATATATATATATATATGAAGTTATCATATAAATTCATCTTTTTCTTCCTTTCCTCCCTCCTCCTACCCTAGAGATAGCTACTATTACACATATACACACACACACAACCATTCTATACATACACAATCATTCTATTTATCAGTTTTTTATGTTTATCATTTTATCAGCTTCTGGTTATCAGTTCTTTCCCTGGATACCTAGTACTTTCCTTCACATACCTTTTGTAGTTTTCTTGGGCATTTGTAATAGTCATTCAAAGTTGTTCTTAAAACAATATTCCTAAATTTGATCATTTAACTCCACATTTTTTCATGCAAGTCTATCTAAGTCTTTCTAAGTTCATCAAGCTTATCATCACTTTCTCATCTACTGGTCATCTAGCCTCTGCTTGAAGACCTCCAATGAGGAGAATCACAGAATTTCAGAATTTGATGAGTCTTCAGTAGTCATCTAATTCAATATATCTCAAAGACATCCTCACTCCAAATGTTGAATGGTTGCTCAACTAGCTTTTGTTTGAAGACCTCCTATAAGATGAAAACCACAAAATCCTGAGGCAGTCCATTATGTTTTTTGAATAACTCTAATCATTGGGATGATTCTTCTTTTTATTCTGACCCCAAGCCCAAATTTGTCTCTTTGAAATTTCTACTTGTATCTTTCATTCTATTTCTTTTTTGATTGATATTTAGTTTTATTCTTCCAATTACTTGACTTGAAAGTTTTTCAGCATTCATCCCATTTGCATATTCCTAAACTACACAACTTTCCATCACCCTCACTTTGCCTTCCCCCGCACTGGTGAACAGTGAATGTTGTGCATGTACATTTGTGTTTAATATGTTCACATATTAGACATTTTGTGTATGAGGAACCAGGACTAAGGTAAAGGAAAGAAAACCACGAAGGAAAAACATAAGAGAAATTTTGAAAAAGTGAGGATTCTGTGATTTTTTTCATCTGAATGTAGATGGTTGTCCTAGTTCTCTAACCTGCTAAGAGGAGTTGCATTCATCATAGATGATCAACATACAATGTTATTGTTAATGTGTACAATTTTTTCTTGGTTCTGCTCCCTTCACTCAACATTAGTTCCTGTCATTCTTTCTATTCTTCTCTAGAACTCAATTTTTCATAGTTTATTTCAGAACAATAGTAAATAACATTCATATGTTTAACTTGTTCAGCCATTTCCCAGTTGATGAGCATTCCCTCAATTTCCAATTCATTTCCATTACAAAAAGAGCTACTTCAAATATTTTGGAATCACATGGGATTTTTCATGTTTTGTTTTATGATTTCTTCTGTGTATAGGCCTAGTATTGGCATTACCTGGTCAAAGGATTTGATCAGTTTTATTGCTCTTTGGGCATAATTCCATATTGCTCTCCAGAACAATTACACAAACAATGCATTAATGTCCTAATCATCCCACAACCTCTCCAACACTGATCGTTTTCCCTTTTTCTCATCTTAGCCAGTCTGATAGGTGTGAGGTGGTGTCTCATAGTTATATTAATTTGTATTTCTCTAATCAATAATGAATTAGAATAGTTTTCTTAAAATTATATATATAAAATTATATATATTATGTATTTCTTAAATATATATATATATATTTGAACTACCTGTTCATATCCTTTTATCCATTATCAATTGGGAAATGACTTATAACCTTATAATTTTGATTAAATTCTCTATATATTTTAGAAATTAGACCTTTATCAGAAGCCTTAGCTATGAAAATTATTTCATATCTTTCTGTTTTCCTTCTAATCTTGTCAACATTAATTTTTTTAGTACAAAGACTTTTTGATTTAATGTAGTCAAACTCATTAATTTCGCATTTTATAATATATACTCTATTTTTAGTTTGGTCGTAAATTTTGCCCCTTTCCATAGATCTAACAGATTATTTCTTGAACTGATAATTGTTCTATGGTATCACCCTCTATGTCTAAATCCTGGGCCCATTTTGACTTTATTTTAGTATAGGATGTGAGATGTGAGTCTTTGCCTAGTTTTTGCCATACTATTTTCCAGTTTTCCCAACAATTTTTGTCAAATAGTGAGTTCTTATCCCAGAAACTAATGTTTGAATTTGTCAAACAGTAGATTACTGTAGTCATTCACTACTGATTATTTTGAACACATTCTAATACACTGATCATTACTCTATGTCTTTTTCAAAAAAAATTTGTTACAAGGCAGTTAAGTGCCTTGCCCAAGGTCACACAGCTAGGTAATTATTATGTGTCTGTGACCAGATTTGAACTCAGGTCCTCCTGACTCTAGGGATGGTGCTCTATCCATTGCATCACCTAGCTGTCCCCCATTACTCTATTTCTTAACCAATTCCAGGTAGTTTTGATGACTGTTACTTTATAGTATAGTTTTAGAAATGGCAGAGTCTTCCTTTACATTTTGCTTTCATCGGTTCCCTTGATATTCTTGACCTTTTGTTGCTCCAGATAAATTTTGCTACTATTTTATCTAGCTCTGTAAAATAATTCTTTGGTAGTCTGATTGGTATGGCACTAAATAAGTAATTTAATTTGGGTAGAATTATCATTTTTATTATATGTACTCAGACTCATTTATTTGTATGAAAAGTATTTTGTAATTGTGTTCATAAGGTTTCTGGGTTTGTCTTGGGAGGTAGATTTCAAAGTATTTTATTTTGACTGTAGTTACTTTAAATAGAATTTCTATTTCTTGCCCTCAGGCTTTGGTGTTCATATATAGAAACTGATGATTTATGTGGGTTTATTTTATATCTGCTACTTTGCTGAAATTGTTAATTGTTTCAAGTAGTTTTTTAGATGATTTTCTAGGGTTCTCTAAGTATACCATCATATCATCTACAAAGAGTGAAAATTTTGCTTCCTAATTGTCAATTCTAATTCCTTCAAATTCTTTTTCTTTCCATTGCTAAAGTTAACATTTTTAATACGAGATTGAATAGTAGTGGTGAATAATGGGCATCCTTATTTCACCCCTTATCTTACTGGAAATGCTCCCAATTTATCCCCATTATAAATAATATTTGTTGATTATAGATAGATATTACATATTATTTTAAGAAAAACTTCATTTGTTCCTATATTCTCTAGTGTTTTTATTTTTTATTTTTATTTATTTATTTTTGAACTTCACATTTCCTCTAATCTCACTTCCCTCATGTCACCCACCCCCCACAGAAGGCAGTGTTAAGTCTGTACATTGTTTCCATCCTGTATGTTGATCTAAGTTGAATATGTTGAGAGAAAAATCATATCCTTAAGGAAAAAAATAAAAGAGATAGCAAAATTACATAATAAGATAGCAGTTTTTTAAGAAAAAATTAAAGGTCTTTGGTCTTTGTTCAAACTCCACAATTCTTTCTCTGGATACAGATGCTATTCTCCATCACAGATACTCCCAAATTGTCCATGATTGTTGCATTGACGGAATGAGCAAGTCCATTAAGATTGATCATCAACCCCATGTTGCTGTTATGGTATACAATGTTCTTCTGGTTCTGCTCATCTCGCTCAGCATCAGTTCATGCAAATCCTTCCAGGCTGCCTGAATTCTTATGCCTGGTTTCTAATAGAACAATAGTGTCCCATAAAATACATATACCACAATTTGTTCAGCCACTTCCCAATTGATGGACATTCACTCAGTTTTCAGTTTCCAATTTTTTTTTTGCCACCAGAAACAGGGCTGCTATGAATATTTTTATGCAAATGATATTTTTACCCTTTTTCTTGATCTCTTTGGGGTACAGACCCAATAATAGAGGTATTGCAGGATCAAAGGGTATGCAAATCTTTATTGCCCTTTAGGCATAATTCCAAATTGCTCTGGAGAAAGGTTGGATGAGCTCACAGCTCCACCAACAATGCATTAGTGCCCCAGATTTCCCACATTCTTTCCAACATTGATCATTGTCCTTTCTGATCATATTGGCCAGTCTGAAACATATGAGGTGGTACCTCAGAGATGCTTTAATTTGCATTTCTCTAATCAGTAATGATTTAGAGCAATTTTTCATATGACTATGGATTGCTTTGATTTCCTCATGTGTAAATTGCCTCCTCATATCCTTTGACCATTTGTCAATTGGGGAATGGCTTTTTTTATATATATAAATTTGACTCAGTTCTCTGTATATTTTAGAAATGAGTCCTTTGTCAGAAATACTAGTAAATTGTTTCCCAATTTACTATATTTCTTTTGATCTTGGTTATAGTGGCTTTGTGCAATAACGTTTTAATTTAATGTAATAAAAATTATCTAGTTTGTTCTCTAGTGTTTTTAATAGGAATAGATGTTGAATTTTGTTAAACACTTTTTCAGCATCTATTGAGATAATCTTTATGATTTCTTTGGTTTTGTTATTGATATGCTCAATTATGTTGAGTGTTTTCCTAATATTGAACCATCTTTGCCTACCAGGTATAAATCCTACCTGATCATTGTGTATTATCCTAGTAATAATTTGCTGTAATCTCTTTGCTAAAGTTTTATTTAAGATTTTTGCACCAATATTCACTAGGGACATTGGGTTCTAATTTTCTTTGTCTGTTTTGACTCTTTTTTTGGTTGAGTATCAGCACTATATTGGTGTCATAAAAGGAATTTGGTAGAACTCTTTCTACTCCTATTTTTAAAAATAGTTGGTGTATAATTGCAATTAATTGTTCCCTAAATGTCTGGTATAATTCATTGTAAATCCACCTGGACTTGTAGGCTTTTTCTTAGGGAGTTTAATGATGATTTCTTCAATTTTTTTCTGAAATGGGGTTCTTTAAGTATTTTTTCCCTTTTTCTGTTAATCTGTTAATCTAGTTTGGAATTTTGTAAATATTCATCTACTTCCAGTTGTCAAATTTATTGGTATACAACCAGGCAAAATAACTCTGAATTGTCTCTTTAATTTCCTCCTCATTGGTGGTGACTTCCCCCTTTTCATTTTTGACATTGGCAATTTGGTATTCTTTCTTTTTTTAAAAAATCAAATCAATCAAAGGATTATCTATTTTATTGTTTTTCTATAAAACCAACCCTAGTATTATTTATTGAGATCAATGGTTTTGATTTTTCAGCTTTTTAAAGTTACATACCCAATTCATTGATCTCCACTTTCTCTATTTCATTCATATAATTATTTAGACATATAAAATTTCCCTTAAAAATAGCTTTGACTGCATCCCATAAATTTTGATATGATGTCTCACTGCTATCATTTTCTTGGATGAAATGATTGATTATTTCTATGATTTGTTTTTTGATTCACACTTTCTTCAGAAATGTTATTTAGTTTCTAATTATTTTTTTTAGTTTGTCTTTCCATGTAAATTACACGAAGTTTTTATTGCATCATAATTTGAAAAGCATGCATTTATTTTTTCTACCTTTCTTCATTTGATTGTAGGGGACTTAGATCCTAGTGTATGGTCAACTTTGGTCTGGGTGTCATGTACTGCATTCAGTTTTTGACAGAGGTCTATTATATCTAAGTTTCCTAAGATTTTATTCATTTTCTTAATTTCCTTCTTGTTTATTTTGTGATTAGATTTCTTTGATTCTGAGAGATGGAGATTGAGATCCCCCATTATTAAAGTTTTGCTGTCTTTATCTCCTTATAATTCATTCAACTTCTCCTCTAAGAATTTAGATGTTATGCTATTTGATGTATATATGTTTAATATCGATATAACTTCATGACCTATAGTGTCTTTTAAGAAGATGTAATTTCCTTCCTTATCCCTTTTAGTGTGATCTATTTTTGCTGGTTTGTCTGAGAGATCAGTATCACTCCCCTGATTTTTTTTTTATTTCAGTTGAAGCATAATATATTTTGCTCCTGTCTTTTTGCCTTTGGTCTGTGTGTATCTCTCTCTGTTTCAAATGTGTCTCTTGTAAATAATATATTGTAGGATTCTAGTTTTTAAGCCATTCTGCTATTCACTTCCATTTCATGGGAGAGTTCATCCCATTCACATTTACAGTTAAGATGACTAATTCTGTATTTCACTCTGTGCTGTCTTTGCCCACTTATACTTTTCTCTTTCCTTTCCTTTTCTTCCTCCTCACCAATGCTTTGGTAACTTTCCCTTTTAACTTTTCTTTTAAATTTTAACTTTATTTACACTCTTGTTTTCCCCTTCCCTTTTGTTCAATTCCTTCTTCCCCTATGTTTCCCCTTCTCCCCTTCTCCTTGCTCATCCCCACCCCTCCTACTTCCCTATAGGATAGGAAATATTTTAAACCCAACTGGAAAATGGGTTTATATGATTTTCTGGAAATGTTCCTGGGTCAAATCTATTAAGTAGATTTACTCAGTGTTCACATCCTCCCTTCTTTCCATCTACTATATGGGGTCTTGTATGCCTCTTCATTTGGTGTTATTTACTCACTGATGTCTAGCCTTCTACTAGTATAGTCTTTTCATATTTTTACTATTTTAACTCTGCCTTATACTTACAACCCCTTTGTCAAAATATACTCCTTTTATGTGTCCTGATAGAAAAATTATTCTCAAAGATTGATTGATTGATTGATAAGCAGCACTGCCTCATAGTCACTGAGTACCTTCCTTTCTCATTAGAAATATACTTCTCAAGAGTCATAAATCATCAATTTACAATCACTTTATACCTCACCCTCTTTACAACTACCCTTCATGGACACACAATCTTCATGAATCAAAGCATCATGCAAAACCAAATCATTTCATGAACCATTTATAGCCCATCCCCAAATCCACTACCTCCAATTGTAGTGCAAGTGTCAAGCAAAGCAAAATCTTTTCATGATGTTTTCATGTCCAGTCCCTCTAAGTACACTCTCACCTTCCTTCTCTATAGTTCTTCCATAGCCTGAGAACAATTCATATTTTTTTCTTTGAGGCTTTGGATTCAGAAGTTTTGACATTTTCATCTTCTGAGTGTGTGTTTTGATTTTCTATGTTACCAAAGCATTTGTCTACAATCAGATTCTTTTTCTTCTGTTGTATGTTTATTTTCCCAGTCTATGATTTGATTTTAATTCTTTGTTAATCTGGGGCTCTGCTTCCAGGGTGGAGGACACACTTTCCCAAACTTTGAGGGTTTTGGGGACACTCCCTAGGATCTCAGTTCCTTCAAGATCTTATGAGAGACTCTTAACTGCTCTCCTGGCCTGTGCTCTGGTCTGTGGATGACCACATGCTCTCTGCTCTGGAGTTGTGAGGAGAATCCCTGCTCCACTATGGCAGTATGGGGCCCCATACTGACCTGGATCTGAGTATAGGCAAAGCAACAGATTCCTGACCCAGGGATAGTGGAGAGACTTCTGCATTCTCCTCTGACCCCCCCCCCCACCTTACCAGATCCCCTTACCATTCATGGGCTGAGAGCTCTGGAAGCAGCTGCTGGGTGATTCTGCAGGTTCCTGGGACTGGGGATTCACATGCACTGTCCTGGGCTCTATACTCACTCTGGTGTAGCAGAGTCTTCCCATTGACCTTTCAAATTGTCCTTGGTAGTCCCTGGGTTGAGAGGTCTGGAAACCATCCCTGCTGCCATGGCCCCAAGAGTCTTGTGAGCTCTTCCTGGAAGGCTGGACCTGATTTGTTCTAGTGCAGTGCTACCAAGCTCTGCTGTGGCCTTTTCCAACCTCAGTGAAACAGATTCTACCCATAGATCTTCCAAGTTATCTTGGGTCAGAAAATCTTTTCACTCAATATTTCTGTAGGTTCTGTCACTCTTGAATTTGGTTAGAGTAATAATTATAATAAGGCTTGGGGAGAACCTACCTTTACTCTGCCATTTTGGCTCACCCCTTGGTTTCTTCTTGTAAAATCTTTTTATAGTTCTTCTATGAGGTTTTCTGTTTGAACCTAATTCATAAATGCCTTTAAGACTTCTCATGGAGGTAATTTGTGACTTCTTTCTTCTGGAATGTAACTTTTATCATCTCTATCTGAATAGTTGCTTTCTATGATTAGTGCTCGTTTTGTTTCTTTTTCTACTCATTTGGATTACTGAGCTCTGCTCCTGGGATATAAGGAGTATAGTACCAAACTTTTTTTGTGTTGGGGCTAGGGTCTGATCCCCTGCTTATTGCTGTTCAAGATGTTGCCTAGGCATTGCTTATGCAGAGGTTTGTATCCTCCTTCATGTCCAGGTTCTATCTATACATTGCTTTATTCCCAACCCAATCCAGTCTGTTGCCCCAGTATTCCTAGGTTTTGTCTATGTCTGGAGTTTAGACCCTCCTTGTTGATCTGCTATCAAGCTACCGGGACCTGGACTGCATTGCAGCTAAAAACCTCCTGCTGGCTTTCCCGCTCTCCTGCCTAGGTGGACTTTACTTCCCTTCCTCCCCTACAAGAGAAAAAATCTTTACTGAAGATCCCTAATAATGTCTACAGTTGAAAATTTGTTTTGATTTTTTTTTTCTTTGGTGGGATCTGAAGCTTTAATGTCTGTCTAGAGGCTTCATTTAATGTTGCATAGGGAAAAGCTCCAGGGGCATGCTAGCTTCATGCTGCCATCTTGGCTCTGCCTCTGTTCTATTTCTTGTTTCAATCCAAATAATTTTAATCCTTCTTTCATATGACAACCTTTTGAATACCTGAAGGTATTCATGTCTCTCTTGACCTTGCACCTCTAGTTCCTGAGATGATGCTCATGCGGCAGCATCTTGAGTTCCTTTAGATGCATTCCAACTAATTTCTGCTCTTTATAAAATACCTATGCAGAACTAGGGTTGACTTATCAGGTTTATCACATATGGACATATGGCAGAATTGCTTAGGTATAGCGCTCCAAGAATCTACTCCTGAATGCTTCAGACCATTGCCAACTATGCCTTCCAGGGTAACACACTATAATCTTCTTCCTTCTGGTGATGCTTTCTTGGTACCCCAGGGTGGCCCTTTGTTTTGCTTCTCCATACATCAAGAAAAAAATGGGGAGAGAAACAAAACTTTTCATTTAGGGAGCATGTGTAGTATACTCGATCTTGTCCAGTATCGAGACCTCAAGGTACATGAAGATCTTAACATCGTTTCTTCTTCAAGTGAGAAAAATGGTCTGAGAGGAACCCAGTGAACCTGTCCAAAGGTGCAATGAAATGAACCATGAGATCAAGAAAAGATGGTCAACTCTGTGAATTCCAATTGTAGTAGTCAGAATCCACTAGACTCAAATATGGAAATGAAGGAATTTTTTTTAAACAAACAAACAAAACATCTCCCAAATAGGCTTGCCACAGGTAATCGGCTTCAACAGAAACCATGACAACAGAAAGAAAGGCCTTGTCGATTTTTTTTAGAGCTTTCCCTTCTTGATGTGTTTATCATGCTGTGATCTTGGCAAGAACAAGAGTTAGTGAAAAAAATAATAAATGGTTTCCCCATATTGCAGAAAAATGTACCAATATAAGTGGTTAAAGTTCTTTTTACACCCATCAATTTAATTGTGGAGACCCTAATTTAAAGCTATGTGTGGGTGAGTTTTGTAGGAATCCTAAATAAGATTGAAATGTACTCTAGGCTACAGACTGGAGAGTGCACTCATTACATTCTAGGTGACATCAACTTGGCTGGCAACAATAGGAATCGGGAACATAGTAGAGACCAGAATTAAAAGTGATCATGAAAAATTAGATGAGTAAAGGGAAAAATCCAATATATTGTAACAGAATATAAATTAGAAGATAAAAATGGGTTATTGTCTCACCCAGTATGAAGTTATACCAGTGGCAACCTCAGTTATCTGGAAGATCATTAGTTACCAGAAGCACTAGAAGAAAACAGTTGCATCAAAGCTCATGCAGTATAACATCTCCACTTCCCTAACCCTATAAGAGATTTATGAAACTATACTCCAGGCAGATCAGGTTTAGAATTATGTATAAAATTAAAGAGACTTTAAAAATAGAATTGGTCATCAGATTTCCCTTGTACCACTGTATAAAATGCCAGATTGAGATAGAAGTAGGTTATTTCTTTTGCTATATGTGGATGTGAATAAGGTTCTGTTAGAAGTAGAAATTTCTGGAAAGTGACAGGTAGTAGAGGAATAGAGATTATCATAATTAACATAAATAAGAACTATTAGTCAGACTAGGATTAATCTTACATATTTCTGTATCTTTCAAGATGTAAGGGATGATGCATTGACCAGTAATCAGTAACATTATATGAATGTGCTTAATTGTAGGTAATAAGTTCCAGATGGGGAGAACTGGGATTTCTGCTAGAAGTCCACTGAATGACAAGATGATACATGTTGGAAATCTAATATGGAAAATTTTAGGTAGATTCCAAATGAGGTGAAAGGGGAGATATTGATACTAAATACCAAAGCCATCAAGAAGTCACAGCTGATAAAGTAGAAGGAGAGAGATTAGTTAATGCAAATATCTGAGGGAAATTAGTTAATATTTTGTATATTGTAAGATCCTGGTAGTCTTATCAATTTTACCTGGAGCCAGTAGTATTAACATTGGATGCACAAGTAGTCGCTGTATTTACTTCTCTTCTTTTTTAACTTTAAAAAATGTTTAGAATTTGTATTGCTCTTTTGGTTCTGCATCACCTCATTTTCCAGCCCACAAAACTATCTCTTAAACTATTTTTTAAAGGGAAGGAAAAAAAGGAAGTTACTCAGCAAAACTTACAGATCAACTTAATTTTTTTTTTTTTTTTGGTTTTTGCAAGGCAATGGGGTTAAGTAGCTTGCCCAAGGCCACAGAGCTAGGTAATTATTAAGTGTCTGAGGCCGGATTTGAACTCAGGTACTCCTGACTCCAGGGCCAGTGCTCTATCCACTGTGCAACCTAGCCACCCCATCAACTGAGTTTCTAAGTATGCTC
Organism: Macrotis lagotis; assembly: GCF_037893015.1. Taxonomy (NCBI): domain Eukaryota; kingdom Metazoa; phylum Chordata; class Mammalia; order Peramelemorphia; family Peramelidae; genus Macrotis; species Macrotis lagotis. The sequence continues at coordinate 34,981,816 of NC_133664.1, read as the reverse complement.
CCTTCCTATGTCTGAAAGGAAGGAAGAAAAAAAGATACATTTAATAATTTCTTCTTCTAGGATATACTTGATCATTGTAGTTAGTTATTTAGATTGCATGTAAATATTTATCCTTTCTACAGCCAGACTTTCCTTATTGTGATTTCAATATATTTCTGATCAGCATAAGACTTTAAATGGGAATTTCCTTTGGAAGTTTTGCAGGAGCCATAGATGACACAGAAAAAGTTAAGAAACACAGAAATATATAAAATATATGTATAATATTGGATAATAGCACCATATTTTATCTTTTAATACCATAATAATTCAGACATTTTCTATGATACAAAGAAAGAACCAAAAAATTTTACTTAGATTTTCCAGACAGTGGGGTCTGCTGTGCCCCTAACCCTGCCCCCTGTAGTATGGCAGGGATAACTATAGATTGTCAGGAGATCCTGAATCTGAATTCTGTCTCAGATAAACTTGCTAGGTGAGTGATCCCTCAATTTGTCACTTAACTCTTTCATTCTCAATTTGCTCATTTGTAAACAATAATGACAACTACCTCATGGAGTTGTGATACTCAAATGAAATAATATTTATAAAACACTTTTCAGACCTTCAAGTCCTACAATAAAACTTAACAATTTAAAAAATGATTTTCATTTACATTATTGTAGTCAATGAATAAATTTTTCTGGCTCTGATTTTTTTCCTTCTTTTTTGCATCAGTTTGCATAAGTGAAATTTTCATTCTTTATGACCCTTCATTCTTAGGTACAGTAATATTCTTTTAGATTCACATTTCATGATTGATTTAGTCAATACTTAATTGATGGGAATTTACTTTCCTTCTATTATTTTGTCAAAATGACCTTATTTCTTACCTACTACACAGATTAAAAGAGAAGCAGAGATGTGAGAGTTGAAGAAAGATTCTTCCTTATAATTTTTCAAAACATTCTTCAACCTCAACCCATAGTTGTCATCAATTAATTACCAAGCAGAAAGTCCTTCTAGTCCAGAGACATTCCTTAGCCCAAGAGTTTCAAAGGGTTCGTTTTTTGTTTAGTTCAAAAGCTTAGAACTCCTCAAGCTACGGTGTGATTTTTCCTCCAGTAAATGAAATGACAGATTGCTAAATAACTGTGAAAAATTTCCTGTCCTCCTACTGATCCAACTTAATCTTAGTTATCATTATGAAAAAGTAATGTTAGGCTTTAGAGTCTCCCTACAGTGCAACCAGGAACAGCTAAATGCTCAATGAACACAACTTTGAATTTAGAAAAACCTGCGCAAATCTAGCCTCAGACATCACTTAACTGCTTTTTTCCTTAATCCATTTGAGAAGGAAATGGCAAAGCACTCTAGTAATCTTGCCAAGAAACCCCCATGGACAGTGTGGTCCTTGGGGTCATGCAGAATTAAATGCCACTGAATAACAACGAAAGTGTAATATGAAGCAAAGTCTGTCTTGGGTGGGACATTTCCCTAAGTACTTATGGATCTGATACATTTAAGAAATGGGTATTATTTGACTCACTTTAGGATATCTGGTATCTTATGTTAAGAACAAGTAGAAATAATGATGAAAAAATTCTATCATATTCCTCATTCATTAGGTTCTCATTAAAATGATATGTTTAATTTGGGAATCTATAGTTGAAGAAGGATTGGGGATCTTGGAAGGGAAAAATAGTTAAAACAAAGGGATAATTTGGACATGAAGTGGATGAAGTGGAAGATTACAAAGTTGGAAGGAATAAGTAATATAGTAAATGACAAAGTTAGGATTCAAAACACCCTTGATAACTCTGGGGCTAAATATTGGGCTGAAGCTATGAAATTTAAATATATGGCTAAGTGCAATTGGGATAAATGTGAACTTTTAGATTTGTGTTTGTAAAAATACACAAGTTCGAGGTAGAGAGATATGACAAGAAAATCTCACTTTGAAAAGATTCTAACATTTTGATAAATGTAAGCTCAACATTGAAGTCGCCAAGAGAGTTCATGCCTTCTTGACTTTGTTTAATGATTCCTTTGCATCCAGGACTAGAGAGGTGTTAATTCTTCCATATTCTGCCCAGATCAGAATCCATTTGGTGTATTGTGTATAGTTTTGCTCCCAGCATTTTAGAAATAACATTAATAAACTGATGGAATGTTTAGAAAAAATGGTACCCAGGATGGCAAAGGGTCTAAAATTCATACCATATAATGCTCTTTTGAAAATGTGTTATGCCATTGCTTATTTTTCCCACCAAAATACCTGGATGATATCAAGTAACATGATGTATTAAATAGCTTCTTGAGCTTGAGTAATCTTTCTCCAATGTTGGAAAAATATCATTTGGTTATAGTAAGCACAAAAATTCTTTATATATACTAAGGAAAGATTGGAGCTGGAGCTTTTAAACAAATACGAAAGTCAGTTTAAATGAATGGGCAAAGGAGACGCTTATGAATAATTTTTCTAGGCAACACACAAGGCTATATCTTGGAAATTTGTGACTATATATTTTAAGAATTGTATTGGTCACCTAAAATTAGGGCTCAAGAATCAGCTGAAATCAATGAATACCTACACAATTACCATGTCAACTTACATTTTCAGTACTGTCAAATGTCTAAAACAAGTTGATAGGACCTAAAACTTGTTACAAATCATAGGTCCTATCAACTTGTTTTAGAGAGAAATTTAATACTTCCTCATTAAATAGCAGGAAAAAAGATTGAAAGATGTTTTCAGAGAGAAGATAAAACTGATTAGGACTTTTGGAACAGAGATCATTTTAACCCAGAACTGAAAAGGCTGGCAATAGGTATTTGCCATTGGATCTGTTGATAGTAACCAAAAGTTTTCCTTTTGGCTGGAGTCCATGAAACTTAGGAGAGTACAATCAAAAGACCCTCCAAGAGTTATATATACATGATTGAAATAAATATTCAGTTTGACAAAGAAATACACAACAAATGATCATTTTATTTGTTTATAAAAATGAAGAAGATAAGGTATATTCCACTCTGGATTAGGATATTGTGGGAGCATTTGCAGAAGTTGTTTATATTGGAGCAGCTAAGTGACACAGTGAATAGATCACTGAGCTTGGAATCAGACTCATCTTCCTGAATTCAAATATAGACTCAAACACTAGTTGTGTGACCCTGGACAAGTCACTTAACCCTCTTTGCCTCAGTTGTTCATCTGTAAAATGAGCTGAAAAAATAAATAGCAAACCACTCCTGTATCTTTGCCAAGAAAAACTGTAAAATGGGGTCACAAAAAGTGACTAAACACATATGTCATGTCTGTCAGTTAGAAGCCTGGACTTATTGATTAATGCAGATTATTCAAGGAGAAAAAAAAATTCTGTAACATATCCCTACAAGTTGGAGAAAATGTAGTTCCTACAAAATATCAAACAGAACACAAATTGATAACCAGAAGTTCACATTAGTTTGCCGTCTTTCATAAACTAGCAAATCTGTCTACTATAAATACAGACCTAAAATACTCGGAGAATTTGACAGATTAACTATAATGGAAATGAAATATTATCAATGAAGAAATTTTTGATCACAATTACCCAGACATTCCATTAATCCATAAAAAATTAAGAACCATATTTTTAACAGATGTTGTCATACCAAATATCTATGATTTCAAAGTTACACAGAATGAAAAGCTTTCAAAATACATTAAGATCTTGTAGAAGAAATAAAAATAACTCAAGGAAAAATGAAAAAAGCTACATATCCTTCAAATTATCCTATTTACTGTTGAAGCTGTCCTAAAAATCCTGAACTTACAGATGAGTCTACATTCCAAACTTTTACTCAGTTATAAAAGCAGCTATTATAATTATTTGTATGCTTGTCCAAAGAACATTAAATAAATATTGCAATGTGTTCTAGAACTGTTTCTATCTTAATTCCATGAAATACAATGAGAAAAAATTATTAGTAGTAGTAGTACTATGACTCCTCCTCCTCCTCCTGCTACTACTGCTATCACCACCACCACCACCACCACCACACCCGCGACCACCAGCACTACTTTGTTATGATAGTGATACACCAAGAGATTTATTGATTGGAACTGATAGTCTTTCCACTGTAGAAACATAAAAATTATATGAATCTAAGAATGGAAACAAAAGGCATTTTATAGGTAACATTTACATGAAATCAGCCCATAATATGTTGACAAATATTACTAGAGAACTAATTGAGTCAAGTGAATTTGCTTACAGACACAGAGGAGTTGATAATAGTGATACAAAAATCAGGTCATTGCTACAGGAAACAAGAGAAATCTCCTTATTAAGGAATCTGTAGTTATTGAATTCAACAAATAAAACACCAGACCTGGATTATTATTACAAATTTAACTATTGCCCATAATCACCCTGATGTAACATTGACCCACAAAAATTTTAAAATGTCTTCAATATTTGTTGTCATGGTGACCACATAACCTCTAAACGATATGAAATAAAAAGTTCTGTAAATATACAGACTTACCAGGAGAAATCAAAGCTATGTTGGAATAAGAAGAGTTGTGAATTACCCTCTTCCTCATTGTACTATTACTAAAGCTCCCTTGAAGGAGATAAATTTAAATTTGAGAAAGCTTCTCATAATTAAGGTTATCAAAATAAAAGAGATGCACTGCCTTGGGATATTGCAAGTTCTTTGTCATTTGAAGTCTCCTAGCAAAGGCCAGATGACCTCTTACTAGTCAGGTGGGGGAGATTTTCATTCAGTAATGGATTGGACTAGATGGTCCTTTTCAACTTTAAATTCTGAACTTCGCTTTTATGTTTAAATGACATAAATAAGACCTATAAGGAAAGGTTCAATTAAGGTGAGGGTGATCATTCAACAGTTATAGTAGTCAGGGAAGTAAAGGCTGAATGAAGGCTTAATAATAGACTTCAAATAACAAAATCCAATTCTTCTTTCTCTACTATATTTCAGCTGTCTTCTTCCCACTACTCTGGGTCACTCCCATTGATAACTTTTCCCCACCATGCATCCTTCTCTGGATTTTACCACCAAATCCCTGAATGGGCATCCCTTCCCCTGTTTTTGGATTTCTCTCATTGTATTTGCCTTCCTCGCTCAGAATACTGTCTTGTACATAGTAAGTTTTTAGTAAATGCTTGCTGACTTGTTGGCAATAATAGTGATAACAACTCTATGAATACATATAATAATTAAAGAATCGCAAAGAACATTCTATCTGTGCTGAACTTCACAAAGACCAAATAGCTTCTGCTTGAATTGTCTTAGGAAGATTATGAAGATTATCTTGCATAAAAAGGTAATGAACACTGAGGTCCTCTCTTGAATTGAACTGCCAAGCATTCAAATGGTATTGCAGAGTGAAACTGATGGCTGGCCACATAGCCCAAATTTCAAATGCATACTTCCTTAAAAGACTATCTTGTAGAGATTCATCCAAGGCAAGAAATCACATGGAGGTCATAAGAAAAGCTACAAAGACACTCTCAAGGTTTCCTTGAAGAACTTTAGTGTCTATTGAGAGATGGGAGATGCCAGTATAGGACAACCCAGCATGGAGAACCCACATCGAATAAGGCACTCTACTCTTTTAGCAAATCAGAATAGCAAAGGAAACAAGAGATACACAAATCAAGCAATATCTCCATCCCAAATGTTCTAACAGAATCCTTATGTGCAACTTATGGTAGAGTCTTCTGAGACTGTATTAGACTGATCAGTCATATTAGCATACATTAGATCCCAGCATCATGATATCATTGGTCTTCATGGAAAACAAAGAACTAACAATATTAGGGAAGTACCAAAGCAAGACTTCTTAAGCTTTTTAATGTCATAAGTCCCCTTTTAACAGTCTGGGGAAACCTATAGAAGAATAATGTGTGTGTGTGTGAATATGTGTGTATATATATATACATATATATGTATGTATATGTATATATATATTTGCATATGTATGTATAGAATTTTTGGTGGAAGGGACTTGAGTATGTTAATCCTCAAGGGCTTGTCCTAATATATGACCAATTCACTAAACTAAATACCACATTGTTGTCCTTCCTTCATTCTTGAAAAGGATCAATGACATCATGGGGTGATGTCCCAACTTGTATATACAAATGTAAACACATGCACATATTTGCACATCAAGTTCATATAATCCAGGTTAAGAAACTGTAGAGGTGTTATTATTCCAATTTCCACATAGAGGCTAGATGACCCTTTGGGAAATCACACAGCCAGAGAATGTTAGAGGTAGGTTTTTAAACCATGGTTTCCTATCTACAAGCCTTTATACAGAGGATGGTGAGGATTTGGTTGTTCTCCTTTCCCATTAGAAACTACTGAAAAAAAAAGAAACCATTGTCCAGCTGTAGCATGACTACATTTAAGAGGGAGGTGCCTAATTGAGGAAATCATTCAGCATTTCAGTGGGTCATCCAGGATGTTTGAAGAGTTCCATTTTCTCTAGGTTTAAGAATAAACTGTGAGATTAAATGTGATCAGTGTTGTGGCTTGGTTTGGGTAGAGAAGAACAAAGCTCAGCTCACTGGTATCTGTGGTTGGTGTTTTCCATACTAAAGGGATATAGTCCAGCAACATGGGGGCAGTTGGGTGGCATGGTGGCTACAGCACTGACTCTGGAGTCAGGAGAAACTGAGTTCAAATCTGACCTCAGACACTTAATAACTGTGTGGCTTTGGCCATTGCCTAATAGAAAAACAACAAAAAAATACAAATCAGAAATAAATAATTCAACAAAATGATTTTCTTGTCACCTCAATACAAAGTTGAGGCAATGGGGGCAGAAGATTCTGCCATCAAAAAGGAGACACACAAAAGTCAGGGAAAACAAATTTGTCTCAGTGCAGTGACTGAGGAAAAAGAAAGAAAAGATTCCTGCCTTCTGCAGAGCTGTGCAAACCTCAAAGATTTTACCGTGGACACAGCTGCACCACACCTGCTGCCTTCGGCAGGCAACTATGGAATGAAAAACAGCAAACATCTCAGAGCTGAGCATGTTTGTAAGTCCAATAGCCCTCCAGAAACTATCCTATTAAATGAGATTGCCAGGGCAGGGATAAGGGCAGACACCTGGTGTTTTATTTCTCTAAACTTTTTATCTCTGACAGTTCTTTCTATAAAGACATGTCTACCTTTTCTGGGTCTCCTTAATACTATACATTCTCTTTGCTTTATCTGCTATGTATTTTGTTTGCACTTTGTTTCTCCCATTAGATTGCAAGCTTCTCAAGGGCAGGCATTGGTTTTGCCTTTTTTTCTATTCCCAGACCTAAGCATAGTCCCTAGCATGTTGATTTTTTAATAAATTCTTTGACTTGACCTACCAAAATGGGCTTTGTGGTAGAGTAGAAAAACTCTCAAGGTCATGACCTTTTCATTATATATATATATATATATATATATATATCATTCAATATAACCATTTCATTAATCTAAATACCATATTATTGTTCATCCTTTTTTTTGAACTGACTTTAAGTGAAGCTAAATTGAACAAAGTCATTAGCCTTACTCTCTCTCCCCCAGAGTCATCGAGCTCCAATGGCAAGACAAAAGTCAAGTTGAATGATGATGACTCAGGAGGCAGTGAATGACAAGGGCATCTTTCTTGTCTGACCAAGCTCTAAGCACCACATAGCTCCTGCTTCAGTCACTTTAATGGCTGAAAAAAATTGTTCTTATGCTTCCATGCCACCTGAGAAGTCTTCACTTGCTTGGGGTGGACATCCTCCTTACTCACCAATGAGTTTGAGGCCTGTCAGTTATCCTCAATTTAGTTTATTTGCTGAGCCGGTTTAATTGAGGTGTGGCTGCTGTGCATGCTATAGATTCTTGGAGCCACAGGTAAGAGTTGAGTGATGAGTAGACACCAAAGATGGAAAAGCAACCTAAAAAAGTCTAGTCCTCCTTGAACATCCCATATACCCCACAACTTAGGCCAATCGGCTTGAATCAGAAGGGATGGGGTTCAGGGAACGTTTTCCCCACCTCTGTTCACAGACCCTTCTTGCACTGGAACCTTTTTAGAACTGTCATATTTTAAACAAATTTTGGGGCCCTAGATGAATTTTTGAGACCTTGCTTCATTTCTGTCATTCATCAAAACAAGGATTATGTATCTTGCCATCAGAAAACCCATTTTTCCACAGAGGCATTTTCTCATTAGATAATTATGGTGAATCAACAACTATCCCTTGTTTTAAAAAAGGTTTCTTTTTTTGGTTATAACATTTAAAACTCAAAGTCCTAGACACATATCCAGGGGTCAGCGCACATCATATCCAATCAACTCTTATTTATGCTATGTCAAAACCTTAGATATTAATTATTTAATAAGCATTTATTAAATTCTACATATACATAAACAAGGAAGACGTAGTGAGAATAGCATTTTAGAGATAATTTAAATGTCATTGCTACCAATATTGTATGGAGTTATATGGAGGCATAATTACTCTTTGAATGTCTTTGAGAACTGGTTTAACCAATTAATCCCATGAAGCATCCAGTTTGAGTAGATAATATTCTCCTTCCTGATTGTCCTTTTTCCCTTTGGACAATATGGCTTGGTGAATTAATCTGTGTCCTGATATTTTATTTCATTTTGAAAAGAGGGTATTTAGCTTTATCACAAGAGTAGATAGACCACACACTCCTGTATAGTGAGTTCCCTTCCATAGACAGGGATGATTTTCCAGAAGCTTGTTGAACTTAACTTAGAAGTAAGATACCTTGTGTTGATCTTGAAGTTCCCCAGAGAAATGGGATAAGAAAGTATGGTTAGATTCTAAGCCTTGTCCACAAAAGGGCATTTGTTGAGCCCTTTCTGTTGAAAGAGGGCAGGGTTGAAAAAGACCAGGATAGAGTTAGAAGATAATCAGAGTCTGAATCCTGGATGCATAATATACTACTTATAGGACCTTAGGGAAATCCTTTAAACCTCAACTTCTTCAACTGTAATAATGCTATGTATACATGTATAAAACCCAAGTTTCATGTGTTTAAAAAGCAGGATCTGTTAAAAATATTATTATTGTCTTTGGAAACTTCATAAATATTGGCTAAATGGCAGTCCAAAAAGGCAACATCTAATACCTTTTGAACTCAAATAATGTTATTCAAGGGGGATGGAGAAGAAATATTTAATCAATCATTTAAACTCAATAGTAGATAGCCACAACATTACTGTCAATAATTATTATTTTAGGCTATTTTAAAACCTACGATTAATAGATCATAAAATAACCAGAATGTTTTCTCCTCTCTCAAATTTTAGGAGAAAGTGAGTGGAAGCCATCTCACATTCAGAATATACCTAAAAAGACCAATTTCTACAGAATATACCTAAACAGGCCATTTTTTCCCTCTGTCAATATGAGAAATGGTCCCTAAAATCATGAAAGAATTTCAGTTGCGTAAGGTAGATTAAATGGCATTCAGGATATTATATATTAAGTCAGGAAATTTATAAATACTCTTAACAAGAAGAATGCAAACAAAAGGGATTTTCCAGAGAATAACTCCAACTTAAACTGGCAATTAAATTATTCATGCTACTCTATTCACTAGGCACTCTGGTTAATTGAAGTCTTAAAGTAATAAGAAGGACTAATGTTGGGGGGCATAAACATATTAGATCATTGAAATTTCATATAATTGATATGTAATTCAAAACATGAACATGTATTTTTGTTTCTTTTCCTCAGCTATTCAACAATCTCCGCCCCCAAGAATATAGAATTGTATATATTGATATTGTCTTGCATCCCTTCCTTTCTTTCATGTTTTTGTTGGGATATAAAATTTAGGTCTCTCTAGATGCTGTATTATTAATGGTAATAATAGCTAGCATTTATACAAGATGTTAAGATTTGCAAAGCACTTGGCAAATATTTTATTGTATCCCCGCAACAACCCTGATTGGAAGATTTTTTATTATCCACATTTTTATAGATAAGGAACTAGGGTAAATACAGTCAAATGACTTGTCCAGGTCACTCTTCAAAAGTATCTGAGGTTGTGTGAAAATAATAATAAAACATTAACATTTATATAGAATCTGTTATGTGCCGGATACTTTACAAATATCTCATTTGGTTATCATAATGACCCTGGGAGGTAAATGCTTTTATTATTATCATTTTAAAATTGAAGAAATTGAGACAAATAGATGACTTGTCCAAGGTTACGTAGCTAGCAAGTGTCTGAGGCTGAATTTGAACTCAGTTCTTTGATTAGATCCAGAGGTCTGTCCACTTCTCTACCTAGTTGCCTCGTAGGAATGATTTTTTAAAATATATAGTCAGATTTTTACGTACCATTATATAGCCTATTTTAGGAAATTGGGAAATCAGCCAAACAGCAAGCATTTCCTAAATATCATTGTGCTAGAAGTAATATATAATAAATACATATAATTAATAAATAAATATAAATAATGTATAATAAATAAAATAAGCAAGTTGGTCCCTGCCTTCCAGGAGTTTACATGCTTTTGGAATAATATTTATAAACTGTTTCCCACAGTGCCTAGAATGTTGGAGGTCCTTAATAAATTCTTTTTCTCTTCCTCTTCCTCCTTCAACAAGCATTTCTTAAATACCTACCATCTTCCAGGCACTGCCCTTGGTGCTGTGGAAAATCAATACAAAGAAAGGGGAACAATGACTCAGCACCTCCCTCAACAACCAATTCAACTTTGGGATCATTGGTTTTCCCTCATCTCAAGTCCAAATTTGTCTCTTTGCTACTTTACTCATTGCTCCTAGTTCTGATTTTGGGGGTGAGGCAGGAAAAAATATCTATTTTTTCTAGTAATGGAAGATAGCTTACTTTTTTCTCTAAACATCCAAAGTTCTTTTAGCTCACTCTCACAGGGCACGATTGTGAGATTGGACACCATTCTGGTTGCCCTTTCTTGAATACTCTTTAGATGAACACTGTCCTTCCTAAATGTGATGCCCAGACCAAATCTGGTCTGATTAAGACTGTTGGCTAGTTAATTAGTCATGTATAATTCCTTATGATCCCATTTGGGATTTCCTTGGAAAGTATCCTGGAGTGATTCACCATTTCCCTTTCCATCTTACAGATGAGGAAACTAAGGCATAAAGAATTAATTGACTTGCCCAGGGTCATACAACTAGTTAATGTATGAAGCTGGATCCATTATACCAGCTAGATGCCAAGGCAAGGGTGTAGTGGAATTGATGCCTCCCTCGTCCTGGATGCTACAGCCGGTAGAAATGCCGCCTGTCATTGAATTAGCTTTCTTGGCTAACAAACCACACTATTTATATAATGCATTTGTTGTTCACTAAAATCCCCAAATCTTTTTTGGGCAAAATGCTGCAATATGCCCTACCTCTTTTTTTCCCCCTGGTATTTGCAAAGCTGATTTTAAAAAAGACTTTACAAATTTCATCTTAAAATATTTTCAGTCAATATTCTAGTCTGTTTGGATCATTTTGGATTCTAAACTACCACTGTTCCTCCCTTCTAGTCTCTCAAAAATTTGGTTACAAAGGGTATGGTGATCATAGCAGAAAGCTTCTTTGAAATATAAAGACAGTAAGACTCAGGAATCCATGTGGGTGGATTAAGATTCTTGACCACAGATTTGCTTCTCTCTCTCCACTATCTCCCCCAAACCAGAAATCCTTAGCCCTGATCTCCTATCCCCAGTAGGTCTTCTTCCTCTTTCCACTTCGAGAGGAGAGAGTATAGATATTGTACCTAGAAAGGAGCTTAGAAATCATCTGAGACAACTGCCCTCATTTGATAGATGAAGAAACTGAGGCTGCACATCAGCAAGACAGTTAGGTGGGATAGTGGATAGTCTGGGAATCAGGATCCTACCTGAACCTTATCAACGATATGACTTTGAACAAGGCAATTTAATTCCCCTCAGTCTCAGTTTCCTCGTTTGTAAAATGGGGACAATAATAGTGGCAAACCATTCTGGTATCTTTGCCAAGAAAACCCAAATGGGGTCACAAAGAGTAGAATGACTCAAGTGACTAGACAACGATAACAATCACAAAAGCAGTAGTACCTCCATTAGTTTATAGATTGTTGTGAGGATTAAATGAGTTAACATAGGTTAATTAAATGGGTTAATAAAGGTAAAGCACCTTGCAAATCTTAAATCACTCTGCAAATAAATGCCAGTATTAGCTATTATTAGGGGAATTCAGTGACTAATCCAACACCACTTAGGTAGTAGGTGGTAGAACCAGGATTGGAAATTAGGTGCTCTAATTTCCAATGCAGTTTTCTTCCCAACTATCCCCTACCCCCAATGTCTTTGATGGTTCTTGTAGGCCAGGACATAGTGGAATTGGGGAGGTTCCCGTTAAGCCCCCCACCACCTCATCACACCAGTGCAGACTTGTGACTGAGCCAAGAAGAAATGGAACAGATCTGGGGGTTGTTTGAGCTAACTTCACCCTCAGACAGATTGATCTGGGACCCAGCTGTGGGCCCTTTGGGCAAGGAGGATATAAAAACAATTTTAAGATTTTGGCAGAGAGTTCCTGAGACCTCAGGGAACTGCCTTACTGAATACTTTTAATCTGCTCACCGGCAGTTTTGGCCTGCTTTTACCTTCTTGGATTGCCTTTCCCACCTTGGGAATTGCTGTTCCTAGAGGCTGGGGAGGAGTTGTTTATTTGAACCCTCAGACTCCGAGTGGTCCATTGCATTCGATCTGAAGGAAGTCATAACCTGTACAGTTGCCCTTCCCTCGCTGTATTGTTATCATCTAATGGTAGCACAAAGAGGGATTTCCCAGATCTCCCTAGTATCAGGTGACTCAGTTTTGAGTCTTGGTCCATATTGGATTCTACATAATTAGGTTTTAAAAAAGAATCTTGCAAGAACTCTCTGGGATGTTTTAACATACTGTGCTTTCCTTTACAGAGGAATGGGTGAAAACACTTAAAAACGCATCAAAGGAAAAAAAAGGAGGGGGGGATTTGCACAAAATTTCAAATTTAGATGAATTCTTTATAGCAATTTCCTTTAGGAGGCTGTTTGCAAGGGGAACAATGAAGAAGCAGATTTCTTACCCCACAACTCACCTCCCAAAGTTGTGGCTGTTTTCCTAGCAGAAGAGTCCTCTTATTTTAGCAAATAGAAAGACTACATAAAAATGTCAGAAAGAAACTACTTTCGAAGAAAGAAATAGAAACAGACTCACTAAAGGGATCTATGGGGGATAATTATCGAGCTCTTGCTAGAGCCAGATGACTGATTTAAAGTTATTGTATTTCTAAATTCTGCAAAACAAAATGGAAGAAAATAGGAAGAAGAAAGGGAAGAAAAGGGAAAGAAGAAAGGGAAAAGAAAGGAAAGAAGAAGGAAGGGATTGAGAGAGGAAGGAAGGAAGGAAGGAAGGAAAAGAAGGAGGAAGGGTGGAAAGAAAGGAGGGAAGGAGGGAGAAAGAAGGGAAGAAGGAATGTAGACAATTATCATGCTTTACCAGTAGTCAAGACATTCATTCATAAATATAAGAATTTCAAGGTTGGATTTTTTTCCCTTCCAAGTACCTCAAAGCTTTTCACTATTGTATGAAAAATATCAGCTTATCTTGATTAAAAAAAAAACCCTTTAGGATATGACATGTCATGTGTAAGGATCAGAGAGAAAGACAGTTTGGCTAAATCAGGAGCTAGAGAAATGTCCCTCAAAACTGGAAAGATTCATTGGAACCAAGTTGGGAAGGGCTTCAAAAGTTGAAGGAGATAAGTTTAGCTTTTAGAGGCAAGAGATATAAAAGAAGAGTTAGGTGAAGATTGTAGCATTTTCAAGCCTGGAGGAAGATAGGACTTTGCTCTGTTCAAGATTGGTGGTTCTGCTTTAGTTCCAGCCAGCAAGTCTCATGGTGACATATAAGAGAAGTATCTTGGAGAGATTTTGGAACATGATTAGACATTCCTATCCACTGAGCACATGATGAAGAACCTATTTGGCCATGTAAGAGGAACTAATTAAAACAAACAAATTATAACTGACAAGAACTTAAATTCTTTTCCTAGGCTGACTTTTCTTTCTTTGCATCCTCAGAGTTTCCTCATCAAAGATTATGTCACCTATGAATGCGGTTCTTGGTTCTTTGCCTTGATATTTGGTTTAGGTGGAGAGTGGAGGCTATAACTTTGCAAGGTGAGCAGGTGCGCCACCAGTAGATTGGGGAGAGGAATCTATGTAGTCTGGATTTGGAGCCAGCTGTTCTAGCTTTGAGTCTCTGAGAAACTAAGAGCAACCTTAGGGACCCAGTTCAGAAGTAGCCAGGCCAAGAGTTCATCTGTCATTGATGCTGCCTTTCTATGATAGCTGATGGGATCGTCTTGTAAATCATCCGGCAGTGGTGTTTCATTTCTATGTAAACTTAGTGGGATCATCTTGTAGAAGTGGTGTTAACTCTGAGCCCATTCTTCCCAAGGACTGAGATAGAATGGGGAGAGGGCAGTCCCGGCTTCTTGGGGGAGGGATGCTGCAATCCTTTTCTTGTATTTTCTTCAAAGTGAGTATCTATTTGTAAAAGCTAATTGTGAAGTTAAATGGAACTGGGATACTAATCACTGGAGGATAATGGTGGGAGGAACCACTCTGCAATAGGAACTTTTAAGCGATAAACATCCCTCTGGTTATCCCTAGGACCTTGAGGGGGTAATGCAGAGGCTCTTGCTTAGAGCGTATGAGGCAGGAACATTTGTTATAATAATAATAATAATAATAATAATAATAATAATAATAATAATAATAATAATAATTCACTTTTCCAAATTTTGCAATTCCTTTTCTCACTGTAGCCCTATGAGGTCTATAATATAAAGGTGGTAGATTAATCACATTTTAACAATGAGGAAACTGATGTTCAGATTGCTTATAGTGATGTAGCCAGGATTAAGTTCCACTCCTGGGTTGCAACCCAATACACTTTCTGCTTTGTCATGGCTATCTCTTTTCTTTAACTCTCATGAAAATATAATCCCTTGAAGGATACTAGGTACCTGAAAAGAGGAAGTCTTCTTCGAAAAGGACTTGGGAGATTTAGGGACTTTGATTAGGAAGTTAAAGACAAACTGAGCCCATTTTATTATGATCTTACAGGATTCAGATAGAATTACTTTAGTAGAATAGAGGTAATGCAACCCAAACATGAAGACTTGGAGTGGTAGAAAAATACATTGAAATGCCTTTCTGGGCAAAACTTCCCATAGGATGACAAAGCATGTCCTGTTTTTAACTCATTCTTGCTGGCTTTGGGTTAGAGAGTCATGGGTCTGAGGTATTTGATCTATTACTGCTACTTAAACAAAAATTGTATGTGTGTGTGTGTGTGTGTGTGTGTGTTTGTGTGTGTGTGTGTGTATGTCTGTATTTTCTCTGAGTATATGTGTATGTATTATGTGTATGTGTGTATATATATATATATATATATATATATGTTTGTGACTGTGCTTAATCTGAAAACCTTAATGAAAAGTTTAATATCTCTTCACTCAAGGTGTCAACATTTCCTTAGGCTACTTGGAATCCCTCTCCTGAGAATTACTACCTATGGACCCTGGCTAGTGAAAACAGTGTTGCTATATTGATTGTTTTAGGTGCCAAAAGTCAATTTTGGGGAAAACGGAATCGGCTCCATCTTGTACCACATTTGCTGTTATGATATTTCTTCTTTTTTTTCTATGTGACGCTGAAAGTACCAAATGTCTCCCGGCACTCCCCCATCTCCAATCACTTTACAATTACAAAAGAAAACGAAGTACTTTGAAGAATTCTCAGGCACTCACTCACTTCTCTTTATTCTGTCTAATAAGGCCTGTAGTAGGAACTTAAGAAATGTTAATTAATTAACTGACTGATAAAGAAAATAACTGTTTCTTTTGTCAGGTGTAAATGATTATACTAAAGACCTTCAATAGAGCTTAAGTATCATTTTTCTTGTCTTAAAAATGTATCTTTTCCCAAGTGCCCTACCAGGTGGAAACCAACCGAGCCTGGCAACCCTGCCTATGTGACCTACCTGCTTTTGCCCCAAACTCGGGGGTTTGTAGCTTAGGATAAGAGATTATATATAAATATAAATATATATATATATATATATATATATATATACACACACACATATACATGTATGCATATACATATACATGTATATGTACATATAGATGTATAGATGTAAATACTTATGTAAATATAATATTTTTATAGGTACATATATATGAGATTATTATGTATATAAGAGATTTATATGTGTATATATGTCTATCTATATATGCACACATATGTATCTATCTATATCTATATCTTTGTATATATCTATATCTATCTATCTATCTATCAGATGTGGAATTGTGGCATTTGTTATTCACCCTTCTTCTGGAGGATGGCCAATGACAACAGGAGAGTGATTTCTTGACTTCCAAGTGAGTTGGACTGCCCTGAAGCAGGGCTGTGCAATATCACTAGCATCCCTCACTCTTTTCTCCAGACTACTGAGTTTAGTGACCTAGAGAAAGCCATTTCCATCACGTACTGACAGAGTGTGCCACACTTTTGGGCAGATCAACACATTCAACTTTACCTGTTTGTCATTATACCGTGCGGGCTTATTCATGCAGTGGCTAGTCAACATAGGTCACTCTACCCTTTTGATATCTGCTTCCATCCTCTCCCTCTTTTTGCTGGATGGCCTAGATACTTGAGAATGAAGGGAAATTTGTCAGAGCTATCCAGAAACTCACCTAGTTCTCCACTTTCCTCTGTTTCCCTAGAAAACAATTCAGTTCTTTTTGTAGGGAAGCATAGAAAATAAAACAGAATGAAGAAAGGACTGGATAAATCTCCATTCAGGTGGACTTCATGATGTATTTGACCAGGAGAGAATGAGTGGAGAGAGAGAAAGAGAAAAGAAAAATAGAGATAGAATGAGAGACTGAGGCAGAGAGAATAAAATTAAGAGGATGAGAGGGGAGAGAAGATACAAGAAAAAAAAAAGGGAAAGACAGGGAATTCTGGGGAGAGATAAGAAGAAAGGGAGGGAGAGAAAATTCAATGAATTAGATTATTCTATATGTTGTTTATTAATAAGGAAGGTTCAGGGGTGGCTAGGTGGCATAGTGGATAGAGCACCGGCCCTGGAGTCAGGAGGACCTGAGTTCAAATCTGACCTCAAACACTTAATAATTACCTAGCTGTGTGGCCTTGGGCAAGCCACTTAACCCCATTACCTTGAAAAAAAAACCTCAAAAAATTAAGGAAGGTTCAGAAATGATCTGTGTGAAAAAATTTCAAATAGGATGTGAATCCTAAGATTTCAGTGTAAGAAACGCGTTAATATGTCATA
Source organism: Macrotis lagotis (assembly GCF_037893015.1). Taxonomy (NCBI): domain Eukaryota; kingdom Metazoa; phylum Chordata; class Mammalia; order Peramelemorphia; family Peramelidae; genus Macrotis; species Macrotis lagotis. The sequence continues at coordinate 34,964,418 of NC_133664.1, read as the reverse complement.
AAGTCTCTTTGTTGCGACAGCAGCAGGAGCAGAAGCAATGATAAGTAGTAGAGTAGATAGTATCAGGATGTTGAATCTAGCATCATAAAAACCCGAGTTCAAATCCTTCCTCAGACACTTAGTTGTGTGACCCTGGGCAATTTCCTTAACAGTCTGCCTGTTTCCTCATGGATAAAAAGAGGGCAATAAAAATAATACCTACTTCCCAGGCTGTTGTGAGGAGAAAATGAGATCCTATTTATAAAGCACTTTGGAAACTTTAAAGTGTTTTATTATTACTAGTAACAAGAGTAATATTGCTTAATATTTGCTTAATTTGCTTAATATAATTTTATTCAATTATAATAATGTCATTTTAGTTACCTGCACAATAGACTATGAATGTAAAGTATAAAAGAATCCTGGCAGATAGCTGTACCATTTTTAGATGAAGTCCATTGAACTTAGAGGATAAGAGTGAGATAATAAAAATTACTATGTATATAATGCCTGGAGAGATCTCATTTGCATTTTGCAATATTCCCCTTTCACAGATGAGGAAAGTGAAACTGGGAGAGATAATCATTTGACCCTCCTCATTCAGATCCTAAAGTGTCGAAAGTAGGATTCAAACTCATATCTTCCAGGTTCCAAGTCTGGAAATCTCCTTCGAAATCTTTTAGGAATTCCTAGGTTGAGTCTTTGTGGAGAGATTTATTTAGAATGTACACATTTTCCTTGGCATGAAGTGGGTCTGGGAACTGGGGTTAGATGTTGGCTTCATAGGTAAGCTGTGTGAGCTGAGATTTAAGTTGGTAGCAACTGTTAAGATCATCCATATTTACATTTTCCTCTATATCCTCCTCACTGCCTGGAGGAGGCATTGAATTTTTCATTTTAATGCTTTCCAGTCTCCACTGCTCTGGAGGTCGTTTTTATCCCCATATCACAACCCTTTATGAGTGAAATGCTTCCCAGAACACATTCTTCTTCTCCTCACTCCACACCCACATTAATAATATATATATAAAATACATATAGATATACCAACAGCAGACCACCCAATGGCAAAGTTACACTAAGCATTTGCTTAATGCTTTGCCTTATCTATCTTTTCACTCTTTGAACAAACGTACAGCTTGAGCTAAATAACCATTCTGCTCTCCCGTATAATATAAAGATATTCAATCTCCCACCTTATGTACTTTTCAAACATTTTCTACCTTTCAACCATGGGTTAACTTATTCCTCTCTTTTAAAACAAATTCCTTTTCATTTTCATTGCTATTTTGTGCAAATACAAAGAAAATTGGTCTGTTGCCATGTACCCAGGGGGCTCTCAATAAATATTAATTGGTGAGAATAGCAGTGATGATTTCAAAGATAAAATAAATATATACATTTGAAAAATTTGATTTGCATGGAGAAACTCTATGCTCAGAGATCGCTTCTATTTATAGGATTTCATCATACTGGGCTGCCCCAACCTCAAAGGAATAAGTACCAAAAAGACAAATTCTTAGTTATTGTACATCTTACGAAATAGGCAATTTTCCGTAGAATAGATTGCTACTGAAACAGCTTCTGTTTTCACTTTGAGTGGCTAAACTAAAATGTAACACACAGAAGTCTCCTGCTCATTTTTTGGCATTATGCTGATGACAGTTTTGCAAGTAATGGCAGCATCAGTGAATTTAGAGCTGTAAGGGACCTTAGAGATGATCTGCCAGGCCAACCTCCTTATTTACAAATGGAAATCTCTAAGGAAAGAGACATGAAATCAAAATTTGTCTTCCTAGAGGAGAAAAGACTGAATGGTAAGCAATATGTATCTCATGTTGATGAAAGACTTTAAAATACGGGATGTTCATGGTCCAATAGCCTGCCTTCACTATATTGAGATAGTATGGGAACTGGATCAGGGTTTTAATTAATATAGGGAACTTCCACATGAAGGCATTCCCTCCACCAATGGAGATCAATATCTTGTCTATAATTTTTACTCTAAGGAGAGATTAGGTGATTTGTCCAAAATCATGGGAATGGAACTCGTCTGCTTCTAATAGCAGGCACTAGAGAAATAATTCTTATTATTTCCTCTCATTGCTTAACTGAGTTAGTTGAACTAATTGATAATTAGCTGTATTCAGTGTCTCTTGAAGGAAAAAAAAGAAGAAAAACTTAAAACCATAGGAAGAATTCAGATTACATATAAAGTGTTAACCTCATTGGAGATTCTTTTATGACACCTTTTCATGAGTCAAAAATACAGAAGTGACTTTGGAATCTTGGTGACTATGCCAGCAGAATCCATGCTGCAATGATAGAAGATATATAAAATACTTTGAAACCTTAAAGCACTATTTAAATGCTAACCATTAGTATTATCATCATCACAAGCATTATCACAATCATCATTAGGTTCTACTAGTTGGTAAGGTTTCAAGTATGGTGTCACCACCACCACCACTATCATTATCATTATTTTGAGGTCTTATCAACTTGGTAACATTTCAGCTAGGTAGAGCAGTGGATAGAACACCAGTCCTAGAGTGAGGAGGATCTGAATTCAAATGTGACCTCAGAAACTTGACATTGACTAGTTGTGTGACCTTGGGCAAGTCATTTAACCCTGATCACCTTGCATCTAGGGCCATTCCCAATTATCCTGATTCACATCTGGCCACTGAACCCAAATGATTCTGGGGGAGAAAGTGAGGCTGGTGACTTAGTACAGTATTCTCTCACTTGCATGTCAGGACATCACCTCCCTGATGTCTTGTTCTTCTTTGAGAATAAAGGATAAGCATCATCATCAAGGTTTCCAGTACAGACCTAGTGATGAATGAGACATCTTTTGTCCAAGCACCAGCCTAAATTTGAAGAGGCTCACCACTAGGTAGGGCTACCAAAGGATGATGAAAGAGACTTCTAGAAGCTGGTGCTGAAAACAGTCTTGGATTTGGAGTCTGGAGACTATGGTCTGCCCCTGCTAATTGTTGTCTTAGTGATCTTGTGAGCAAGTAAAACAGAATTTGAAGTCATATGCACTGGGTTGAAATTCTAACTGTGTCTTAGTCTCTCTGTGACTTGTTTGTCACTTAAATCTCTTGAGACTTTAGCTCCTTCATGCAAGATAAGGGGTTTGGTCTAACTAATGTCTAAGGACACTCGTAGTCCTGTGATTCTGTGACCAAAAGTTGGCAAGTTCATCTCTGAATCAAGAGACAGTACCTACACAGATGAAATCATAGATTATCACACCGTATACTTAACCTGAACAAAGTGTATGATAAGGTAGGTTTAATGATAGTGTTCTGGAAAGAGGATGGGGAGTTGGGGAGGGAGTTAGAAATGAAGAGTGTGGGAAAGAAGTGAGGATTGGAGATTACCTATGATTTCTAAGACTCCTCATTGTCCTAAAATACTGTTTATTAAAAGAATACTCAAATGGACTTTAAGGGCCAACACAAAGATATACACATTGGAAAAAAACTAACAAGTTTATGAAGGTAACTTATGGGAAAAGGGCATTTCATTCCTTAACTGAACTGGTTTAATATTTTGGTTAAATCACTGCTTGGGAAAGAAAAACATGCCTTTTGCCAAGTCCTTCATCTAGTCTAGAGGACAAGTTTTAGGTAAATGTTTATAATTTTATTAAGACCCTTGGAAAGAGCCAATGGCTTGGCTAAATCCTGCTAACTCACAGGCAGTCTCTGCCTTATGTGTAGCTGACTAACATATTTCCCTTGCAATAAAATGGGCACCCTAACCTCTTCTTTCCTCCATAGAGCTTGCTTCCTGCTCAGGTTCTCTCCTTGACTCCCAACCTTTTCCTCTTTCTCTCTCTTGTACCATTCTAAGTCAATCCTTGAGAATTTATCACAACCTTGTTTGTGTCTCACCTTAACCAAGAGTGGTGCCTTCAAATAGCAGGTTTCAAAGTTAGTGGGGTATAAGGCAGAAGAAGAGGAGGATAATTCTCTTGTTCCTTCTACAGATTCATAACTTCTATTTATTGTTATGGTAATATCCCCAGTCCCTATTCTAATTACCTCCTTTGGTATAAAGACCTTTCTGTATATGGCCAACAGTTCTTATTTTTACCCCAGATCTTATGAACACATATTTAGGAGAGCTGGAGAATACTTTTTTCTAAAATGTAGATGAATGGAACATATACTATTTCATGCTTCACCTTATCAGTCAAAAGGACTTTCTTGCTCTTTGAACACCATATTCCATCTCCCATCTCCGTGTATTTGCCTAGGCTGTCCTCCCTTTTTGGAAGACACTCTTTCCTCATCTTCCCCTTTGAAAATCTCTAGGTATTTTGTGCAGTTCAAATTCTCCCTCCTACCCTTCCAAATTTCCGGGTACTTCCCCCTACTCAAGTTAATCTGTATGTAGTTTAAAACTTAGATGTTTATGTTGGCTTAGGCTACCAAATTCCAAGTTCATTGACCCTAGAGGTCATTGGTTTTTATTTTTGCATTAACTTTATAAATGTTTCTTGATGTGCTGGTTGCCTCATTCTTCATCTACAAAGTCTAGCCATTATCACTGGGGATATTAAGCCCTTAAAAGAAAATGATAAAATGGCGATGGAGGGAATGGAATGGGAGAGAGGAGAACTTTTCATTTCTTTGGTTCCCAATTGTTATTAGGATTAAAACAAGGTACTTCACCAATGCAGTCAGCTTCAGTTAAGGGTAGGCTCATGGGAAGAGATGGAGCTGGATTCAGTTCTGTTGAGTTAGAAGAATTAGATTGGAAGTTTGAAGAGGGTTGGCAGAGGAGAGAGCTGGAGGGAAGACAAAATGTCGTTGGAGAGCTTCAAGGACTCGGAGGGATCATTTTGCCTTTTCTGGAAAGATAGGCCCACTTTCCCCCTCACCTGTTTGCATCCAGCCTCTACACTGGATGTAGAATAAAACAATAAAAATAGTATGTCAAGACCTTTTGGTTTTCAAATAATCTTTGCGAATTCCTACAGTTACTCACTAGAAGCATATTGTTGATTTATGACAAAACTTACCACTTAATAAAAATCTATTTTATTTCCTCTTTATTTCTTTTTTATAACATAAAGGTGTTGAATCGAGTGCATTATTTTATCATTTTTAGAATGCCATTAAACCTTTCTGAATTTCCCTAAAAGTAGGATGTTTTAGAAATGCTTACAAGGTTGGGTCCCAGCCTCCCTCACCCCCCCCAACCACTAACCCCTGAGACAAAACATTTTATTTTACAATTCTTTAATTCATCATCACCCAAAACATAAACTATCAGAGGAAGATAACTTCATCTCGTTGTTATACAACTGATATTACTCTTATAAATTAAGAAGAAAGTATATGAGATGGGGTTCATAAACTCATTGAAAATTGAGAACAGGAAGGGGTCTAGAAATCACCTAGTTTGCCTCTGTCACAGCCTATCTTCCAACAAGTGATATAAATTTTTAAAAAATTCTCAATATTCCTTGAACCAGAGATAACCTTGAACTTCTGAACATTCACATCAAGCGAAGCATAAAATAGGAAGACATGTTCACCACTGGGGTGGTGGATGTCCAACAAAGATTCCTGTGGATGGAGACATTCAGATACTTCTTAACAGGTATTACTAGATACTACCTGACATCAGTCCTTGCATTATTCTGGAGTTTCTTGGAAGAGTTCTGTAACTCCTTGAAAGAGTTTGGCCTAACTATCCACCCAGGAAAAATTAAGTGGATGAAGACTGTCTATTGTCTCCATTGTGACATGATGTAAAACCCATAGAGCTCATCCATCAATATGTAGATATTGTCTGAATCATACAAATAAAAAATGGATTAACCCTACATATAAAGAAGATGAGGAGACTAGGCAAGATTAACTTTGTTGTTTCCAATCATGTCTCACTATGATCTCATTATGGTTTTTCTTGGCAAATATACTGGTGTGATTTGCTATTTCCTTCTCCAGCTCATTTTACAGATGAAGAACTGAAGCAAACAGGGCAAACACAGTCATATACCATGTATCTGAAGTCACATTTGAACTCAAGAAGAAGAGTGAATCCATGCCCAGCACTCTATCTAATGTTCTATCTAGCTGGCTTAATTTTGGGAAATTGCAGAGCTTCTATTGACACCAAATATCCCAGAATCAAAATCTATCATTTTAATATCAATACTCTGCTGGCATTTTATAGCATGAGCTATGGTGGTATGAGTAATGAAAAATTAAAAATGAACATCATTCAGAAGAAAAAGGAAAAGCAAATGGTAGATATGAGCAGGTTACATATAATACAGATTTATAAAAGAGGACCAGAGTAAGGATGCCATAAGGGAAATATACAGCCCAAGAAGATGAGGTGGTCATACAGTGGTCATACAGTGAGGGACAGAAAACTGATGGATAACACTTGTCAGTCAATAATCAAGAAGCATTTGTTAAGCCCTTACTATGTACCAGACCTGGTGGTATATAATTAAAATTCAATTTGGGGGTGGCTAGGGGGTACAGTGGATAGAGCAATGGCCCTGGATTCAGGAGTACCTGAGTTCAAATTGTGCCTCAGAGACTTAATGATTACCTAGCTGTGTGGCCTTGGGCAAGCCACTTAACCCCATTTGCCTTGCAAAAACCTAAAAAAGAAAATTCAGTTAGGGAGCTAGTCTCTACCCTTAAGGGTACTTTAATGAAGATTAGCAACATGTAAAAGGAAACTGAAAAGGAGTTGGTGGGAAGAAGAGGAGAATGTGCTCCACTCTGTTCTTGCAATGTCAGGAGAAAGTGAGGAAGACTTCCACCATATTGGGTAAATCCCAATCTAAGAAGACAGAAACAAAAGCCACACAATATACAGCAGATTCTCCATCAGTAGGAGAAATGTCTACTTTTCGGAAATCCCAGATCCATTGAGAAACATTGTGTCATGGAGATACTGCAAGGTCCGTGTAGTCAAAGCTGTGAAGTACATCCACTCAACCCTCATTTTGCTAAGATTTCTGTGATGGCTTTGGCTCATCACTGTTCACTGCAAGATTTTGATTAGCTTCATTTTAGAGAGGGAAAAAGATCAATGGGCAGAGCAATTTCTGATTATTAGTGGATGATCGAGATGCAGAATATTTTCTGTGCTAGGATGAGGTATTTGAACATAATTATTAAGCCACTTAATCATGTAATATGATCTTATGAAGCTTTGAGTTTTTGACAGTCATAGAAATATTGACTTATTTTTGAATGTACATAGAACTCAGCAAGACCTGACTTAGATTCTCTAAACTGTTTCTTCTTCCTTCTTTCTGTAAATCTGTCAAATGAGGAAATTGGACTTCGTGAACCTAAAGTTCCTTCTAGTTCCTTCAGGGGCAGTGAGGTGGCACAGGGGATAGAATGTCAAATGGGCCTGGATGCAGGATTTGATGCAAACCCATAATGAGGTCATAGTGAGACATGATTGGAAATAACAAAATTGCGAAGGTAATCTTGCCTATTCTCCATATCTGGCCTCAGAATTTGCTAACTGTTTGACCCTGGTCAAGTCATTTAACCTGGCTATCTCAGTTACTTAACTGTAAAATGGAGATAATAATAGTAATTACCTTACAAGCTTGTACTGAGAATCAAATTTGACAATATTTGTAAACATTTGGCACAGTACCTAGCAAATAGTAGGTTCTTAATAAATGTGTGTTTCCTTTTAGCTCTAAATCTAAGGTTTCTGTGATCCCTTTATTATGACCACTTCTTTAAGGGATGAGGGGGTGCCTAGGAACTCATGAACTAGCGGTAGTTTTGTCTGTTATGCCTTTTTGGGAGTTTTAGTCCTTACTCACTATTTTCCTTATTCAATTGTCAGAGAGTTTAAGGTAAGACATTGTTTCCTACAATGCTTGGAAAGAAAGATTGGTTCCTTCAGGTGGCCTCTAAGAGATACTCTCTTGACTCTCAGCATTGTAGGAAATGAAATCTTATAGACATACCTTATGTAATATTTTTAAACATTAGAGATTCCCTCCACCTGTGTAGATAGCTTGTTATCTCCCTTTCATAACTTAGATGACCATAAGAGACTTGCCGGGCCAAAAACTGTCATTATCCTATGGCCAACTTGCTGAGACATGTCTTTGAATTGAGGTGTTATTTTCCTTTGATAGCAGATAGCCTTTCACTGAGGCTCCTTAAAGCCTTACCTGCCTACTAAGATCTAGGAGGTTCTGTATCCAACACAATATTTACTTTGGGGGAGGAAGCCTTATTTTTATTTCTTTAATTTTCAGTAACATGGTACATATTCCCCAAATAGTGGTGGTATATTTGGGAAGCACCGTATAGCATTCTGAATGTCTTAAGGGATAGTTGATTAAAGGTATTGCAATGAATTCAGCCTTACCTGGCACAGGTGTTGCCTGTAACTCCAAACAGCTGCAACCATTAACTCCAGGTGTACCTTCCCCATGTCCATCGCACCTCTGTAAAAGGCAGGAGAGAAACTGTTAGAACTACAGAGAAGTTCACAGAAAGGTTGACACCAAAGATGTGTTTTTCCTTTTCCTAATGTGCTAATTTTCTTTCCACATTTATAAACAGCGACTGGTATAAATTTTTGGCAGGATTGAGTGTCTGGGTTTATTTGCATCCTTAGTGCCAGTTAAGCAAAGTTCTCCCAAAGAAGTTTGGAAGCAGTTGTTATGCGAGTCCATTGACATAATGGATTAAAGAGGTTGGTGGGGTTTGGGCATCACAGGTTGTCTTTTGCTTATAGAACATTTTAATAATAAAAATTAAATATATATATATTATATATATATATGTTTCTTCAAGCTAGTACTTTTGGAGACTATATAATCTATTTGCATGACAGATGAATAATTTGGCCATCTTTTATCTGTTTGATAAATTAACACTTACTAGATTTGCAATTCTGGGCAAGTCACTCAACCTGTCTGGCTCAGTTTCCTCAATTGTAAAATGGAGATAATGATAGCATCTACTTCCCAGACTTGTTGTGAGGATTAAATGATTTAATATTTCTAAAGTGCTTAGTGTTATCTAGAATAGGTCCTTAATATATGTGTTTTCCTTTCTTCTTGCTCCCATCTGTACATGTATATCTAAATTTTAAGAAAATATAAAAGAAGCAAACACAGGACATTTTAATGTTCACCTGATATATTGTACTATTATTAAAAAATAATATAAGTTGGGGTGGCTAGGTGGTGCAGTGGATAGAGCACTGGCCCTGGAGTCAAATCCTGAGTTCAAATCTGGCCTCAGACACTTAATAATTGCCTAGCTGTGTGGCCTTGGACAAGCCACTTAACACCATTGGCTTGCAAAACCTAAAAAAAATAATATAAGTATCTTTTGACCTATAATTCCATTGTAGGGCTTATATTTAAATGAGATCAAAGACTGAGGGGAAAGTCAAATATTTATACCAAACTATATACAGTATAATAATATTTTTGTAGTAGGAAAAAATTCCCCAATAATCAAAGTGAGTGTCCTTTGATTTGAGAATAACTAAACAAATTGTGATATATGACAGCAATGGGATATTATTGCAAAAGAAGAAATAAAGATTTTTGAGAAATCTGCAGAAGCATGGGAAGACTTATCAGAAGGCATGCAGAAAAAAAAATCAGGAATTTAAAAGCCATCTTTTACAAACACTTCCTTTTATAGATGAAGAAAGACCCAGAAAGTAAGCAGAATAAGAAGAATTATAGATAGGCTGACTAAACTAATTTAAATCAAAATAATGCTAAAAATCAGTGTGTCAAAATAAATGTAATGATAAACCTCAGTTGGAGAGATGAAGAAACACTCCTTCCTCTTCTCAGTAGAGATGTAAAGAGACAATGGAGGTGAACTTTACTATTAGCTTAAATCATTCCATTTCTTCTTTAATTTCAATGTTCCTTCCTTTCTTCCTTCTATCTGTCTGTCTGTCTGTCTCTGTCTCTCTCTGTCTCTCTATCTTTGTCTTTGTCTCTGCCTCTGCCTCTGTCTCTCTCTCTAAAGTAACCTTGTAAAAACAAATAAGGGATAGAACTGAATGTGAGGTTTCATGATAAAGGGAATTCTTGGATAAAGAAAATTGTTCTCTCAATCCAAGACAGCACCTTAGCATCTTAGAGAGTTGTTTGAGAGGTCAAATTGTTGTTAAGCCTATACTTTAAAGAAGAGGAAGAGAATAGGCAAAGATTGACTTTGCTGGTTTATTGTTTCCAATCATGCCCAACACTTTGTGACTCCATTTGGGGTTTTCTTGGCAAAGAGACTGGAGCAGTTCATCATTTCCTTCTCCATCTCATTTTATAGATGAGGAACTTAGGCAAACAGGATTAATTGACTTGCCCAACTAGTATGTGTCGGAGACTGGATTGGAACTCATGACTTCAAGTTCACTTATTCTTTCTATTGTGCCTTCTAGATGGACCTAAAGGTCTAGAAACTTGACCAATTTAGTCTGCCAGAATGGATCAGAGGTGTGATCTGAACATAGTAGTTCTGTCATCTTCTATGCTACCTCTATGAATAAAACTTAAAAAATAAAAATGAAAGAATATTAAGTGAACTTTTCAATAATGCTCTTAAGATATTTTTGATTTCATATTATAGTTTGATTTAGTAATATCTCAAAGGTTCATCAGGTAAAACATTTTTAAAGGTATATCTTCAATACTTTGATATAGGTTTGCAGGTATGGGAGGAGAGACCAACTAGGCCTCATGTCCACAGCAGAGAAGAACCAATTACCAAAATTCATGAATTATCAACTGTTTACCCTTCAAACAGATGATCTGTTTGATGGACTAACAGATTGGGCCTTGATTAGAGGGCATTAGTGGCTATTAATAAATGAAACTGTGTTTGGGTTTGACAAGTATGTTTGAATTTCACGGGCCTGGCATTTCACACTAGGGAATCAAATTCAGTCAACACTATAATCAAATTCATAAAGCTTGACTTAAACAAATTAACATTTAGCTTTTGTGATTGAAGTATAAACAAGAAGATAGCTCATGAATTTTTTCAGGTCAGATTTTTATTGCCCTCTTGCAAGATTTACAGAGCAAAGAACTGATACATGTGGTCTTTAAAATAGAAAGATCAAAATATAACACAATTAAAATGAATTTCTCATATAAGAAGTTATCAAATATTAGAAGTTATTTTACAAGAGGAATCATCAGACCAATGTTAATTGTTCTTCTGGCATAATTCAGATGTGAATTGTTACAAACTAAAGGTATATGTGAAATCAGCTGATAATCCAGCAAGGATGAGTGTTAATAATGGATATCGTGCAATTTGGAAAACTAGCCATATTTATTAATCACTTACTATTAAGCATAAGATATTGCTCTCTGTGAGTCTCTCTCTCTCTCTCTCTCTCTCTCTCTCTCTCTCTCTCTCTCTCTCTCTGTGAGTCTCTCTCTCTCTCTCTCGTCTTCTCTTACCCTAGATAAATAATCTGAGTAAGATGTAATTTGGATATGAAAGAGTCTCCCTTATTTAATTTATAGCCTCATAATGGCAAAAGAGAGGTGTTATAGTCTAATGGATAGAGAATTGGTCTTGGAACTAGGAAGACCTGTATTTGTCTATTTTGACACATAGACTATATCACCTTAGGCAAGTCCCGAAGTCTCTTGTTGTCTCAGTACATAGGTGCAGAACAGTTGTTGGTCTGACATTAGTAGAGTCATTTTCTTAGATCAATGAATTCATGGATTTGGTCCACACAGAGGAGACAGTTTCATAATTCACCATAATGCTTGGGAAATGTATCAGAGAACTGAAAAACAATGTGAAGTAAGAGGGTAGGGAAATTTTATACTGATGGAGGATCATAGAAGGATTCATGAAATAGGTTGTGGTTGAATTGGGTTTTAGAGGATGAATGGGAATTCAAAAGGAAAGCAGAGAATGAAATCATGTCATGAATAGGAAATAGGAAAATGAAAGTACAGGAGTAGGAAGATATGGGATATACGTGGATAATGGCAGGGAGTCCAACTTGACTGGATTTATATCCCCAGCACCTTGCACTACGCTTAGCATAAGATCAATTTTTGTTGATTAATTGATGGGATAGAAGAAAGGGAGGGTAGTACCTATATGCCAGGCTAATGAACTTGACTTTTTACTCAGACATTCAACAAGTCATTATTAACTACTACTATATGTAAAACACTAGAGATACAAAAATAAATATGAAACAGACCTTGCCCTCAAGGATGTTATTATTTATCTGTAGGGAATGAGGCTAGGTGAGGGAGGAATTCTAAACCAGAAGGCAACTTGTGATGACCTTCTCTGTGCATGTCCCATGAAGAGGCTGTGTCTTTGAGTAGAGTCAGCAAGGTGGGAAATATTCCCCTAGGTTGTACAGTTACAGGACTTCTACATTTTCCACTTTGGAGAAAGCACCGGTGGGTTTGCCTGAGTTATAAAGCTCTGGCTGATTATTTTTATATAGTGATTTCTGTGTGATCTGAGTTTATTCCTTTTAGCAACAGATCAGAGACTTCAAGTTATTATGGTCTTTTCCTACGAGGAAATCTTTTATTCTCTTCATTAAAAAACATATCTTGTCTTCAAACAAAGAGGAAGAGCAAAGGAGAAAGAGAATTTTCACTTTCCTGTAGGTTCTGGCTTTTCTGAATTAGCCAGCCTGTCTATCACAGCCCATACATTATATTGATCGGGTACTATAGAAATACATATCTAACAGAGAAATGTGTTTACAATTTCTTCTTCATGCTATTTACCCCACATATATCATTGTATTTGTATATCCAGTTCCTAGCCTGGTCCCTGACTTAATTCTTGCTCATTGGTTGAGTGATCTTTCTACTTGGAAAAAAAATGCCCGCAAACTGTGTCAATGACTAGGGAAGAGCTGTGTTTTCTAAATGACTAGTGTCAGATTGCTTTGGTTCTATGCATTTAATCAATGAACAAACAGTTGTGAAGTGCATATTAAATACTTTATATGTTATTTCTCTTCATACAATCTACTGTCCAGCAAAATTAGCTGGTTTTGTTTTTGTTTTTGTAAGGCAAAGGGGTTAAGTGACTTCCCTAAGGTCACACAGCTAAGTGATTATTAAATGACTGAGGTCACATTTGAACTCAGGACCTCCTGACTCCAGCTACTCTGTGGCTTTTTTTTATTTGTTATCCCTATTACACAAATTTTCTACATTCCACATATCCTACCATTGTAAATTTGCACTAGGTGACCTTACTACATGGAATCTGCTCCTTCCTTCCTTCCTTCCTTTTATTTCTTAGAACCCCTAGTTTACTTCAAAATTCCCTTGGAGGTTTCCTTTTACATGAAGATATGCTTCTCCACCAAAACTTCCTTGAATATGTTGCATATCTACTTTTATGTGAACTGATGCCTGGAGGGTAGATAGAAGAGGAACTAAGGGCCTAGCCAGACTCAGACTCAGCCCGGGTCTCTCCTCTCCTCTTCAACTCCCTTATCCAGAGAAAGACCTTCTGGGATTTTGATTTTCCCTTTGGCATCCTACTCCTTGAAATATCTCTGGAACAGCTGAATAAAGGAGAAAGTAGACCCACACACTCCTATAAGACTCTACCAGGAACCCAGTAGGAAAGCTACATGATGCCCAAGGGGAACTTCCTGAGTACCCCAGGTCTTCCCAAAACCAGGAGCCTTGAATCAATCTTTTTTGGCAAATGATCCTGAAAGACATGGACAATACAATTTCCGAGTCAATGTAAGTGCTATCTGAAAGATCCTGGAAAATAAAAAAAAAATGCAAGAAGATTTGAGAAAGGCAATTTTTCCCCCTGATTTTCAAAAAAAAAAGGAATAAAATAACTCTACAAACTATAGGTCAGGTGGTTTGATTTCAACTCCCGGTCAAAAACTTACTATAGAGATGGTTGGTAAACACTGAGAAGGGGAAGAAAAGATGGCTTCATCAAGAGCAGGTTATGCCAGAATAAACTCATTTCTTTTCTTTTACAGGATCATTAGTTATAAGGGGAATGCTTTAAATACATTTTATCATGCTTTTTTAAAAAGAAACTTTTAATAAAGTCTTTCATGCTATTCTTGTGATTTGGATGAAAAGATATGAATTAGAAGGCAGCACAAGGATTTTGGGTCAGAAGTAATTATAAACTAATGTGCAGTGCTTACTATGTGACATACAGGGGCCCCAGGCTGTTGTCCTAACCTATGTCTAGCCACTGGATTCTGATGAACCTGGAGGAGAGAATGAGACTGATAACTTCATGCAATTCTGCCTCATTTCAGTTCAATTCCCCTGCAAGTCAAAACATCACCCTTCTGATGTCATCGGTCCTTTTCTAGATAAAGGACAAACAACAATTACAACAACTCTTCCTGGCTAAAAATTCTGATTCTGCTTACTTCACTTTGCTACAATTTGTATAAATTTTCACAAAATTTTCTGATTCCTCATCATTGCATTTCATTGGTCTTAGAAATACTCCATTACATTCTTTGGCCAATTTTTTCATCTGTACCTCAAATGATGGATTGAACTTTTCTGGTCCTTTTCTTTTTCTGCTATTATATAAAATGTTGGTGTAAATATTTTTCTACATGTGGGAATCTTTTCTTCAACCTTGGATCTTCTTGGTAGATAATGGTAGAGCACGTCTTTTGGCTTTCTTAGTAGACTTCTGTTTCCCAGAAGGAGTAGATCAATTCATAACTCCACTATCAGCATGTTTGTGATTTAGATGACGAGCCAGTCAAGATACTGAGAAGGAATGGATAACAGGTGAAGCAAGAAGAGTTATGTCATGGAAACCTAAAGAGAAGAGGATATCAAGGAGAAGAGGGTAATCAGAAATGTCAAAGGCAGCAGAGAGGTCAAAAAGAATGAGGATTGAAAAAGCACCAATAGAATTTTGCAATTAGGAGACCGTTGGCAATTTTGAAGAGAGTTTTAGTTGAATGATGAAGTCCAAAAATGGACTATAGATGATTAAAATTGAACTTAGAGAAATGAATGTGGAGGAATCTATTGCATATGGCGGTTTCAAGGAGTTTTGACATTGGCAGAAGGCAGTTTTGTTAGAATGTTTGAGGTCTCGATCATATGAAAAGGATTTATTAAATGAGAGTGCTGGAGTCAGAAAGACCTGAGATAAAACTGTGACCTTGGGTAAGTCAAATGATTCAACAACCTCAGTTTTCTCATCAGCAAAATCATACTAGTACCTATGTCTCAGAGCTGTTGTGAGGTGCCCACACTCACACCCACCCACACCATACCCACAGGCACACATACATGCATACACACATAAAAATACATGCACACATACCTAGAGAGATATAGAGAGAGCTAGAGAATTATATAAATATAGAGTTAGAAGCTTTATAAATATATAGCCTAAAGGTCTATACTATACTAAGAGACATACTATAGATATCCAATAGAAGTATATAGTTATTTATGTCAGTAGCATATAGAGGATTTTGTTACATATATGTGAATAGGCACATATGTATATAAATATATATAAGTGTAGATGTCCACGTGTACCTGTCATATATGGAGAGTTCTATGTGTGTATACTATATGTGCATGCATGTACCTAAGTCTATGTGAAAATATGTACACATGTGTTTGCATGGATATATCATACACACCTACATATAAAGAGGGAGAAATTGAAAATTTAAGATGAAGATGGATAAATGGGGTTACACTGTAATAATTAGCGAATTGGTTATTTCTCTAGCTTTTGAGGCTAATTTCTTAGACCTTTTTTTAGTGTTGGCCTCAAATATTATTGCAAGGATTTTCAGGGTTTTATTGAAAAAAAATTTCCTTCCACTTTGCCCTCCAAATCCCCAAATCTAGGGAAAAAGAGATGGAGTTCTAGAGATCCTTGCGTCTTTGTGCATGGAAATTTCAGTTGAGCAACAAAACCAGTATAGGGTGAGATTTAACTGAGCAGCAGAAATCCACTGTGGTTTTGATTGGGACATTCCTAGCCCTCTAATGACATCACATTGAAGTAGTCTGAAACTTCAAGGACAATGAGTGACAGGTGGGTTTCATCACTCATCTGCCCACTCCTGCATTTTTAGTAGGCTCATATAACACACACACACACACGTATATAAAACATATATAACACATATAAATATATGTGTATACACACCCACAAACATACTTCACACCATGGTGTCTGATTTATAATTTCCCAAGGGCGATATTTTTTACAGAGCCTGGCAAGATTTTTTGTTCTTCATTAGGTCCTTTATTAACCCACTGCCAGAGCTCTGGATCTAACCACTGCCAGCGTTTCAGCGATCATATTATCAATAATAGCATATTTCCTTGGGGAGATGTGACTCTGGCCTCCTGCAGGTGGAGAGCAGGAGGGGAGGGAAGGAGGAGGAGGGGAGAAAATGTCGCCTTCACTTCTCTTAGCATCTCAGCTTCCAATACTCTGTGAGAGACTTGGGAAGGCAAAGGGACCACCTTGAAGTCACTGGTCAACAACAGAGGCCTCAATAGCTGCTAGTCCTCTCCTGGAAACTCCCTCTGATTTATTTATTTAGTATTTAATCTGTTTATACTTAGGAACACGGATGTTCCTTCCCCCACCCCAGACAGAATGTTAGCCCCTTGAGGTCAGGGAATATTTTATTTTTGTATTCATCACACCCAGAATAGTAGAACAGACACTTTATGGTTGTTACTGGATTAACATCTAAACACAAAATTGAGTATGTTTCTGTTTTTATTAATAATTATGTATAAAATTAATATATAAACAAAAATAAGTGCATGAATTCTATAGGCATACACATTATATGTGCGTTGTTTTATGAATTATCTAGACATATTATGTGTATATCTGCATATGTGTATTCATGCTCTTTTTATAATGTGTGTGTGTGTCTGTGTGTTTGTGTGTAGTAGCTAAGTATCAAAGTGGATAGATTGTGAGACTTGGATTCAGGACACCTGAGTTCAAATCCATCCTCAGACACTCACTGGCTCTGAGACTCTGGGCAAGTGATTTAACCTGTGTCTGTCTTAGTATTCCTCATCTTTCAAATGGAAATAATAGGAGCATGGACCTTCAAGAACTGTTATGAGATTATGAAGACCAAATGAGATCATATTTGTCAAACATTTTGCAAACCTTAATATACTATAGAAATAATTCTGATTATTATGGGCATGTGTGTGCATTATACAATATATAGGTATGTGCATGCATGTACATACATTCTAATGCATATACAACTTATACATATTATATAATGTATAATATACAATATATAATGTATAATACATAATTAATATATAATAACCAACATATAATGTATAATGTATAACATATAACACAACACATAATGTATAATATATAATATATGATATATGATATGTGATAGGTGATATGTGATATATGATATATGACATATAATATATGGTATACAATATACAATATATAATACATAATACATAATATGTAATATATAATATATAATATATAATAAATAGGTATTTATACTCATGTACACCCATTAAACAAACAGCAAGTAGATGCATTTGCTTGGAGTTTCTCGTAGCTCTCACACCCTTGCTCCTAGAAAAGCAGGTTCTGCCAGTCATGTGGACTTTTCTTAGGCTTTCAGGCTTTAACAAAAAAAAAAAACTGACTCTATAATCTGGGGATCTGGGCCACCTCAAAATGTGTTCTGCACCACACAGAGGGGCGGGTCCTTCCTGTCTGTGTCAAAACCTCAGATGAAGAGGAAATACCGAAGCCTGAAGTTTAATCATCATCACTGTTGTTCTCCCATTCAGGGGAGACATTCAAGTAACAGGTTTGGGAGGAAACTGGAGAACTCAGAGGATTACAAGGTCATAGACCTGGAATGGGAAAGGAGCACAAAGATTCTTTATCTAACCCCTTCATTTCCAGATGAAAAATCTGAAACTTCAAGACATGGGAAATCTTAACTAAAAATTAACAAGCATTTGATGGAAGGGGGGGAGGGGAGACCACTGCTCTATTCCTTCCCTCCTCATCCTCTCAAATCTTCTTCATCACACATATGTGTGTGTGTAGCCCCATTTCCCGCCTCATCATCTAGATTTGCCTTGTAAATGAGATAACACTTTTTCCTATGATGAAATCAATAATTAAGTTCAGCAGACATTTATTAAGCATCTACTACAGGTTAGACCTTGTGTTGAACGCTGGTGTGTGTGTGGGGGTGAGCAGATATCATTTATAATAGGGATATAAGAACAAAAAATAAACAGTTCCTTTAAAGATGAGTTTTCACTTTAAGTTGACTGGTTTTGGGTCTGCCATGACAATTCCCACCTAGGTCCATCCCATACCCTTCATTTCTCCATTCTCCACTCCACCCTTTCCAATATTTGTTCTGAGAACATGTATCAAATCACCTCTGCCATTCCTGGTATGGACTGGTCAATCAATACCCTAAGAACCAATTACCATTCCATCTGAATTTTCAGTCCAGACCATAAATTTCTGCCCACCATTGCCCTACACCTCTAGTCTTTTCCTATTAAAATATAATTTCCTTGAAGATAAGGACAAGTCAATGTCTAGCACTGAGTCCTTAATAAATGCTTTTTTATTCATTCATTTCAAAAAAAAAGTCTGTATAAAATAATTTCAAGAGGGATAACAGTGTTAATAATTTGAAGTGAAGGTAGGTCAGAAAAGGTGTCATGGAGGAGGTAAAACTCATACTTCGGAAGAAATAAGTTATCCTAGGAGAGGAAGATGAGAGAAGGGGAACATTATTATTGTTGTGTTTATTATTGCTGAGACACTATTTTTAAAAGCGATCAAAAGTCAATGTCTAAAAAGTCGGGATTATATTCAGTATAACTTGCCCTGTGAAAGATTATTTTATTGTATTTTATTGCATTGTATTGTTTTGTATTGCATTAGAAGCTTCCTTATTTTGCAGTAGCATAAAGGTCTGAGCTTTGTGAAATATTCTGAGATGTACTGGAAATTTATGTATGCCTACTGTTAAAAAGAGAATAAAGAGAGGGGAAAACTGAAAAAATGAGGAAAAGAGAAAAGAGAGGAGAAAAGAAGAGGAGGAGGAGGAAGATAAGAGAGAGGATGAGAAGAGTGTGTGTGTGTGTGTGTGTGTGTGTGTGTGTGTGTGTGAGAGAGAGAGAGAGAGAGAGAGAGAGAGAGAGAGAGAGAGAGAGAAGGGGATGCATTATATCACTATATCATTATACACTATATTTTTATATCACTTGCTAGGATTATACTCCCCAAAATCATAGAAATAGGAAAAGGTCTTATTTCTACAAAAATATTTATAGCAGCTCTTTCTTTTTGAAGGCAAAACACTCCTGTAAACTAAAGGAATGCCCATCAGTGGAAGAATGGCTGAATAAACTGTGGTATATGAATGTGGTTGAGTACTGTTGTGCCTGTAAGAAATGAGGAAATAATGATTTCAAAAAGACAAAGACACATAAGCTGAGGCAGAGTGAAGTGAGCAGAACTAGCAGAATTTATACAATTTACACCGTATAATAACAAATGTTTCTGAAGATTTTTTGTAAACTGAACAATGAAATGAGCAGAATAATCCATACAATAACAACACTAAAACTAACTAAAAAATATAAGAGCTATAATTTCTTATCAATAAAATAACCATCTAGAATTTCGGAGGGCAGATAAGGAAACTTGTCCTTCTCCCCCAATATAGAAGTGGCAGATTTAGAATATGGAATGAGACATCTAATACATCATGTATTACATATGGATAGAATATAGCCAATCAGGGAATTTGTTTTACTTGGCTATGCATATTTGTGGGCTTTTCCCCCAATGAGATGAGAGGTGGAAGAGGGGAAAAGATTTCTTTTTATTTAAAAACAAAAATTAGATAAAAACAAAAATTAGAGAGGTTAGGAATGCCATAGATATGGCTGGTTGCATAGACTTTCAGATGAGATTACTGTATTATTAGTTTTATGTGATTTTTTTTTACATTTCTTGCTCTCTTAGCTCTCTCTCTCTCTCTCTCTCTCTCTCAATGAGACTTCTTACAGAGTGGAAGTAATGTGTAATTGTTTGTAATGTAAAGGAGAACAAGGGAGAAATAGAAAAGAGAAAGAGCAAGGGAGAGAAGGAAAAAAGAGAGAAAGAGATAGAGGATATTGAGGAAAGGGAGAAGAGGGTCAGAAAGAGAAGAATGGCGAATGAAAGAGGAGGAAAAAAGTACACAAATTAATTTTGATTTTAGCCAGACTTTTAGTGGTCTGTCATCTGGTATGAAAAATGAAGTTTCAGAGTGCTGTCAGTTCACTCTACAAATACAACTGAATGGACATATGGATTCTTACTATGTCAGAAGTCAAAAGGAAAATGATTTCTCTTTCTTTCCTTCCTTCCTTCTTTACTTCATTCTCCTTCTTCTCCTTCTTCTTTCTTCTTCTTCTCCTTCTGTCTTCTAATTCTGTTTCTTTTTCGAATTCTTCTTTCTTCTAATTCTACTTTTTTCCTAATTCTTCTAATTCTTTTTTCTTTCTTCTTCTTCTTTCCTCCTCCTCCTCTTTTTTCTTTTAGCTAATGTTCCCTTAATGCTCCAAGTCCTCCAGTTTCTCAATGAAGAAGAAATTAAGGGAGATAAGGCCTGTCAATAGATTCACATTGGGCTTGTCTTGAAACTGGAGTGACATCCTCTCCATGCAATGAGAAAAAACTGAAAACGGCTCTTAATTGACTAACAGAATATAATAACCAGAACAACTTGCTCTCAGTCATAATGCAATTTTGCAAAAGATTCTCCACCCTCTCTGCACAGCCAAGCTTCTCCTCCAAGAGCCATGGAAGTGTGACTATGTTGGAGTTGGTATAGCTCTCTAATTTCTAAGGCGAGGTTGTGAGGATATAAGGAAGAAAGGTTTTATTCCAGAACCATTGTGTATACCAAAGTGGAAGTTCAATTTAAAAAAAAGGAAGAATAATTATAAAATACAGGAAAAATCCAAACACTCCCTTAATTAGCAAGTATTTATTAATCACTTACTTGTGCCAGTCAATCTGAGTTTTCAAGATGGCATTCAATCTATCCATCCATCAACAAATATTTACTAAGTTTAATGTATGTATCAGTATTTAACATTGAACCTGGCACATCATAAACATTTAATTAACAAGTGCTTGAATTGACTTATTTTCGTGTTGAGAACAATGGGGATTCTGAAGACCAGAATGAATGAGTCTTTGCCTTCAAGGAGTTTGCAGTGGTCTAACCAACCAACAAAAATGTGTTAAGTATCTACTTTGTGTAAGCACCTCCATCCAAAAAGACAAAAATCAGTCTCTTCTGCCTTCAAAGAATCAGCAGCGAATTGACACTCTATCAATGAAACAAACCTGTCTTTATTATAACTTCTAAGAGCTCACCAAGAGTTCTGGTTTCAAGGTCAGGTTGTCTCCAGCCACTGTGGATTCAGAGACAAAAAGATAGTCTATTGGGGGAGGCAAGATGTATACATATGATATATATATATATATATATATGCATACATGGAGCACAGCGGATAGAGCACTGCCCTTGGAGTCAGGACCATGAGAATTCGAACCTGGCCTCAGATTCTTATTAGTTTACTAACTCTTACTTGCTGTGTGACCTTGGGTAAGTCACTTCACACTGATTGCCTCATATCCAGAGCCATCTCCAGTCATCCTGATTTATATCTGCCCACTGGACCCAGGTGGCTCTGGAGGAGAACGTGAGACTGGTGAGTTAGCACAGCCCCCTCACTCAAATCCAATTCATGTGCTTGTCATGGCATCACCTCCCTGACATCATGATTGTCTTTGAAAATGATGGCCAAAACAAAGCAAAAAATGCTTTTATTATATAGGCATATATAATCTAGAAACACAATACATATACAATATAATATATCCTACACATATGTGTATGTATAGGTACACAATACATAGAAATATATGTACAATTATGCCCACATATACACATGCATATGTGCATACATGTATTTATACTTGTATTTACATGCACACATACATACACATGCACACATTTTACATGCCTACATGCATCCATATAGATATGTGTTTATATGCATATATATTTATATAGACATTGTCTATGTCTATATTTTATGTCTGTGCATATAGCTATAATATGTATGCATGCACATATATATACATATATGGATATATAAATATGCAGAAGTAACCAAATGACCCAGTGAATAGATGATTGGACTTGGAGTCTGGGAGATCTGAATTCACTTCAGATTCCAGCATTTACTAGCTGTGTGACCCTGGGCACATTATTTTACATCTCTCAGGCTGTTTTCTCATCTGGAAAATGGGGATAATAATAGAAACCCCACCCCCCAGGGCTGTTTGAGACAATATTTACAAAGAGCTTGAGCTTTGTCAGACTTAGAGCAGCAAATGTCTGCAAATCCAAGGAAAGTCATTTGGGAGGAAGAGGAGGAAGAGAGGCCCCAGATTCGAGAAGGCTTCCTATGGGAAGTGACCCTTCGAATTGAGCTAGGAGCTGTCCAACAGCGTCCTTTAAATGGACTAGAAATGGTCCTCCTCTTTCTCCCCTTTGCCTGCAAAGAAAGGAATAAGAAGGGTGGCTTCCTCTTAGGAGCATTTTCCTTCTCCTTGTCATTTACCCCATGTGCCACCAGATGGCTCATGGAAGAATGACCTCAGTTTCCAGACTGAATTCCCAGCGGATATAAGAAGTGAGAAAACAAATTGGGGCTTCCTGCTGAATCCCATTTCACAGGCGGGCTCATTCATCCTCCTTGGAGAGAAAGGAGGCAGGAGGGCCCCACCCAGCCAGAGCCATACCTTGTACCCTGGGACAACCAGAGAGAGAGAGAGAGGCTCATTGGAGGGCAGGTGAAGTTTCCAGGGGAGGGGGAGGGGGCAGCTAGTTCTAACCACCTTTAGCCTCAGGAGAGCAGGTAATTAGAAGATTATTGGCAGCTCTTTCTTCAAGCACATAAATTAAATCCAGAAAGGGCTTATTACATTTCAAACAAATAAGTCTGTGGCTTGGTTTAGGCAACAACTTGCTGTCAGTAGAGAATGGGCCGGATGATTGAGCAGTCTATCCTGGAGCATTGGATGACGGGTTTTGCAAAGAATGTGAAGGGTTGGAAAAGTTGCAATCAAACTTTTGCTTCTTTCTTTTTCTTCCCTTGCCCCTTTGGAGGCTGAATCTTTTCTGAGAAAATTCTGGTCAGGCTGTGGAAAGGAGGTGTCATGGGGTTTCTTCCTGAGGTTGAAATGAACTTTGTCACCCTGTTTAAATATTTAAAAATGTTCAATTCTCATGATACAGGCAAATAGGTCATGAAGTGCCAAAAAAAAATCAGAAAAGATTTTTTCCCTTTGAAGGGAGGGCCCCATACTTCCTCCTTTGTAGCAGTTTGTTTTACTGTCCAATCCCCAAAAGTAGAGGCCAAAAAATGACTCCCCAGATCCATGGTTCAGATGGGAAATGTTTCTAGAGAAACTAGAATTCACATTCACCATTTAAACAGATTTGCTTGTTTTTTTTATTTAACTCCCCTCTTTTGGTTGTCAGAGCTCTAAGTTATAAGACATAAGGAAGTTTTTGGATAGCTCAAGAAGGAAAGGAGAAGGAAAAGGTAGAATGAATAAGAGAAGATATTTATTAAGCGCTGACTATGAAGCCAGAACTGTGTTATCTGTATCTATGGGGAGACAAATATGTTACACAAGATAGATGATCTTTTCCTGCAAAGGGTTTCCATTTAATAGGTAATGACAGTTCAGGTAGAGGAATAGTGGTTTGGGAAGTTCCTGGAAGTGGTGAAGGGAGACTGTTTTCTAGAAACAGTAATAATACCATTTCCAAAATAAGAGGAGAAAAGGGTGGTGATTACAGGTACTATAACAAGAGGATAACTGGGGTATTTGGCTATAGGGAATGGGAAACAATTGGGGCACAGTTAGATCTATCTGAGTTTGTCTTTACTCCTCCATCAGGATCATAAGTCTCAGGAAAATGTTCCAAAATTGAGTGTCTCCTGGCCATCTGAGGTCTCCTGACTGATTTGAGGCTCCTATTTGTTTTAGGACAAAAGCTCAAAAAGGCCAAGGTCCCCCACTGTGTCTCGGACCATCACCTATAGGCCTTGCTCCTGGACTCAGATGACCCTGGAGGAGAGAGAGTGAGGTTGATGACTTTGCACAGTCCTGTCTCCCTTAAATCCGATTCACTTGCAAGTCAAGGCATCACCCTTCTGATGTCACTGGTCCTCTTTGAGAACAAAAGATGAACAACTTAGGGAATAGGAAGGCATGGTAGTGCCTTAGAAACACCACTGGCTTTGGAATCATTATCCAGGCTTTGCCCCTTACTTAGGACAAGCATTTTACTTCTCTGATGTCTCATATACAGAATGAGGAGGTTGACCTGGATGACAAGCCACTTTCTTATCACCGTTTGAATTTGAACCTCATTTCCACTATTGACTAGCTAGCTGAAAATGGATGTCAACCATTTTGAATTTGTTTTGGGGTGAAATAAGGAGGCTTCTTTTCTCAA
Organism: Macrotis lagotis; assembly: GCF_037893015.1. Taxonomy (NCBI): domain Eukaryota; kingdom Metazoa; phylum Chordata; class Mammalia; order Peramelemorphia; family Peramelidae; genus Macrotis; species Macrotis lagotis. The sequence goes on along the minus strand of NC_133664.1, from coordinate 34,939,794 downwards.
AGGAGTGCTGTAAGGACTAAAATAGAGAAAGATCCTAGAGGCATGAGGTATAAAATGTCATGTGAACTATTTCCCCCAGTAAATATGTGAACTCTTTGAGATCAGGAACTGTGTGACTTTTTTGTATTATAGCATTTAGCCCATAGCTTTCTCATTCATTCATTCATTCATTCATTCATTATGTTATAAGGAGCAAAGTCTACTCTATACTCTGAAAAAGCTGTCTTTGATGTCAGTTTTTCCTCCCATTGAACACTATTAATATTAGTATCTTGCACAAACACCATTCCAATTCAATCCAAAGATTTAAGTGCCCATTAATTTTAATTTAATATTTTATTTTCACAACTACATGTAAAAATAATTTTAGTATTCCATGAGCCATCTTTTTTCAAATTTTGAGTTCCAAATTGACATAGTGTAGTCATGCAGTAATTTATATGTGCAGTCATTCAAAACACTTTTTCATGTAAATTAGGTGAAAAAAAAACCAGACAAACTCCCCCCCAAGAAAAAAGTATCTTCATTCTACATTCAGACTCCACCAGTTTAAGTGCCTATTTAGAGGTTAATTTGAGAGTGGCTAGAGTGCCTAGCCTGAAGTCAGGAGGACCTGAGCTCAAATGTGACTTCAAATGTGACTTATCAGCTATGTGATCCTGGGCAAGTCACTTAACCCTGAATGCCTCGAATTCTGGGTCATCTGCAGTCATCCTGATTCATATCTGGACACTAAACCCAGATGACTCTGGAGGAGAAAGTGAGGTTGGTGACTTAGCATGGCCCCCACCCACTCAAATCCAGTTTATGTGCTTGTCATGGCATCACCTCCCCGAGTTCATGATCCTCTTTGAGGACAAGGAACAAACATCATCATTATCATCATCATCTTCATCATCATTAAGTCTATTTAAAGGTAGATAGGTGATGCAGTGATTAGAGCTTTGTGCCTAGAGTCAGGAGGACCTGAGTTTAAATTTAGTCTTAGACGGGCGTGAACTGTGTGACCCTGAGCAAACCATCTAACCTCAGTCTTCCCCTCAACTATAAATGGACATTATAATAACACTTCCTTCCCAGTGTAGTTGTGAGGATCAAATGAGATGATCTTTTTCAAGCTTAGCCCAGTTCAGGGAACCTAGTAGGTGCTTATTAATTGCTTATTCTTTCCCTGCACCCTCCCCTTCACTATGTGTCATACATTATGATGTCACAAAAATGAAACAACCCCAGATCTTAGACAACTTGTGTCACACACACTTATGAGGCTCTTTTAAGAGTTAAAAAGTCCTAAGAGCTAAAAGTGGGAATATTGAGGGAGCCTCATATAGGAAGCTACATCCATACTTTCTGGGAAAGTTAAAGGACAAAATACGCTTTGGAATGCATGCGGAAGTTTGTAGAACTCTTATAGAAGTCCACTTGAGTTAAATGCTTTTGGGGGACATCATTTCAATGATTTGCAAGGTTTTGAGAGAAGTTCATGGAATAGAAAAATTCAGACCTTGAATTCAGGAAGAGACTTGGATTCAAATTTTTCCTCCCACACCTGCTAGCTGTGAGACCCCGGGGACCTCACTGACCCTGTTTGCTTCCTCACCTCTAAGAAGACATTGACAATAGCCACAGCACCTAACTCATTGAGTGGTAGTGAAGATCCAAAGAGGAGCTTTGAAAATATTAAAGTGTTATGGTCATAATCAGTTATTATAGTATTATTTCTATTGATTACTCTAAGAAAAATTCAAGAGAGATTAAGATGGGGAAGGATGGAAGATATCACACCTGTTCTATTCTCCCTGGTTCAGTTCAGGATCAAGACCCAAAGCAAGGAGGAATCAGTCAGCCAATCAATAAACTTTTATGACGTGCCTACTCTGTACCAGACCCTATGCCAACTACTGGGGATAGAAAGGAAAAAGACAGTCCATGCCCTCACGGAATTTGCAGTCTAATGGAAAAAAGAAATATGCAAACAACAATGAGTAACTATATATGGAATACTTGGGAAGTAATTAAGGGATGGAAGGCACTCAACTTATAGGCCATTGGAAAGGTTTTCTATAGAAGATGAATTTTAGCTGGTACTTGGAGGAAGCTAAGGAGCCCAAGAAGTGGTCTTTCAGGCATGGGAACTGCCAGCCAAAGCTGGCTACAGACAGAATCTGGAAGGAATTAGAGGTGAAAGACAGGCTAGCTTGGTGACATAATTAGCCACAAAGAGTCCAAAGGGTCACCCAGAATCAATACTCCAAAGCTAGACAAAGCAGACAAAGGGGGAGGTCATGGGAAGGCTTAGACTACTTCTCAGTTTTTCATGCTGAATGCTAAGCGAAAATATGAAATCTTTTAAATTAAGATGTTCTGGGCTGGCCCTATTCCTCTGTTTCCCAAATGAGCTACTATTGTGAATAAATGAATGAAAAGCATTTATTAATCATCTATGTACCAGCACAAAAATGAAACAATCCTTTATTTCAAGGAATTTTCAATCTACTGGGGCTTTACATGCCAAGACAAGTTTTTACTTTATCTTATAAAGGTTCTTGAGTCAGGAAGGGTTGTGAGACTTAGGAAGATGATTTTTCCAGTTATGTGAAAGATGAGTTGGAGAGGGAAGAGCCTGGAGGTAGAAAGACCAGTTAGGAGGCAATTACTATAATCTAGGTGAGAAGCAATGAAAATCTGGACTCTGGTGGTGGCCAAATCGGTAGATGTGAGGGTGTGGTTTATAGAGATTTGTCAGTCATTTGCTGTGAACTATCTCTTGGCTCACTTTGCATGGAGTTGAGGCTGAAGTAAGGCAAGACAAAAAAATATTCAGATGAATTTGTAAAGAGACTTATACGTGGTTCTCCCTGGGTTGAATTTACTTTACCAAAAGTCTCTCCAATTTGTTATTCATCAGCGAAGAAGATTATTATCCATCACCAGGTTTTTCAGAAAGACTGTTCATTTCTCTTAAACTTGTTTGAAATGTTTTCTACCTCTAGGGCTCAGATCTTTACTGGTCTTTGTCTCACCTTAGATATTATCTAGCAGTCACCAAATGCAACTAGTCTCTTGGTGTATGAATAGTATTTTTTATATTTTATAGGGCCTGGATCATAATGATTGGCATTAAAGAGACCTTTTGGTTTGAGGAGGGATTCAGTAAGACACTCTACTTCTATTTATCTAGTTGAGAAAATCCTACAGTTGTGTTTCCCATCAACAACTCACCTGTTCAGTTCTTAGCAAAGACATTAACTAAGATGCAATAGTACAAACAGTGGCTGTGAAAATATAACTCCTTTATATAATTCTGGAACAAACTCCAAGAAATATGCACAATGATCATGCAATGAGTTGACTTAAACTCAGAGAACTATGGTAGTGAGGTGTGATATATGATATATGACAAAAGGATGATATGATATGATATGACAAAGGGAACTTCCAACTGGTACTGCAGGACCAGGAAGACCTCACTTTCTTTATAGAATCCTCATGTAGCCCTCATAAAGTTCATGTTCGTTCTAGGATGGTTGTCCAATTGGGCTTTTGAGAGTCTTCTCCTGTTTATAGCTTGATATTCTTTTCTGTTTCTGGGGATTATGATCCCTGTAGCATGACCCCTGGCATACCTTTCACCCTGGGGTGACTATATCTCTGTAGGTTACATCTGTCTTAATTGTGTGTCTCAACTCCCTACCACATAGGATATCTCTTCTTCTCCACTTCTCCACTGGAATGTGGGAAAGAAAAAAGAAATTCCTTTTTCCCTTCTGCAAGGGTCTCCCTCTAGAGGCATTTTCCAGATGGTAATTACTCTATTTTTAGAATACTGACATTCTTCCAGAGCTCAGTTCTTTAAAGCCCTCAGACACATGGTCAATTTATACAACATATACCTTATAAAGTGATCAGGGTATAATAGATCAATAGTTTATCATTTCTTTAGTGTGTTTTTATTCTGGGCCTTCTATGACTATTTCAACTGAGCTAAGGTGAAACGTCTCCAGAATCTCAGATTTGGAAAGGACTCCAGAAATTATCTAGTCCTTTGTCTATATGGGAAACCCATTGTCTATATACCTCCAATAAAATATGATACTGCTTCAAATACAGAACTCCTAGAAGGAAGAATCTACTACCTCCAGATGTAGTCTGATTAGGAGAGAATACAGCAGGTCTATAACTTCCCATATTCTAAATATTCTTAATGGATCCTCAACCTTTTGGTGTGCCATATTGTACTTTGGGATCGTAAGACTTTCTAGTATACTCAAACTCATAATTTTTTTTAATGATTTGTTGCCTAACCACACTTTCTCCTCTACTTTTAAAGTTGATTTGTTTGACCCTCTGTAAGACTTTATATTTTTCTTTATTAAATTTTATCTTATTAGATTTGGGTTATCATTCTACTTTGTCAACAGCTTTTCTGATTCACCCAAGTTAATAGCTATCCTTTATACATTGGCTAAGCAAACTATCTATTCTTTATCTAAATCATCAATAAACATATTAAATAGCACAGGTCCATGAACAGATCTCTGAAGCACAAGACTTCCTCCAAGATGACATGACTCAGTGATGACTTCTCTTTGGGTATAGTTATTCAACCAGTTTTTAACTCATCTAACTAAATTTATTATCTATGCATATTTTTCCACCTCATCTAAAAAAAGTGCAGGAATGACTTTCTGTTGGAATCTAGGTAAACTAATTCCATTCAAGCTTTTGAGACTAGAATATAAATCCTGCAAACTTTATTAGCCGTGGTGCCTCAGAGACTACTTCTTTCTCTATGTCGACTTATTCCTAATCAGCTAAGATCACTTAAACTTCCATCTCTTCCCATCTCCTTTCTATAGTTAGGCTCCAAGTCAAAATAAATTATTGTCATTTCTAATGCAGAACCCTATGGAATTGCCTTCAATCTGAGAGGGGTTCCCCAAAGTCCTTCCTATGGGGCTGTATTTGTGTGGACAAAAACCAAAGTTGGTTTCTTTACTCCCTAGAGGGTATTGGCAAGATTTGGTTGAAGTTTTGTTTAAGATCTGTAAAGAATTCCTGGCATTGGGTCAGGAAATGGGCCTTTGAAGGGAAAAAAAAAATCAATGATCCAATCAATAGAATGAATAAATTGCTCCATTAGCTCTTTTCTGGTCTCTTGAATCTGGGTGATGGTTTGTATATGTTCTTTGTTGTGGTTTTTCATGGGACTTAGAGAAAGTTGTTGTGTGTTTGTTTTGAAGACTTCTCATATCTAGTGGCTACTCTTAGACATATCTACTCCAAGGCATGAGAGATGTTTAAAGGGCCTCTCACATCAACTAGACTGTTTTTCTTCCCCAGCCCTGAGGAGAGTTTCTGCTACTTCTCCAGGTGTGAAATTCCCTTCCAGCCTATCTCTCCGCTACTTGATGGCTTCCCTCAGAACGATTGCCAGTAACAGGAGTCTTAACAATGTTTTCCCTAGGATCTTGTTTAGCTATTTTACACTGCCATACTCTTTTGTGGTATTTCCCTATCAGACTCTTGACTTAGCAGTGGTACATGGAGTGGATACTTCTCTTGAAATAACTGTGGAAGGGAAGGATGAAAGGAAGAGGGAAGGGAAGAGAAGGGGAGAGGAGGAGGAGGAAGTGGAGAAAGAGTTGGAGGAAGAAGAGGAGGAGAAGGAGGGAGGGAGAGAGGGGGGAGAGAGAGAGAGAGAGAGAGAGAGAGAGAGAGAGAGAGAGAGAGAGAGAGAGAGAGAGAGAGAGAGAGAGAGAGAGAGAGAGAGAGAAAATTATTAGCTATCAAGTGCAAAAAAAAGATTTTTCTGTATTTGAAAAGATAACTCTCCAAAGACCTCAAACTCTCCAGAGGAGTATGCACTTTGGTTTTAAAGTTGCTTTGAAAATCTCACTGAGAGAAGGTAGTTAGAACTTCTTAAAGCAAGGATAAAGCAAAAATGAGGTTAATTTCCAGAGGAGAAAAGACAAGTACGTGCCATTATCTTACTGAGACCTAGCTGAAACATCAGAAATATGAAGGATGTTTTCTTTTTTTTGTACTCTCAGTGTTTTTCTATGAATCTTTCTTTCTTGTCTATCTGTCTGAATCTCTTTCTTTCTTTCTTCCATCTTTCCTTCCTTCCTTCTTTCCTTCCTTCCTTCCTTCCTTCCTTCCTTCCTTCCTTCCTTCCTTCCTTCCTTTCTTTCTTTCTTTCTTTCTTTCTTTCTTTCTTTCTTTCTTTCTTTCTTTCTTTCTTTCTTTCTTTCTTTCTTCCTTTCTTCCTTTCTTCCTTTCTTCCTTTCTTCCTTTCTCCCTCCCTCACATCTGAGTTCAATCCAGCCTCAGAGACTTGATTTATACTAGCTGTGTGACTTAGGGCAAGTCACTTCATTCCTGATTGCTCACATTCAGGACCATCTCCAGTCATCCTGATTCATATCTGGCCACTGCACCCAGTTGACCCTGGAGGAGAAAATGAGACTGATGACTTATTACAGCACCCTCTTACTCAAATGCAATCATGTGCTTGTCATGGTATCACCTCTGTGATACTACAGTCTTCTTCAAGAATGAAGGACAAATATCATCATCTATCTATCTATATAGCTACCTCTCTACCCATTTACTTCATAATTTGAATTCTCTCACCTTAAACTGAGAGCTCCTTGATTGCAGGGATTGCTTTTTTTCCTTTCTTTTTATCTTATTACACAGTAGCTAGCACATAGCAAGGACTGAATAAAAGCTTATTGACCTGTTATCTTAATTTTTATAAGAAATGGACACTCAGAAAGAATACATGACTTGCCCAGGGTCACAAAGCTAGTAATGACATTAGACAGGAATCTAATCCAGTCCAGACCTAACACTAATACCTTCACCATTCTACCTTCTATATACCAGATAACTGATGATGATGATGATGATGATGATGTCTGTCCTTTGTTCTCAAAGAGGACCATGATATCAGGGAGGTGATGCCATGACAAGCACATGAGCTGGATTGTATGAGGGAGGTACTGCACTAAGTCACCAGCTTCATTTTCTCCTCCAGAGCCATCCAACCAGATATGAAATAGGATGACTGGAGATAGCCTTGGATGTGAGGCAGTCAGGGTTAAGTGATTTGCCCAATGTCATACAGTTAGGAGGTATCAAGTGCATGAGGTTGGATTTGAACTCGCATCCTTCTGACTCCCAAAACCAGTGCTTTATCCATTGTCCATTATCCATTTATCTAACTGTCCCTGCAGCAGACAAATGATTCAATAGTCCCTGCAGCAGACAAATGATTCAATAGTGAATATTCTTGAAATTCAGACATTGGTGATTGGGTGAGTCAAGCTCATCAGAGAAGACTGGGAAGGAGGGTTCCTCTTAGTTAAGTCCCAAAGATAGAATATAATAGGCAAAAAGGAGGTGGTGAAATTTTAGGTGGGGTGGATAACAATTGAAATAGTATTGGAGTAGAAATGTAGGCATGATATGCAATACAAACTACAAATGGGCTAATTTGGCTAAGAGAAGTGATGCAGGGGAAGTGGTGGAAAAGATTAAATGGAGAAACTGGGCTCAGATTTTAGGAATCTGCAATGTTATCTCAATCTAATCCAGTTCCATCCAACAAACATTTTTGAAGTGTCTAAGAATTACCAGAAATCATGACAAAACACTGTGGATGCAATTAATACAAAAGAAGACAATCTCTGTCCTCTGTCTGTAGAGAAAGACAAAATACAAAAGGAGGATGGAAAAACAGCAACTGAAGGGCTGGGGGAGAGGGAAGGGACAACAGGAAGTAGTCAGTGGGAGGGTAGTTTGTTCCATGAAGTTGGAAGCAGAGAGTGTAGCAGATGCAAGGGAGAGTCATCCCCCTTCATCTCTTGCGAGTAATCCTTTCTTAATTAATTACCTAGCTCAGGTACCACCTGCAATATGAAGTCTTCCCTGACCCACCCCAAGTTCTCAGCACTTCTCTCAGATCGCTTTGTCTAGATTTGCTTTTCTGTGTGTTCTTTGTGTTCTGTGTGTTCTTGGACCTCAGTGGTCCAGAGATCTAGAACACTGGGCTTTGAATGAGGAAGACCTCAGCTCAATCCAACCGCAGGAATGTTTTAGCTGGATAACCCTGGACACATAACCAGGAGTAGGTGTATAACCACTTCATCTCTTCTGCCTCAGTTTCCTCATTTTTAAACTAGAGATAATAACACCCATCTTCCAAGATTACTAGAAGGAGAGAATGAGAGAATACTTACTGAGCTCTTTACAAATCTCCAAATTCTATTTTAATGTTAGTTATCCTTATTATCATTGGCTGTAGGAGGAAGAGGAGAGGAAGATTAGAATATAAGCTTCTTGAAGGCATTTAATTTTTTTCCTAGTAAGTGCTGGCTGAATTGAGTTTCAGTTTGGGGAGTGTAGACTTTCTTCTGTAGGTATGGATGTATTTTGAAAGTTCTCAAGTGTGTGTGTGTGTGTGTGTGTGTGTGTGTGTGTGTGTGTGTGTGTGTGTGTGTCTGTGTGTCTGTCTATCTGTCTGTGTGTGTGTGTGTCTGTCTATCTGTCTGTCTGTATACATGTGCAAATTGAGTTATTAGGGAGCCTAATTGGAAAGCCCTTCATAGGGTGGATTGGTCAGAGCTAATCAGAAGATTGTTGGTATTTGCTTTCTTTTGAGATGTTCTTAGGAAACATAGAAGAAGCCCAGAGGGAGGCTGTTCTTTTGGGTGGAAGACTGAGGGCAGACCAATGTCCTTTCCTGGAATTCCAGCTCAATTCACTCTTTAACTTGTCTACATCCTTGATAGCAGTTTTGTCCCCCTTAAGACAGCAAATAGCAATAGCTAGCATTTATAAAAATGCTACAAGACAGGTAGAATGATTTATAAATATTATCTCATTTCGACTTACAACAACTTTGGGAAGCAGGTCTTACTATTACCCCATTTTACAATGAGACCAGACGAGAATAAGTGACTTCTCCAGGGTCACCCGGCTCATACCTGTATTCAGGATTTCCTGACTGCCAGTTCAAAGACTGTTTGAATGTTCTTCCCCTGGGACCTGCTCTTTTGAATGGTGAGGCCCTTGTCTGGGCCTCCATCCTGAGGGAACTCCATTATATCACTTCACTCGAGGCTCAGATATTCTCTGTGAGCTACTCCCCCCCCCCCAGTTCCTTATGACTCCCCTTTCAATTCTGTCTTTTCACATTAAGAATGTAAACTCCTTGAGAGCAGAGACTCTTGGTCTCCCATAGGATTGTGCAGTGGCTGATATACCATATGCACTTGATAAATGTATTCTCTTTTCTTCCTCCTTCTCTCTCTCTCTCTCTCTCTCTCTCTCTCTCTCTCTCTCTCTCTCTCTCTCTCTCTCTCCCTCCCTCTTCTCTGTCTCTGTCTCTGTTCCTGTCTTTCCTCTGTGAAATTTAGTCAAAGACCTAATGTGAGGTTCTGACTTTGTGACCTGAGGGTTCTCCCAGGCATAGACTGGCTTTGTCACTCTTATGAGGGTGACTGCCAAGGAGAGTTTTGCTTTTTGTGACTTTGACCTGAAAGACAAGACTCAAACTCCAGTGAATTTGTTCATAGACACAGACTGTTTTAGGGAAGCTAGATGGTGAGGCGGATAAAGTAGCAGGCCTTGGAGTAAGGAAGACATATTCCTGAATTCAAATCAGATCTCAGACACTTCCTGTCTGCGACCCTGAGCAAGTCACTTAAACCTGTGTGTTTCATCTACAAAACACCTACAAAACAAACTGAAAAAAGAAATGGCCAAACCATTCCAATGTCTTTGCCAAGAAAAATCCAAGATGGGTTACAGAGAATAGGATGAATGAAATCCTGGCTAAAGCCCAGGACCCTCATTAACAACATTGTTAATGAGAACCAACATATGGAGTTCATTAAGATTTACAAAGTGCATTTGTATACCTGATCTCAGTTTTACAATAATTTTTGGCGATAGCTAGGCATTGGTGACATTATTATCTCCATTTTTAAAAATTAAGAAACTGGGACTCAGAGTTTAAGTGACCCACCTGTGATCACATAACAGTTACGTTGTGCTCTTCTGATCCCAATATCAATTCTGTTCCACATACTATCCATCCTTCCTTCCCTATGTATCCATGCTACACACACACACACACACACACACACACACACACACATATATGTATGTATCTTTAACAATCATTAATAAATTTCTTCTGACTCTACAGAAAATAATTTTAACTTAGGGTCTGGAAACTTGTTTTAAAAAATTATTATTATAATGAGATTTCCATATAATTTCCTTTGTAATCTTATATATTTTATTTCATGCCTTTTAAAGGGATCCATAGGTTTTATCAGATTATCAAAGGGGGCCATGACTCAAAAAAGGAGATCTGCTCTTGAGTAAATAACATTGAGGTCGGTAGGTGGCATAATGGATCGAATGAAGGCTGGATTTCGAATCATGAAGAGCTGAGTTCAAATCCCACCTCAGACACTTAGTGGATGTGTGACCTTGGGCAAATCACTTAATTCCTCCATGTCTCAGTTTCCTCATCTATAAAATGAAGGCTTCGGATTTGATGACCTCTGAGGGTCTTTCTAATTGCCAGTCTATAATTCTATAATTATGGAGAGTTAATGTTCCAGAAACTTTTAAAATATTTTCATATGGATTTGATCTCAGGACTAACAATGAGGTAGTGCTTCTTGAGCAATCAGTAAAAGTAGGTGAGAATCCATCCACAAATATTTATTAAATATCTACCATGTGCAGACACTGTGTATATATATATATATATATATATATATATATATATACATATGTATATATATATATACACACTAGGAACACAAATGTAAGAAAAGGAAAGCCCTGCCCCTCAGGGAGATTACATTCTAGTGGAGAAAAACAAAATGCACTCAGATAAGAAAACACAAAATAGGTACCATGTAATTTGGGTGTGGTGATCACCAAGAGCTGGAGAAGTGGGGGAGGTAGCAGGGGTGGAAATGTTGGAAAGTAGATAAGGTTCTTGTAGGAGAATCTTCCTAAATTTCCACATTGGCCAACTTCCCATATCTTAAGATGTTCAGGACAGTCATCTGAGATCCTGAACATTTCCAAGTGGGACTCTACTGGTGAGTCATTTCCTACATTTTTATTAGTTGTTTGCACATCTTGGGTTATTCAAGCCAATTGAACACTCAGCTGTCTCCTCTGTACCTGGAATATTTCAGATACAGTGGCAAGAACAAAATGATCATTTGTCCTCAAGGTGTTTACCTTCAATTGGTGTTAAGCATCTGTCCAAATGAGCAAATGTATATGTAAATTCATTTCACCAGGGAATGAGAATTAACCCCTGGGGCCAATAGGAAAGACTTCCATGGAAGGGCACTCCTGAAATGTGTTTTGATTAAAAGTGGTAGTCATCCCAACACACACTTCTAGAAGAAGACTTTATTGGTTTCTAGATACTTCCCTCTGAGATTATCTAGTATATGGTAGTGCAGTGGATAGAGAGCATCAGCCCCTGGAGTCAGGAGGACTTGAGTTCAAATCCAACTTTAGACAGTTGACACTTACTAGCTGTGTGACCTTGGCATCACTTAACGCTGATTGCCTCAAATCCAGGGCCATTTACAATCATTTTAATCCCAATCTGGTCCCTGGATTAAGATGATTCTGGAGGAGAAAGTGAGACTGATGATTTAGCACAGTGCCCCCTCACTCAAATCCAATTCATCTACATGTCTTAGCATCACCTTCCTGATGTCAAGTGGAGAATGAAAGACAGACATCATATCATTCTCAGGGCATATTGCATTTGCAGATAGTTGTTTGCATATTGTCTCCCCATTAGATTGTGAACCACTTGAAGGCAGGGACTGCTTTTGCCCTTCTTTGTGTCTCAAAGGCTTATATAATCCTTCACAAATACCTGTTGCCTTGACTTGATTTGACTTGAAAAAAGTGGAGGTAAAAAATATCTTCCAGGTAGCAGAGGTGAGAAGACAGTTGTGTTTCAGACATAGGGGGTGGCCTGTGCAAAGGAACGAACATAAGAACTGGAATGTTGGAAGATAGGTTACCAATGGAGACGGCAGATCCGTGAACCCATCAAATAAAACTTAATCCTATTGAAATGTATGCCTCTTACATCTAAGCTTTACATGTTAGTGAAACAAATCAGCTTGAACTTCCTGGGGTCATGCTAAACCAGTCCTTTGCTCTAAAGTTAAAACCTCTAAATAGATCCAAACAGCCTTTGTAATGCCCTTGAGTTATCCATTTACTGTACTTAGCTTCCTCATTACTTAAATGCAAAAGACTAAAGTTGAAGAGGCCAAAACATACATTTGGAAATTTCAGAAAACATAATAGGCTGAGAGAGATAATGTAATACTTCTCCATGAATAGGGGAGTTTGAATGTCTTGATTACAGCTTTCCTGCTCATCCCTCACACATTCAAATCCAATATATGTGCTTTTATTAATGCGTGAGTGCAGCGATATGCATAAATGAATATTGATAAGGTGGGGTACTGTATATTTATGAGGTTTTATATGTTTTTCTCTTTATGTTTTATTTGTATTTATATCCAGTGCTACATCCTCTGTGTGTGTGTGTGTTTATAAGTCTAGCGGTTACACAAAGAAATAAGATTTTAATCGATTTCACAATATTTTGCAAATCCACAAATACCACCATAGATCTCACAAAATGTGTGTTTGGGACGACCAATGTAGACCACCTTGGGAAGAGTGGTATGTTGTTGTAAATACCTGAGCACTGTAGCAAGATGCCAGCAAGACACACTTCTGTGTAGCGGTCTAAGGTGAAATTGTGTGCATAGAGAAGTCAGGGATTCAAAGTTGTCATAGTAACAGTTGTTCCTACCCTGTAACAACATGTATGATATTCTCACATGGCCTAAATTGGGAATGTTCGTACCTTTATGGCTATTGAGTGAGTCCGGGCTGCCCTGGACATGGAGATCATTTATTTGCATGGTGGGACTAACAATAAGAAGTAAGCAAGGTAAAAAAAAAAATGTCAAGAGAGGAACAAACAGGATAAAAAAAGGCAAAGAATACTGAAAAACAAGCAAGCCAGAGGAAGGAAGCTACAAGGATTACAACATTTTTTCTGGCCTAATGTAATTATTCAATATGGTTATTCCAACATATTTCACATATAAACAATGCCAATAGAAGTACTTTGGCATGAATTGGGATCTCCACCTTTGTGAATAGTTTCCCAGTGGTCAGTGTCTCCACAAACCACTACAACAGGTCATCGGGAAAGACTCAGAAGGATCATCTCTGCATATAGTTAAGTGAAATAACAGCAGTCATGTTCTCCCATATAGGTTTATCTTTCACTTGATTGAGATCAGGTGCTGGGACAAGGTATTCATAAATTTAGATGTGATTCTGCATCTTTCCAGCTCTTTTGTAGATCTGTGATTCTCAAAACTTTTGTGCTAGTGAATAAAAAATACTTCAGAGAGTCTGTGAGGTCATGGATTTTGTGTCCTTCTGCTAATGCAGATTGTCACACATACATACTTTTTCTTCTAGTACAGTTTTTGCCCATGTCTCTCCCATCCATGAAGCAAAGTGGCTAAAATGCAAATATAATTTTGTAAAAAAAGAACAAAGAAGCCTGGAGAAAAGTCTTTTCCTTCTCTTCTGAGAATTTTCCTTAATTTTTGAGACTGTCACTCACTGTCTACTAAGGAAAGACTAGCTGGAATTGGCAAGTTTGATCTCCCAACATGTCTTCTTTCTTTTAGAAATATCTATACATTCCTAAATAGTAATGATTCTGGCAAAAATATGTTATACTCTCATATCTATTATTTCATTTGCTCTTCACAATACTTTGAGGTTTATGGGGTAGACATTAATGTTCCCATTCTGCAAGTGACAAAACTGATCAAAGCCAAGACTAGAATTCAGGTTTCCTGAGTACTAATCTGGTTCTCTTGCCTTGGATGCTATTCATTTTATTTTATTTTATTTTATTTTATTTTGGTTTTTGCAAGGCAATGGGGTTAAGTGACTTGCCCATGGTCACACAGCTAGATAATTATTAAGTGTCTGAGGCTGGATTTGAACTCAGGTACTCCTGACTCCAGGGCAGGTGCTCCATTCACTATACCAGCTGGCTGCCCCCACCTTGCATGCTCTTTAGATGAAAAAACCCTTTGTATCAGAATGTACCAGTGTATTTGGTGGGTGCCTTTGGTAAGGCAGAATTTTCATGAGTGATAGAAACAGTTGTACTATAGAGATTTTCATGGTGATAGGTTCTATTTTCATTTAGAATGTTTCTTCCTGTCAAATTTTAGACTTGGGGTATAAGTATTCTCAGATTCAGTTCATTGCTTAGCTTTTTTTTATTTTGAATTAAAAAAAAAGAGAAGGGGTGGCTAGGTGGCACAGTCAATAGAGCACCGGCCCTGGAGTCAGGAGTACCTGAGTTCAAATCCAGCCTCAGACACTTAATAATTACCTAGCTGTGTGGCCTTGGGCAAGCCACGTAACCCCATTGCCTTGCAAAAAACCTAAAAAAAAAAAAGAGAGACCTAATATTTACATTTATCACTTTTTCTAACACTAAGAATTGCCTCAAAATTTTATTGCTTGTCAGAATCCCCATCCTTTGACCAGATCCCTTTAGGTAGTTTTCCAGTCATCTATATTTAGAGATTTGCATTGAGTCCCCAGCTAGAAAGGTACAAGAAACCTTAATGTGTAAAGGATATACCCCATAAATCATATGTAGCACTGATCCCCATTCATCATAAGGCAGGTGAGTAACAGGGAGATTTTCTGGAGATTTTGCAGCCAAGATGAGTTCCCAGCATGGGGGCTAATTGGAGGGATGACTGAATTGGACTCTATTAACCCAGTCAAACAACTTCATGAATTTGATCTACATTCAATTTCTAACATTATTAAGAGAAAGGCAATTGTTGCTTGGAGGCTAGTGAGCTGGCCCCAGAGTCAGGAAGATCTGGGTTAAGATTCTATCTCTGCCACACATTGGTTGTGCCACCCAGAGCAAGCCACCTACACTCTCAGTGACCCACCCTAAATGACCTGAAGACTATAAGCTGTAGAACAGATGTTCATATGCATTGATAGAAGGAGTTTTCCCAGTGGGACTTCCTTGCACTGATGAAATCACAGATATGATTGCCTCCTTCCCCCTTTCAAAAAATATTGTGGTGGAGCGTCGGGTCTCAGTGGTAGTTCAGCCACAAGGAAAAAGAGAGAGGTCAGCAAATCAGCATGGGGAGCATCAAATAGTATTAGTTACTGAGAGGAGATTGAGAATTTGGAGTAAGAGAGTTATTTATGTGCTATTGACCCCCTTTGGCAGTCTGGTGAAGTCTGCGGACCCCTTCTCAGAAAACTGTTTTTAGAATTCTAAAATAAAACATAGAGGATTACAAAAATAATTATAGGTTAGTGAAAATAGATATGTAATTTATTTTTCCAATCTAAGTTCATGGACTCACCATTCTGGCAATGATGCTGATTAGAGTATATTAGGATATTGCCTGTAAGTTTAGAATTTACACAAAAGGAGAGAAGTAATGTATAATATGAATAAATGTACAATATCGCTTAGGTATAGATAGATAATTTATTCCTTCTCACAAGGAGGAATGTGCATAAAAGCATTAAAGAAACATAGTATAATAGAATGATTAGATCAGAATTCAGTATCATAACTTATAATTACTAGTAAAATTGGCTTGGTAGGGGTTTAATATTTAACCCCTATCTAACTGTAAAATTGCAGTACTGCTAGGGCAGGCATTTTGCATTTCACTTCCACTTGGAACTGTCTAATCAAATGTGAAACATGGGTCAATATTATTTTCAATTACCCTTTCTGATGTAGGAGCTTTATTTGCCACCAGCCTACTCCTGCTACTGTCATAACAGCATGCAACCATTTCTATGGATGCTGCTATCAACATGCTTGTAGAATTATGGATTTTTAGAACTCAGCAGGCTACTTCTAAGCTTGGACATGTCCATCATGTAAAGCTCATTCATCCTAAGATCAAGAAAGAACAAACACATGAATCAGAGGCAACTATATGCTTATGGAAACCAGATTGGAGACTGGACAATCACTCCATCACATCATGCTTTGTATCCATAAAAGAAAAGCAAACAAAGGGTCAGTCTGATTCCTTTGATACCCACAGAGTAAAGAGCTCTTCTGACTCAAAAGTAAATTAGGGCACTCTGTCATCTCCCTCTGTGATTTAGATAGCTGAAAAGTGTATTCTCTTTTTCCCTGAGAAGTTTTTCTGTGGTAACCTAAAGACTGAAAAGACAACTGAGAATACTCCATGGTGGTATGGGGAGGAGAGACAGAGTTCCTATATTATAACTTACAAAGTTATAGGGTTTAAGAAGAATGTATAGGACAAGCTGAAAATTAACAGTTCATTTTTTAATTTCCTATAATCCTGAAATAGTGACCCCATTTACAACATCTATACTTAAGCTTCAGATGGCTGCATTCTGAGATACAGCATAGGCCTCTCTAAGATCATATGGACATTATAACAGGCAGAATGCTACTTGATTTTGAGTCATCCCCAAGTCTGTCTTAATAGAGATGGGAGAGATGAGTGGGAAAAAAACAGCCATGTTTTGACTTAGCTTTTGGGTTTCACATTGTATAAGCCTTATGCAGGAGGACTTTTGACAAGAGGGAAGTGCTCATACTATCCTTGAATAGAATATACAGGAATTTAGATTGAATTGCATATATTCTATTACAATGGGAATATGCTTATGCCTACTGAGTGGGGTTGGGGTCATCGCCAGTGGTCCTGATCCATATTTTACCCTTGGACCCAGAAGTCTCCAGAGGAGAGAATGAGACTGATGACTTTTCACAGTCCTCTCTCAGTAAATCCAATTCACTTGCAAGTCATGGTATATTCTTCCTGGTGTCATGGCCCTCTTCTAGAAGAAATGAAGAATAACTGAGTTGGGTTTTAGACTTCTAATGTTTTTACACCTTACTGACTATGGTCCGTGTGGTATAGCCAAGCTGGTTTACATCTCTGAATACTGGAGTTGCATGAGTTTGAATACTACCTCTGACACTTACTAGCCATCTCATCCTGAGAAAATGGCTTAAAATTCATTTGAGCCTCAATTTTCTCATTTGTAAAATGGGGATAGTGACAAAAGTCACAGATGTCTCATGAGGTGGCTGTGAAGATCAAAATAGAAAACTGGTGTAAAATTCTTTGAATGCCTTAAAGAGTTATGCAAATGTAAACTATTATGATTCCTTCTGGAATGTACCCCACCCCCCAAGAGCCTAGGACAGTGTGATACACTTTGGAGGTGCTCCCTAAATACTTGCTGATTGATTGATGGCATTTGGCTGCAGGACTCTGTAAGAAAGCATCTTTGGAATTAAAAGAACATGCTTTGGTGAGCAACATGGCTGTAGGTGGAATTGTTAAGAAATGGTGTCATTAAATTACAGATAATTTTATGCAACTTAGTTATATGTATGTTGTATTCATATGGAGAAATGTATCCAAATATAAATCCTTCTCCACTATGTTTAAGGTTAAAAACCCAGGAATGCTATATCAAAAAGACTGCATATGAGAATGGAGATGGTTATTTGACTTAGATTCATACTCAGAATGTCTTTACTGTAGAGTTATAACTCAACATCCCAATGAAATTCTAATATTTTCTAAACCCAATAAATGCTTAATCTTGTTATAAGTATAGGAATAACCATGTATTCTCTCTCTCTCTCTCTCTCTCTCTCTCTCTCTCTCTCTCTCTCTCTCTCTCTCTCTCTGTCATTCACTCGAGTTCTACAAGGAGAAACTGCATAGTCTCTCCTTCCCACTTAACTACGCATTTTAAAGCAGGCGGTGGATGATAGTATCAGTTTTGATGCTTCACTGAATCTGATCTCCCTGACATAGGCATGTTTTCCATCTGTATAGAACGCAATTTATTCCTACCTGTGAGTCTTGGGCTATTCCTGTCCATCATTTTCTTCTTTAGATTTTCCATAGAATTGCTGTTAGGTCAAGAAAAATTGTTCCTTTAGGTCTTTTTCTATTTTGTGGGTACCACGCAATAGTTGTCTATTTTGTTCTTGACACATGACTGGTCTGCCTTCCTTTTTCATCATATATTTTGCCGCCTCACAGAATCAGAATTGGAAGCAACCTTGGAAATCTTCTAATGCTTACTATATGAAGACTTCTCAATAAACCCTAAGGTCACTCAGGCTTATTTTGCTTGATATCCTTTAGTAATTTGGAAGCTAAAACCTCCCAAGGCAGACCACTTAACTTTGGAAAGTTCTAAATATTAGGAAGTTTTTTCCTTATTTGAAGATATGAATGGACTCCAATTTTGTCAGTGTAAGGAATTCTCAGTATGGTGATTCCCGTTACTAATTCAGATTGTCCTCATAATATGACAAAGCAAAAGTAAGTTCTAGGAAACTACCTGAAGCTTATAGAAGTTAAATGACTTGCCTTGGGTTGCAAATCTCGATATAAATAGTAGCTTTTCCCTCTTCATTGCATCACACTATTTTCATATCAAACCTAAACTTGCAGTTTTGCAAATTCCACCCAGTCCTCTTAGTTCTTCTCCAGGGACTAAGTAGAAAAAGGTCACTCATTACTTCACACAGAGGCTATCTGCTTTTTAGTCTTGTATATTATGGCTCTTTCAATTCATCCTAAGTTTGCATTAATTTTCTTGGCTACCAAATCCCATTACTGATTATGAGTGGACTTGCATATCATTTTCTCAATGAATTTCCTTATGGTAGGACATTGTTGGCATCTCAACTCTTATATCACTGAACTCCTCTGATTCTAGAGAGTGATGCTAATGGTCTTATGCAGCTCTGCCTCACTTAAATTCAATGTTTTCAAAAGTCAAAATATCACCTTCATGATGGTATTGGTCCTCTTGGAGAATGAAGGATGAACCATAACAACACCCAACAGCAGCAGCAGCAGTTCCTAGCTCCAACCCCAACCCTCTGTTTTTCAGATGAGAAGTAAGGCCCAGAGAGATTAAGTAATTTGTCCAAGATCACTTAGATATTTGGTAGAGTTGAATTTCAGGCCAGATCCTTTGAACCTCAATATGTTCCTCTTTTAGCTAATCCATCCAATCTCTTTTAAGCTGTTCTTGATTCGATTCAGTGTTATTAGTGAGAGAACCCAAGTTCATCCATGACATTCTAGCTCCTATTTCCAAGACTTTGTATTCTTCATATCTTCACTTTTCTTTATAAAATCCTTAGTATCCTTCAAAATGCAAACTTAGATGTGACTTTTCTAGATATCCTCTGTTATTAGTACTTTCCCTCTTGAACTTACTTTGTGCATCCTCCACATTTTCTTTCACATATATAATGTATATACATGCATATATGTGTGTAAATATATATATTTACACACATATGCATGTATGTATGTATATATATACATATATATATGTATATATATACATACCCCTTTCTCTTGCATTTTACCCCTTCCTTTAAAGAATGTAAGCTTTTTTTTGCAGGGCAATGGGGTTAAGTGACTTGCAGGGTCACACAGCTAGGTAATTATTAAGTGTCTGAGGTCAAATTTGAACTCAGGTCCTCCTGACTCCAGGACCCGTGCTCTATCCATTGCGCCACCTAGCTCTCCCTGAAGGTAAGCTTTTCTAAAAAAATTAGTATTTTATTTTTCCCCCAGTTGCATGTAAAAACAATTTTAACATTCTTTTTTTTTTAAAAAAAAATTGAGTTCCAAATTCTATCCCTATACATCCTGCCCCACTCCATCTCATTGAAAAAACAAGCAATTTGATATAGGTTATAAATGTGTAGTCAAGCAAAACATTTCCATAATAGTCATGTGATGAAAGAAAACATAGACCCTTGCCACCCCCCAAAAAAAAGAAACCTCAAGAAATATAAAGTTTTAAAAGAAGCATGCTTCCATCTGTATTCAGATACCATCAGTTCTTTCTCTGGTGATGGATATATCATTTTTAAAGTCATAAGTCCTTCAGAGTTGCCTCGGGTCACAGTAAAATATAAACTCCTTTAGGGTAGGGATGGTGTTATCTTTACTTTGTATGCAATGAACTTAACATACTGCTTTGAATGTAGCAATTGAGTTTATTTTCTCCAGCAAAGGTCACAAACTTCTATTGCTCTTCTGACCCTGTATTTCTAGGACACTATTGTTTATATCTCATATATACCTAGTTATTTATATATTGCCTCATCCTTTGGACCAGCTAGGTAGCTCAGTAGCTAGAATGTTGACCCTGGAGTCAGGAGGACTTGAATTCAAATCAGACCTTGGATACTTACTAGTTATGTGACTCTGGACAAGTCATGTAATCCTGTTTAATCTCATTTTCCCAGTCTATAAAATGATCTGGAGGAGGAAATAGCAAAACCCTCCAGTTTATTTGATAAGAAGCCTCAAAGGGGGTAACAAAGAATTGTGCAAAGCTAATCAACTAAAAGACAACAACTGTTAAAATGTGAACTTCTTGGAGCCCTTTCTTTATATCCACAGAGCTTAGTGCTTGAAACAATAGGATTTAAGATGGCATAGTTCTTTGCCTGATAAATATAACTCACCATCATAAAGATTCTAACCATGGCCTAGAAAAGAGATTCTTAGTCTGGTGTCCATAGATCTCCAAAAGATTTGCAGATAGATGTTAGGACATTCATAAACTTGGATGGAAAAATAACCCTTATTTCATTAGCTTCTAATTGAAATATAGCATTTCATCCAATTATTTAAAAATATCACTCTGAGAATGCCTTCCATAAGATTTGCCAGATCAGTATAGGAGTCCATGACACAAAAAAAATGGTAAGGACCCATCATCAAAAACATGTGTTGTAAGCAGCTAAGTGACTGGCACAAATGAACGCTCCCTCCATTGGAGGCTCTGGGAGCAACTCATCAATCAGAGTAGGAGTTTCCAGGGCAGAAGCATTTCCAGCGTGAAAAGGACACAGGGTGGAAGCATCTTCTAGGGTGAGAAAGTTGCTGGGGGGTAGAGAAGTATAGATAGACGGGAATGGAATCAGGAGATAGCTACTTGCCATACATAGAAGACCTAGAAAATCAAATGTTTGTTTTTTCTCACTGTTATTTATGAACCAGTCCCTTCTCTGTTATCCACGTTTGATGCCTCACTCTGAGTTTTCAAATGATGTGACAGTAGAAACTCAGCTCCAGGGGATCCTGTCAAGGCGGAAATCCTTTGTGTAGGGATTGGGTGGACAAACTAGATCTGAGGGTCATCTTAGCTAAGTTTGGAGAGGCTCATATCCTGGTTGACCCAAATGTGATGAATAATTTTTGGACTCTCGCTCAAACATTTCTTGAAGGCTATTGACCAAGTCATGGAGGAATTATGATCAACTTTGGTTGAGAGACTATCTATCTATCCACATGCACAAAGTCATAGGTCTTTCAAGTATTAATATTAAGTGCTTAAATACACAGCATGAAGCGGTATGAAGAATTATATTTATCTAGAACTTAGAGACAACCCTATGTAGTAACTTTTGGGGTCATTGTGGTGCTTGGATTAATTTTTAGTTCTGTTTAATAGAGTTACTCAACCTAGGGTCTGTCAACTTAAAAAAGATCTATTTTGATAACTGTTTCATTAGGATTGGGTTATTTTTTGGGGGGGATAATGCTATATTTCTTTATTTTGTGCATTCTGTTAAGAGTTTAATGGTTCCACCAGGCTGCCTTATATCCATGATATAAGGAAGGATTAATGACATTTGGTCTAGGGTTTAGGTTTTGCTTTTCAACTGATAACTTCTCAATCTTTCTTAGAACTATTTCAGTCTTCCATTAAGCCTCGGGAACAAGGCAGACCCATGAAAGGCAAAGAACAGTTCAGTGTTCCTTCTAATTGGGTCTTGGCCAATCAGTCAGAGGATAGAATTGGGCTAGAGCAAGGTGTGGCCAGATGTGATATTTCTTTGTCTTTTTATCTTACTGTAGACTCCCACAAGGATGCTTTCTTATACCAGATATGGTGGAAAAAAGTTGTCTCCTAGTAAATCTGGAAGCCCATGGCTTCTGAAGAGTGAATAAAAAGACTGTTAGAGATAGAAGATGCCCAAGTAGTAGGAGTCTGTGGGTTTCTGGAGTACAAAGGCCTAAGTCCTATCCTTGCCAAAGACTATGAGGTCCATGTGGCCGGGAGTATTTTAAAGACATTTTGTAATCCTGGGAGAACTTTTCCCCATCTGGATGCTTTTTGCTTAAAGTGACCAGCTGCTTAAAAAGAGCCAAACCATATGACATGGGCACTTAAATACATATCAAGAGGCAAGAGGATCTTTATTAGCTTACAACCACAACTCCATCCAGTGGAGAGAGATGACACCTGATATTGGGAGAGAGACTCTTATCCCATCTTTGTCATCCCAAATGCTTTCACTTAGGTCTTGTGTGGGTTCCTTTCTTCTTATGCAGTTTCAATACACTTGTTTTAAAAATCATTTACTTTATTTTTATTTGTCTATTTATTAGGCATCCTTTCAATCTATAGAAGGTGGAAGTCGTAGTAACTAGAATTGTATGAAAAGAAGCATATTTCTTTGCATTCCAATGTATAGAAGGAAGTGATCCCAGAGCTCAGAGAGATTGCTTCCATTTTTTTTTTCAAAGACTTAAATGCAATCAATAAGCTTGCCTAGTTAAGTCATGAGTAATTTCCCAGATTCAGGAACATTTCACCTGGGATCAGCAGGAGCTTATTTAGAACAGGTGTTTTTTAGAATCATCATATATTGGGAGAAAAAATCTCCCTCTGTTCAATGGTTCTTAGATTCACAGGGGTGGTCTGGTGGCAGGGCTTGATCCTGTCCTTGAAGAGAAGAGGCAGTTGGGAACCTTCCATAAGAGCAGAAGGGTGCCTAGGAGCTGAGGTGGGGAGAATGTTGGAACCCTAGCAGGTGCTTCATCTTGGGAAAGGGTTGATCTTGCACTTTGTGCTTTCTTTGAGGTGTTTCTTTGTTTTTACATTTATAATTAGCATGTTGAAAGAAGTTTGGGGGGAGGGATTTGGGGGAAGAGGAGCTGTGAGCTGTGCATCACTTGGAGAGGCTCCCACATACCCCTCGAATGCATTTCCAAGGAGTCTTGGGGACACACTGAGGCACAGGTGGCAGGCAGGCAAGGTGATTGGGAGGAAGGCGGGTGCTGTCTGTGTGATGCCCGTTTGGCGTCCACAGTGAAGCTATCCCAAGGTGCACCCGGGCTGCATCTGTTCTCCTGTGAAGTACTGTTGAGTGGCAGATTTGGGATTATTTATACAGTGGAAAATAAATCAGAAAAGTTAATGAAGCTCTGGGAGGAGGAAAGTGAGGGAGGTGTGAATGCTACAAGTCAGAAAGGGAGCTGATTGGCAAAGTAATGAAATAGTTTAGGGGGGCTTGGCACCTTGTGCCTTCTCACCTGTGAACAGGATGCTTGATGCTCTGGGAGATAGATGGGTGGGTGGGGGGGTTAGAGGTAGAGGTGGGGAAGTGAGCTAGTTGCCTCCAGAACCTGAACCCAGCCTTTGGAGAAAGTGTTGCATTGTATTATGCACATATAACTGTGAAAAAAAAAGTGGTCGTAGAGGATATGGGAGAAGAAGATATGTTCCTCCTGCCTTGAGATTGTGCTGATGTTTTATCAGACCTAAGGAGAGGAACTGTTCTATCTGTACCTGCCAGGAATGTTCCTCCAGGCCAATTTTTCTCCCTTTCCCTGAGGCTCTCTGGTGCAACAATATTGGTAAAAGAAATAAATTCATTTACTGGATATGATACTTAATGTAGTCAGGAGCCTGGAGTCCATTTGTCTATCCAGAGTCAATGAGAGGAAAGTGAAATTAATGTTTGGATGATGGGAAATCCAGACCAGTTGCTCTCTACCCTTCAAACAGATCATATGACATATTTTGAGATCCCTATAACATTTTGCAAAAAAAAAAAAGAGACTTTCAAGCTCTGATTGTATCATAATGGTACCTTACAAAGAGAGGAATGGGTCAATTTTCTTGTCCGACATGAATTTTCAAAGGTAATATTAAAGCATCACCTGTTGTGATGTATGGGGGAAATAAAGAAATTGGAGGAGAAATAAGGACAGACTATATGGAGCTGTGTGTGCGTGTGTGTGTGTGTTTTTACAGTCCCATTATGTCTCCCACATTAAATGATTTTGGCAGATAATTTCTTCTGTGAAGCATGTGGATGGGCAGAAGGCTATTAAGGGAGAATGATGCTAAAATATAGGCCTGGAAGATTCTTATAAAGTATTTCTTTCACTCCTTCAAAGTATATGATGAAAAATGATGTGTCCAGAAGGGCTATGTAAAATTTTTAACAACGTGTAAAATCTATATGAAATGCTAATATCAATTTGCCATTGGGTCAACTACTGATGATATTTTTGATTCCTTGGGCAATTAAAATAAATTAATTTAGCACTTATACTTAAAAATTACCACAAAGAAAGGAAATATGGAGAGAAATGAGGATATTTGAGAGAAAGGAATCTCAAATAAATGAAACTCCGTAATAAGATGCTTACTTCTTATTTCCTATTTATCATATATATATATATATATATATATATATATTATACTTGTTGTTCATGTTCATTTGCTTCTTCTCTCCCCAATTATGCATTGAGATCCTTGAAGGCAAGACTTATTTTTATTTTTGTTTTGACTTTCTCTTATCCTCAATACTTAGCACAATTGTTCAGTTGTGTCCGACTCTTCATGAACCTGTGGATCACACTGCCCAAGGGGTTTTCTTGGCAAAGATACATGTTATAGATGAGGCAACTGAGATAAATAAGGTTAAGTGACTAGCCTAAGATCACGCAGTTAGTAAATATCTGAGGCTGGATTTGAACTCATGTCTTTCTGACTCCAGACCCAATGCTCTATTCACTGAGGCATCTAACATCCTCTGTCTAGCTCATCTTAAGTGCTGAATAAAAGTTTATTGATTGACTTTTTTGCAGGTGAAATCATTCCATGTTCTCTGTTTTAGCTGATCTGGTTTACTTTATCATTCACTATAGATGACATTCTACCTCCCATCTCTACTTATGGGGTTGACTGTCCCTCAAATCTGTAATGTCCTCCTTTCTTATCTTTATTTTGGAGGGTATATCTGGCTCCCCTCCAAGTTCATCAGCTTGGGGTGGCTAGGTGGCATAGTGGATAAAGCACCGGCCTTGGAGTCAGGAGTACCTGGGTTCAAATCCGGTCTCAGACACTTAATAATTGCCTAGCTGTGTGGCCTTGGGCAAGCCACTTAACCCCATTTGCCTTGCAAAAACCCTAAACAACAACAAAAAAACAACAACAAAAAACAAAGTTCATCAGCTTTACCTCCTATAAAATTCCTTTCCTGATTGCCCCAGGATTGGACCTTCTCTTTCTTGAAATTGTTTTGCATTTCTTTATATATGCCCTGACTTTGCTTCCCTCCATTTGTGCTACATTCTTCCAGCAAGATAGAAACTCTTTAAGGAGAATCACCGTTTTTGTTTTGTCTTTATGTCAGTGGCTTATAATTTAATTTGTATAGGGAACTCAGGCAAAAAATTTTCCTCTCCCAGGACATAGTGGCAACTGTAGTGAATCTGTTCATTTGAGAGCTATGCCCTGGTACACAGTAGGCATTTGATAAATATTTGTTGAATTGAACTGAATACTGAACAGGTACAAAATGAAATATAAGATTCCATTCCATAGAAAATCTGTAGTCTATTTCTGCTGTGCTCCCTTAAGTATTGTTAGTCTAGGGGATAAGATTTTCAGTTTCAATCTAACTTCGGATTACTGTTTCATTATTGCTGGGGGGGGGGGGGGGGAAGCAGGACTCACACTTTTTGTCTAAGGTTTAACTCCTTTTACACCAAATACCAGGTCATCAAAGAACATAAACATAACAATTAGTCAAGAAATCTATCCAAATCAGTAGCAATCCCATCCCCAAATTCAATATCTACCTATTTATCTATCTGTCTATCTATCTATCTATCTATCTATCTATCTATCTATCTATCTGTCTGTCTGTCTGTCTATCTAATCTATCTTCTTTCTTTCTTTCTTTTTCTTTCTTTTTCTTTCCTTCCTTCCTTCCTTCCTTCTTTCTTTCTTTCTTTCTTTCTTTCTTTCTTTCTTTCTTTCTTTCTTTCTTTCTTTCTTTCTTTCTTTCTTTCCATCTATCTATCTATCCATCCATTACCTATCCCTCTAGACACACACACACACACACAAACACACACACACAGACACATACTGACAATACAGAGCAAAAAAAAGAAAGGTAATTCTATAGCAAGGTGGGAATTGGGACATGACAGACACTGCCAACTTCTCTCATGTCTTTCCAGATTCTTTTCCTCTGTCCATAATCACACATAGATTATGGATTTGTATCTGTGAATCTATTATGTATCTGAGTCTCTCTCCCATAAGTATTGATCATAAATGGATTTCACAACAATAAAATCATACTTGCAACTTCTTGGGAGATAAATGATCTATAAAACTTTCTATTAATTACTAAAAACATAGGTTCCACTTTCTCCGTCATACTCAATGCTAATCTGAACCCAGATACAACCAAGTGAATGTGTGAATGTATTGTATATAGAAAATCAACGGGTCAGTATTCTTTTCCTTTCTTTTAGCTCAGTACTTCTTTTTTTTAGGTTTTTGCAAGGCAAATGGGGTTAAGTGGCTTGCCCAAGGCCACACAGCTAGGTAATTATTAAGTGTCTGAGGTAGGATTTGAACCCAGGTACTCCTGACTCCAAGGCTGTTGCTCTATTCACTGCACCACCTAGCCGCCCCCGAGCTCTGTACTTCTTAACAAGGAGTCCATTAGCTTCTTTGTTACAAAACACATTTTGCTTTATTATGATGCCAGACTTCTGTAATCCCACTTATTGGGGTAACTTGAACTCAAGAATTCTGAAATTCAGTTTAAGGTGTTGGGTGTCTGCACTGTCTGACATCTCTATAGTAAGCCTCCAGATGTGGGAGGAGGAGGCACCAAATTACCCAAGAAGGAACATGTCATAAATGGAGTAAGTCAAATTTCCTGCACAATAGTATTGGCATAAGACCTACAATGATATAACCCTTGCCTTTCTAACCTCAGTGAATCAGGAAGGCATAGTCTTTAAAAAAATTTTTTTAATTAAAATATATTGATAACTATTTCAGTATGATTGGTTTCCTTTGTAATCTGATCAATTTTATGCATTTACAAATATTTTTAAGGAAAAGGACCCATAGACATCAACAGACTTCTGAAAGGGTCCATGGTATTCACAAAAGTTTAGGAATCCTTGCTCTGAGAGGGAAGGGTTTCTCTGCCTATGAAACAGCCATCTGAGAGTATACCCTTCTAATGATGAAGGCTAGGGGAAGGGATACTGTCAAGGCTTCATAACTGAAAACTCTTCCATATGTAATCTCTTTGGAATTGGCAAGAATCAGTAGCCAAGCTTTTATCTTATGTTGGCCTTTCTCTCTTGGACCACCTGTCTCTGCCATCTGAGTCATGGGTACTCAGCGAACTTTAGCCATGAGAATACCAATATTAATCTCTGATTTTTCTCTGAGAACTCACTCTGTATAATTGTAGGAATCCACAAAAACTGGAGCTTGTGAGTCTTTAATTATTTCTAGGTTTTTTTAAAAAATAACTTCACAGAGTCTGATATTATAGATTTAGAACTTGTCTTGAAGTATCCTAAATTTCTAACTGTTTTGCTTTCCATCTTATAACTATTGATTCATACTGAGTTTCTAGTCTACTAATCATACCTGTAGTTCTCTTCATGCTGCCCCAAACACTTCCCCACATTGAGGAAATTTGGCATATGACCCCTCACAAAGGATATATTTCAATCTATCCAAAGGCAGGAGGAGGATCCATCCCTTTAGGATCTCATCTAGCTATTGGGTTTTGTGACTCTATGATTTGTGAGAATTGTGTCATTCCCATATAAGATCAAAATTGAAAACTTTCTAAAATTTTGGATATAATACTCATTCCTGCTGCTTTTTGAATCAATACCAGCACTTTTTCTTAGTATTAGACTAGGCATTTGTCTCAAGGCTTCATACTAGTATATTCTCTGTTACCAGATATTGGTAAAATGTATTGAGATTTTGAGGACAAAAGGAATATTTTAACAAGAATTACAAGAATCATAGCTTTCTATTTCACAGTTTAAATTCTTATTAAATCTTAAGATTAATGAAAAACATGGATCTAAGAGCCATTCAGGTCCTTTCATCTCCCCCATTTCAATTCCATTATGAAATGTATTTACAGTGTAAATATACAGGAGGGTTTCTTTTTATTTTTTTTTAAGTGACTTTCTTATTCTCTGCTTCTGTTGTTTACAATAGTTCCAAATGCCTCTTGTTTGGTTTTGAAGTTCATACAACAGACTATGAGCCAAACTTAGTGATTTACTGTTTTGAAAGAATCTCCCAAAATACACTTGTTTGTAACATGTCTTGCGTTTGTGTCTCAGGTGTAAAATAATTGGTATTCCATCTACAAATTGTCTTTTTCAAGTTCAAGGTGGTATACATTATGGCTATGTATGTGGGGGGGGGAAGGGAGTTGCTTTTCCCAAAAAGTAAATGGCTCATCCTGGTTCAACTGCCATCCTCTTTGATCAAATCCCCAAGCCAAACACTTTTCAAGAGACCAAGGGTCAACCAGGAGCTTCTAGTAAAGAATATGCTTTAGGAAAGTCCAGAGGACAAATATTTTACCTGCTAGCAGTTGCTCAAGTGCAAGCCAGGCTCTGTGGGAATGACTCCAATTTGACCCCCTACTCTACTGCTCAGTGTCTTTGGAGAGATCATCTCCTCAGAGTAGTGCCCTAAAGATCACTAGGCCAATAGATCATGGCAGTAAAAGGGTTCTTCCCCCCAAGCCATGCAACTTAGAAAATAAAGGCCCGAGTTATTTGACAGGTCACAGGCCAAGTGGTCAAGTTCCCTCCAGGGTAATCCAGCCCCGACTAAAACATCATAATTCATTTAAAAATGAATCTATTTCACTGAGTGAATGCTTTTGATAATCAGCATAATAATATTTCCTTTTATTTGTGGTATGAGGTTTCCTGTAACTCCTAGTACTTTAATTTTCCATGAGCTTTTAGAATTTTAGTTATATTAACTTAAATACTGTAAAATTCTTTTATGATATAGATTGGTGTTAGTGATTTTCTTTGTTTTATACAAGAAAAAAATGTAATCTTGGGAACATGATGTGCCTAACATTACATGGAATGTTGGTAAGGAAACCAAAAGTGGAAACCAACTCTTTTGCCTTTTGCTGTGTTTACACAAAAGCTCATTTTTTAAAAAAAAAAAAACAACCAAAATCCTGTTAACTCTATTTAACTCTCTAAGACAATCAGTTCTTGAATAGGTGCATATCTGAATTAGCAGAAGGTATTTCAATACAGGGAACTCCCCTTATCAAGAAATCAGAAGTTTGGATTTTCCCTCCCCCATCAAAAAAAAAAAAAAGAGTCTGAGTTCAGAATCTATTTCCTAAATGAAATACAGCAGCGTTGTCAGTGAAAATAAAGTCAGGGATATTGGTTTTTATTATAATTTCCAATTCTTTTGAAATAAAAATGTTTTAAAATTTCTTTTTCAAGTTTCAGAATAACTCGTCCTAGAATACAAAGTTTTGTCAGGTACTTAGCTATTCTGCTGGAGGTTCATACTATTGGTCCTAGTACAAACTCATCCTTCACCCCATCTCCCAGGCTCATGTTTGAGACTGTGTTTACAAATACAAACAGCTAATAATAGTTAAAAGTGCCTTACAAAGACCCAACAAGAAAGCAATCCAACAGAGGAATCTTCTTCCCACTTTCAAACTCAGAAGTGGGCCCCTCTAAAGTCAAAGTACATCAAATGTTTTCTTGGAAAAATAGGTACTACAAACAAGGAAGATCCTCAAGGGAAACTTGAAAGTGTCTTTCAAAATTAGCCATCACAGAAAGCTCATTTTATGTTAGGTTTAGAATCAGATCTCTTCTGCAAAGCACCTTTATACTCTCAGCATTTTAATTCAGTCCTTCAGTTGACCTTCAGAGTGTGATTTTTGACAAGACAAAGATCCTGATGCCATTACTACCACTGATCTGGCCCAATGTACTAGGTGTCCCTCTCAGTTGAAGTTATTAGAACAAACCTGCTGGAAAAATCCACCATGTTGCTTGGGAGCAAGAAGTGACCTCTTGGCAAATTGACAAATCAAGGTCAAGAACATTGTGTGACTATTGAACTTGGCTCTAAAGTAGATGTTCTTAATTTCTTTTTTTGCGTGTGTCAGGGACTCGTTTGGCAGTCTGGCAGAGCCTTTGGGCCTCTTCTCAGAAGAATGTTTTTAAATTCATAAGATAAAATAAATAGAATTACAAAGAAAAACAATTATATTAAAATAAAATGTATTTTTCCCATCCAAAGTCATGAATCCCATAGAAATGTATCCACATTAAGAAATCATGTTCAAAAGGAATTTTATAGGCTAATAGGACTTAGAGTAAATAAGGATTTCCAAGATCATTTAGTCCAACCCCTGCCTTTCCAGATTAGGAGATTAAGGCTAAGAGACATGAAACAATTTGTCCAAGGTCATTGTTCAGCCATTCAGCCGTGTCCAACTCTTCATAACCCTGTGGACTATCTCACGCCAATACTCTCCATGGGGTTTCCTAGGCGAGGATAATGGAGTAGTTTGTCCTTTCCTTCTCTAGTGGAATTAAAGCAAGTAGAAGTTAAGCAGCCTGCATAGGGTCACACAACTAGTAAGTGTCTAGGCTTGGATTTCAATTCTAATTTTCCTGATTCCAGGAAAAGTGCTTCATCCTTTGATCTGGTACATACAAATAGTAAATATCAAACTTCTTTCAACTGTATTTGCCAATTTATGATGCATATAAATAGTACAAATTTATAGTGGATATAAATGTATAAATAGGAAAAAATGGTTATTATAATATCTCTATAGTATTTTAAGTTTCATAAAGTGTTTTTTCTTACAACCCTGTGACCTAGCTATTTATAGATATAAATATCTTCATTTTACACTTGAAGAAGCTGAAGGATGGGATCTTGCATCTGAGGAACTCATTTCCCTAGGATCATTTAGCTAGAATAGGCCAAGATTTGAATTACATTAAACAAACTGATAAAGTATCTACCTTTGTGCAAGGCGAGAGTTAGTATGGGGCAAGATCAGCCTTGGAGTCATAAAGTCCTCGGTTTAAGGCTCACCTCTTCACCATCCTGGCTGTGGGATTCTGGATAGCCACCCCCTTAGTCTCTCCAGTAACTCTCATGGGTACATTGTCCAGATGCAGGATGATTCTATCCTGGGAACTGCCTATGCTGATTCCTTCACAGGTCTGGATCCCCTCAAAAACCCAATGGCTTTATCTTCAAATTTATACTCTTGCTATGACACCATGATTTTGATGATGAAAACTATAACTCTTTAAAGCAATTAGGTGCAGAGTAGGCACTGATCAGTATTGAGAGAGGGAATTTAAGAATTCCCTATAGCATAGGTATGGACCCCTCAACTTCCCCATTATATCTATATCAGACATTATATACATACATAATAATCACCCTGCTTTAATAACACCATTTATGAACTCAATTAGACAGGTGATTAAAGGGTTACTGAAAAGCTAACAAGAGACTTTCTCTTGCTGTGTTTTTCCCTAGAGTTTTCTTCTACCTATATAACCAAGTTAGGAAAGCTACTGGTATATTTAATACAATTTGAGCACATCTGCATGGACACTGCCATCTATTGTCAAATACTTTTGAAACTAATTTTTATTAGAAAGTGATTATCCCCTCTTCTCTCCTCCATTTCTTATTTCTTAGTCTGCATTATCAATATGGATCCATTCACTTCATCCCCTCTCAACTACTTCTCCTCCCATCCATTGCAAAAATGAACCTGACACTCTCGCTTTTGATTTATCCCAAGCCAACCTTTACATTTTTGTCTCCCACTTTCACCTTACTGAACTCATATTATTTTAGCTAAACTCAACTATTTGCCATTTCCTGAACATCTTTGTGGTTTCCTACCTCTGTGCCTTTGTTTTTACTGTTCATTCTACATGCTATGCCCTCTCCATCTTCTCTGTCTGTCAAAATCTGCCTATCTTTTAAGGTGGGCAGCTAGGGGGCTCATGAACAGAGCACTGGCCTGGGAGTCAGGAGGACAAAGGTTCAAATCCAGCCTCAGACACTTGACTCTTACTAACTGTCTGACCTTGGACATGTCACTTAACCCTGACTGCCTCACATCCAAGACCATCTCCAGTCATTCTGATTCATGTCTGGTCACTGGACCCAGATGGTTCTGGAGGAGAAAGTGAGGCTGGGGACCTAGCACAGCAGACCTCACTCAAATCCAATTCACCTGCTTGTCATGGCATCACCGCCCTGATGTTGTGGTCTTTGAAAATGAAGGACAAAGAATATCTTTAAGATCCAGTTGAATTTCACAACCACAATGTGACTTCTAATCTGAGCTCTCATTCCTCTGAATTTCTATAACACTTTGTACTTCTCTTAGCTTACTTGCTGCTCTGCATTATGCACAATTATTTGTGTAACCTGCCTCCTCTACTAGAGTGTAAGGTACTTGAGAGTAGGGATGTTGCCCTTATTTTTGTATTACACCACAAAGTCCAACACAAAGCTTCACACATTGTAGGCTTTCAGCAAGTGAATGAGAGAGAACATAAAGAAGGAAGTAAGGAAGAGAAGGAGGGAGAAAGAAAGGAAAGAAGGGAAAAGAGGAAGGAAGAAAGGAAGAGAATGAGAGAGGGAAGGAGAAAGGAGGGAACAGAGGAAAAGACAGAGGAAAGGGAGGCAGGGAGAGAGAGGAAGGGAAGAAAGAAGAAAGGTAGGAAAAGGGGAAGAGAGAAAGAAGGGTGAGAGGAATGAAGAGAGGCAAGCAAGGAGGAATAGAATTAGAAGAGAGAAAGGGGGGGGGGGCAACTAGGTGGCGCAGTATATAGAGCATCAGCCCTGGAATCAGGATGACCTGAGTTCGAATTTGACCTCAGACACTTAAAAATTACCTAGCTGTGTGACCCTGGGCAAGTCATTTAACCCTATTGCCTTGCCAAAAAAAAAACAAAGAAAAAAAGAAGAGAGGGAGGGGAAGGGAAAGTTGGAAGGAAGGGAGAGAAGAAAGAGAGAGGAGGAAGAAAGGAAGACAGGAAAGAAAAAAGGAAGAGAGAATAAAGGAAGGGAGGGAATAGAAGATAGGAAGGAAAGATGGGAGGAAGGAGAGGCGCCTAGGGAGGGGTAAGAGATTATTGTTACTGGGAGGCTTACTTAGACCATTAACTTTCAAAGGGCATGACTTAAAGAACATTCTTTTAAAAATTTTTTTTTATTTATTTAAAGCAATGGGATTAAGCGATTTGCCCAAGGTCACACAGCTAGGTGATTATTAAATGTCTGAGGCTGCATTTGAACTCAGGTCCTTCTGACTCCAGGGCCAGTGCTCTATCCACTGTGCCACCTAGCTTCCCCTTAAAGAACATTCTTTTTTTTTTTTGCAAGGCAAATGGGGTTAAGTGACTTGCCCAAGGCCACACGGCTAGGTAATTATTAAGTGTCTGAGACCGGATTTGAACCCAGGTGCTCCTGACTCCAAGGCTGGTGCTTTATCCACTATGCCACCTAGCTGCCCCAAGAACATTCTTGAAAGACTGCATCAATATGGAGGCACTGCAGTTTGCCTAGGATTAGACCTAGTACCACCCTCAAAAGGAAGAAATACAACCATTTCCTCTCAGTCTTCTCCAATGTCTAAGATAACCCTCTTCCCCCTCCCTCACTTAGAATGCATTGGTCCACAACTTCAAATGTTGTAAAATGACACTTTTGTCCAAGAACAGTTAGGAAGAACATATATCTTCACTGTCATTACCAGGGGATTATTAATCAAATAACCCAAGACAATCTTGCACCATGTCCCTGAAAAGGTCAGGAGGTTGCTATTCCTTTTCTGCCCTGGATCTTTTTTCAGGAACAATGTCAAGCTGCTAGTTATCTAGAGGAAATGAGCATACTACGGATATCTGTGGTACCGAATTAATTTTTTTTTTAGTTTAAATTCTCATTTAAATAAGATTGAATTAAGTCTCTCATTATTCTATGGTATTATATCCTTTGATTAGAGGAACATAATAAGACTTTCCCCCCCTTTCCTTAGAGTTTTACTACTAAATTAGATTAAAATATTAAAATCACCTTTCTTTTGCTTCTGTACAAGATGTCACCCATGTCCTTTTTAAAAGTCATTTTTACATATTTTGGTGAAGAATAGTGTGCTGTGGAAAGAGAATTGGACTGGAAATAAGGAGGGATCTGTTTCAAATCTTACTTTTCCTCACTCTATGAATTCTAGAAAGATCACTTTTCCCCTCGAAACCTCAGTTTCCTTCTCTATATAACAAACACGTTGCACCACCGAATTATAAGGGAATGGTTTTACACCTCTTTGAGACTGAAAGTTGGAACTTATTCTCATAATGTCAGGAGAAATAGAGGAATGAATGAATCAATAAATGAATGGGGAAAAGCCCATTTATTAAGTATTTGTTACATGAAAAGTAGTGATCTAAGTTCTGGGGATAAAGACAATCCCTACTTTCAGGGAGCTCACCTTCTAATTGGGGAGACCACACACAAGCAGAGGAGGTTTCCACTACAAGTCAGATGGAAAAACCCTATAGCTCTTAGATTACAACGACAAGATGGATGGGAATGGATATTCTTTCATGTCATTTCTACTGATAAAAACATTGGGTTCACTCCTTGTGGCTAATTAATTTTTGGGAGAACATAGATCATAGTAATCAAAGGTGGGTGGACCTGAATAGGGTGTGCTTTGTATTTCTTGGGAGAATATCCAGATCATGTGGTCTCAATATTTTGAGTAGTCCCATCTTCTAAGTAGCTTTCCAGGCTCTTTTGGCTCAAAACCTCATCTTACTGTGTAGACCAACCCTAAATCTTTCAGTCATTCTCTCATTTTCCTATTCCCTATATAATGCTTCAGAGCTAGAAAGGCAATTCAGAGATTCTTTAGTTTCTACTTCATTTTCCACATGAGGAAAATAGCCCAGATAGGTTGAGTGATTATTCAATATAATCTACATATTTAATATCAGAGCTAGGATTCAAACCCAGATCCTCTGTTCTTGATTTTTCCATTTTCCTATGCTAAGTTAAGAAACCATAGACATTTACTTGCCCACAATTTATTTTTCTCCCAGTACTTCAACTGCCTAATTTCATTAGGCCCACTCTGTTATCCTTTGGTATCTAACACATATATTAGAGCTCCTTTTTAAGGCTAATGGTATTAACAAAGGATGTGAAAGTAGTAATATTTGGATTTATATGACCCTTGCCACCTGAGTATTTCAATTTCACAAAAATTAGGACTTGTCCTAGGAGAGAAGAGGAAATTGCTTATTCTTGGAAATGCTCGACTAATTCAGCCTCTTTGGGACAATTTATAGTCTTCCAGGTCACTAAAGCAATAGTACTTTATAGTGTGTTGGTAGCTTTTCAACTCATATCCATAAGATGTAACCTTGATCACTTTATAACAGATTTATTTTTAATTCCAGACTAGAGATCAGCCCCCCCCCCATTTTCTTGCAAGAATGACTGAGGCCCAAAGTAAAATAATGATAAATCTGTACAGAAGACAAAACATTAGATTTATGTATTTTATGTTGGAATGAAAGAACGAGGTCTGAATCTTGTTTTTGGTATTTAGATCCTCAGGCAAGTTGCTTAACTTCTTGGATTCAGTTTGTGAATCTAAAAAACAAACAAACAAACAAAAAAAACTGATAGAAGCTTGGACTTAATGACTGTTATGGTTCTTTCCAGCCAGAAGTCATCTTATGAATTACACTTAAAGAATGGAGGTTTCTAATATTTACATATCTCTTCATTTTTTAAAATTCATCTTTCCAAGTTTTTAGAAGATGAGATATATGGTCTTTTTTCCTGTTGTCCAAGTTCATAAATTTCAACCTGGGAAGCAATAGATCAAAAGGTGCTACGTCTCCTGGTAGTTCCAATTTGTCCTTTTTCTTTCTCTCTTTTCTTCTTTCTATTAGGCATGCAGGCACTCTGATGCCGTTGTTTTCCATTCTTCACAGTACAGAAATTGTGTTCAAGACAATAGGCTTGTTTCTAATTTGGTGTTTCAGAAAGCTTGGCAAAATAGAAATAAGATTGTATTCAAAAGTTGAAAAAGAGCATGTAAATAGCAATAACTGAAATTTGTGATTAAACAATTAACAAAAAAGAACCCTATGAAGTCATTAAAAGTATAAAGAGTGAGACGTTCCCTGCTTTGTCATTACTGGGTTTGAACTGTTATTACTGAACATTGGTTGAGTACCAACAATGCTCCCGCCATTCTGGGAAACATGAAATTGGAAATTGGCCCTTCCCTATGGGCCGCTGGTCTAAATAGACAAGTGATTAAAGGAGAAAGAGGATGAGAAACGCTCATGTCATCAGAGAAATGAAGACAGGAAAGGAAAATAGGAAGTATTATTATAATTATTCTATATCTGCATCCATTGTCATGCTACAAAAATGATTTTCAATGTTGCAACTTCTGAAATGACACTTTGCAGACCTTAAAACGTAGCTGTTCTTATTATTGTCATCATCATCATCATCATCATCATCATCATCAAGACCTTTGTGCCCTTGTATAGTATGACACAATGAAAACGTTGAATTTGGAGCAGGAAACTTTGATTTCATATTCATATTCTGCTATTCACTACTTATATGACCTTGGGTAAGTCATTTAATTACTTAGGGCTCCAGTTTTCTTTTCTGTAAAATATGGGGATTTGACTAGGTCTTCACTTCCTTCCAGCTTTAAGATCCACCCATGATTCTCTGATTTGATTGATCACCTTCCCACTCCCCTACTCTTTTTTTTTCTTTTAGGGTGAGGGAAAGGAATAAGCATTGATATAGTGCCTATTATCATTCAAGCATTATGCTAAGAATTTTAAAAATATTGCATCATCTGATCCTTACTATCACCTTGCCGGGTCTTTTAGTGGTGAACACAGCTTAAGTGATTTGCCCAGGGTCATACAACTAGCATATATCTGAGGTAGGATTCGAACTCAGACCTTTTTGTCCAGCCCAGTGCTCTATGCAACATGCGATGCAGATGCCTCCTTTTAGGACTCCTTAAGATCAATTGGAAAAGGGGACAACAGAGAATAAGGTGGCTGGGGAATATCATGGAAACAATGACCTTGAGAGATAGTGAAGACTAGAAGGGCCTGGGGTGCTTTTGCTATATACTATGTATGGGATCTTGGACTATTTACTTAGCTTCTTGGATGTAGTTTGTTTATCTAAAAAAATAAAGAAACAACCAAAACCCAAAAAGTGATCTTTGTGACTTTTGGGGTCTCAAAGACCCTGAAGAGACTAAATGACTGAAAAGCAACAAGACTGTTTGGGTAAGTAGTATGGCTTTTCATTGGTTTAGCTCATCAGTTCTTGTGTTTGGTCTAACTTGACCCACAGAAGCTCTAAGCCAGCTGTATTCCAATGGCCATCGAGGAATACTCCATCTTCTTGGTGGCCTTCCCCCCTACTCACTCTTTCTAGTGCAGCAAAGTGGAAACCATCCCTAGCTCACCTGTTGATTTGCCACCTAAAGTATCCTTATCCTGGAAGAGAGACTTGTTTTGGGCTCTTCAGACAGACAATGAAGAGATTTGTGCTTCATACTCACCGCATTTCAGTGGTAGGTTGCTGTGTAGATTAATGCCTTTGTAATATATTTTGCTGAGGATTTATATCTGTTCATTGGAATGATGTCTTTCCCCGGGGAATAATGTAGATCCAAGCTGGAGATTATAGTTTGTGTGAGTACAACTAAGCACAGATAAGGACATTCCCTCTTGTGAGAGATGAAACCAGCTAACAGAGAAGCGGAGAACAAAAGGCCCCTTTCACATCAGGGGGATAGAGCAGCAGCCCCATGGTAAACATTATCCAATCTCAAAAGTGCTTTTCTGTGACAAGGATCACTTTTATAATGTGTGCTCTCCTGGCCTGTACTCCTCCTGCTTCATTCTTATACAAACACATGCATAGCTCACCCCAGGAGTGAGGAGCCGAGAGATTATGTAGTGCTGAAGATGGAGAGTTGGCAGGGGATACAGAAGCCGATGATGCCAGGTACCCCATGGAGGGACCCAACCCTACTGGTTCTTTCTCCATCACACCTGTGCTCTGTGCAAGATGGAAGCCCCAGGCAACATGGCCCAGAGCACCAACGTTCAGCACCCAGTGGGAGGGACTTGGGGTCAAAGCTGTACCAAACTCAGCTCAAAGAACTTTAAATTATTGCACATAGTAGAAGCATTAAAGAGGATTGTGGGAATGTCTTTCAACTCTCAGCACATCCGGAAGTTTCCAACAGCCTACGTTCTTTGGAGATGTTTCTCAACTCTGTCTCCCCCTGCCCCAAAATGACTCATATTTCATGGCTTCTGAAATATGAACTTCTAAAGTTACCTTGTAAAGAAAAAGGGCCAATTTTCATCTTTGGAGGGATTATCTGTGTTACTTTTGTATTTTATATTAGCTGAACCTATAATGTATATTAGGTGTCAAATGTATTATGTGAAACTTTTTTCCCCCATGGGGAGGGACACAGGTTTTATAAGATTCAGAACTGTTAGAGAATTTTTTTCTTAGGTTTATTATTTTTTTTGCAAGGCAATGGGTTTAAGTGGCTTGCCCAAGGCCACACAGCTAGGTAATTATTAAGTGTCTGAGGTTGGATTTGAACCCAGGTACTCCTGACTCCAGGGCCGGTGCTTTATCCACTGTACCACCTAGCCAGCCACTGTGAAAGAATTTATGAGATTATTAGCCCAAGTGTGAATTTGTTTTCATAAATATATTTTTGATGAATATCGCACTATGTTTGCTTTTCTTTGTAATACTATGCACTTGATTTTATGTACTTATAGGCATTTTTTTTTTTTTTTTGGAGAAAAGGGTCAACAGACTTTGGCAGATTTCCAGAAAGGCCCACGATGAATACAAAAAAGTTAAGAACCTTTGAGCTAGTAAATACCTTCATTTTCCAGGTGTGGAAACTAAGGCTGAGTTGTTGAGTGTCTTCCTCAACATCCAATAGGTTTCAGAGAACTGGAACTAACCTTAGAGGTTGCCTGGCCTAGTCTCCTATTTTATAGATTAGAAAACAAAGACCCAGAGAGACTACTAAATTTACTCCAAATTTAACAACTGATGAGTGACAGAGCTATGGATACTGAGTGAAATCCTCAGATTCTAAATCTTTTATCACTACTAAGGTTCAAACCTGAATCTTTTTTTTTGATTGGACATCAGTGTTGATTTTACTGCTCAGTGATATAACTTTTTTAAATATAAATATTTTGTTTTCCAATTTTATACAATAGTAGTTTCTACCTATTATTTTTAGTAAGGTTTTGAATTTTATCAAACCTGATCTTATGACTCCAAACCCTGGTGTTCTTTGCAAAGCACCTCATTACCTAATGATAACTAATTGTTTTAGCATCCTGGGCTCCTACTGAAGGGGGGGGGGCAAGAATCAGTTCTTATCTCAGCTAATGAAGAATTAGGAATGCATGGTAAGAGAAACAGAAGTCCACTGATGATCAGGAGCTATCTTGCTTGGATAGATGGGAGCATGGGAACTTGCCAAGGGAGCTCAGATTGTAATTCTATCCTGGGACCATCCCAGGTAAAAGAGATATTTTCTTTGCTCAAGTAGAAACTGGTTGACTAAGACTAGTGTGAGGCCTAAGAGCTTCTTTTTTTTTTTAGTTTTTTTTTTTTTGCAAGGCAAACAGGGTTAAGTGGCTTGCCCAAGGTCACACAGCCAGGTAATTATTAAATGTCTGAGGTCGGATTTGAACTCAGGTCCTCCTGACTCCAGGGTTGGTGCTCTATCCACTGTGCCACCTAGTTGCCTCAAGAGAATTCTTGATAAGCAGTTTTTAAATCCAAATGGACCCTTATTTTCCAATTTCTAGCAGGAAAGTTAAAATGGTGACAAATTAAGCTGTTTGAGACACTGAAGTCACATTAAAATTTGAAGAAAAGTGGTTGAATATGAATAAATGGTGACTGTGAGATCCTCCTTGTTTGGATTAATTACTCTTAAAACAGGTCTTTTTTTTTCATAATCTATTTGTGGGATAACTGATTCATGACTTTTTTATATAGATATATCTTTTTATAGTAATGCTTTCTTTTTCTCAGGGAAAACTACGTTAAATATGACTGCTATATCTGCAACCAATTAATAATAAGAGAGGCTCATGCTTTGAACTGTGATATTAGTTGCCTGAGGATTTAGAAATAATGTATATTAAAGGACTGAGCAGTCATTATGCTCTTTGTCACAAGGTCAACAGTTGGGTTCTTCATAACAAAACCTCTTTACAACTTTACTGAGAAGTCTAGCTGGTACAGTTGGGTAAGGTAGACTATTATTAGGTCGTCTATTCCGCTAAGAGGTACCTGAAATTGCAGAACCCAATAGAATAATTAGTAGATCCTATAGATAATTGAATTTCCATTATTACTTTGTGATATATCCTGTAAGGTAGTCACTTTAGAAACTCTCTTCCGGTCTGTCTGTCTTTCTCTCTCATATTTGTTACATATACATGCATCCATGAATATATAAAATGTATGTATTTTTCTAACCATCTATTTATATCTGAAGAATTCCTTCAAAACAGGTATGGATTTTCAATGTTTTCATAAATAATACACTTCCTTTTGTCTTCAGGTCTTTATTTAGTTACTCAATTTTAGTCTCCATGACCCTATGGACCATAGCAAACCAATAATGTCCTTGGGGGTTTTCTTGGAAATAATGGAGTAGTTTCCCATTTTCTTCTTCAGTGTATTATGGCAATCAGAGTTTAAATGTTTTGCACAAGGTCACACAGCTGGTATGGGTCCAAGACTGAATTTGAACTCAGGTCTTACTGATTCCAGCTCTAGTTCTCTATCCATTGAGCTCTCTGGTTGCCTCCAATCATCAAGCCTTAGTCATCATCATCACCATCATCAGAGAAGTTTTTTTTTAACAAAGTTTTATGACTCAGTCATTAGTTAAACTATTACAAATAGATTTTTTTTTTTATTCTAGCCTCATAAAGCATAACCTTAACTGACAACTTCAGAATGATTCTTATATATTGGGCTTCTTTTAGTGAACTCCTTCCTGGTAGGTGGACTGTAGCTGTGATATTATAGGAGATGGTACATTTATCTAAAAAAAAACTAATGTGGGGTATTGTGGAATGAATGTTGCATCTGCACGTGGGAACCTGGCATTTTGTTCCTGTGTGGCCTTGAGTAAGTCACTTAACCTCTGAGGTTCTCAGTTTCCTCAATTGTAAAATGAGATTTAGATTAGATATTCTTTAAGGTCTCTTCTGATTCTAACTCACATAGTGTAAGGCCAACTGGACATGCTTCAAGGGACTCAGATAGGTAACTCTTCCCACCCTTTTTCTAGAGTGTGAAGCTTCTGGATGAATAGAAGGTGGAGCTCCCCTTGACTCTCTGTTGTTCTGGCCCAGGGGCATGACCCCTTCCTTGCAAAGGCAGATAATTTTCTCAGAGGAACAGATTGGATTTTTTTAAAAAATGGAGACCAAGAAAGATGAACATACTTCCAGAGATAGAAATACCCAAATGAAAGAGGGAACCTTGTGCTTCTAGAGGAGACC
Organism: Macrotis lagotis; assembly: GCF_037893015.1. Classification (NCBI taxonomy): domain Eukaryota; kingdom Metazoa; phylum Chordata; class Mammalia; order Peramelemorphia; family Peramelidae; genus Macrotis; species Macrotis lagotis. The sequence continues at coordinate 34,897,768 of NC_133664.1, read as the reverse complement.
TGGATATCTAGGCCTCCATAGCAGGGGATCCGGAACTAGGATCTCTAAACTTTTTTTTTAAATGGAGGACTGTATTTCAATATAATTGTTTTGCTTTGTAATTATTTTTGTTTTTATTATATATGTGTGTGTATATATATATATGTATATATGCACATTTGTCTTATGTATATGTAACATTCTGAGAAGGGGTCCATAGACTGTTCAGAAGATGATCAAAGGAGTCTGTGACACAAAAGAGATAAAGAATCCCTGCTCTGAGGGGAGCCACGTGCAAGACTCCAAGGTAGAGGCAAAGCTCAATTTGTCAGTCAGCAAGTGGTTAAAGTAAGCCACTTTTTGGTAGCTATGTGCCAGCACTGTGCTGGGCCCTGGAGGTACAAAGATCAAAATAAAAGTCCTTGACCTTAAGGTTTACATTTTGTTGGTGGAGACACCTTGTACCTATACAAATAGATACACAATAGACCATAGGGTAGAGAGCTCTAGGCCTAGAATAAAAAAAAAATGAGGCTTCTGATATTTATATTATCCTTAACAAATCTCTTGGTCTGCCTTACTTTCTTAATTGCAAAATGGAGATAATCATTAAACCTAAGGATTTAATATATTTTAATATAATATAATATAATATAATATAATATAATATAATATAATATAATATAATATAATATAATATAATATAACATAACATAACATAATATATAATATATATAATATATAATATAATATATAATATAATATATAATTAATATAATACAATATAGGACATAGGATATATATAATATGATATATGATGCATGATGTATGATATATAATATAATATATAATACATAATATATAATATATATGCAAATATATAATATAACAGAGTGCTGGAGCTGACCCACAGTAGGTGTTTATTCCCTTCTTTTTCACCCACCTACTAAGCAGATAGACAAGTTTTCTGCAAGTTAGATTCATAGAGAGTTGCTGGGGCTCGGCACATAAAGGATTTGTCCGACATCTCATAGGCTGTGTAGGATACCAAGGCTTTTCTTGTGACTTCTCCATGCTTCCTCACAACTCTGTATTGTGATGATCCCATTCCAGAAGGATCCCAACATCCATCTTAAAGAGAAATGCAAAGGAACCGGTACATCCAATCTTCAGTAACAACTTTTGCCTCAGTCCCATTATAATAATGGAACAGCTGTCAGTGTGAGCAGAAACAACTCTGCAGACGCACAGTGCCAGTGGTAACGATGACATTGTAGTTTTGGGTTCAAAATCCTTAAATATATATAATCCAGTTCCTATTAGACCTTGCTTGATTTTTTCTGGGCCATCCTCTTGAACCAAGAAGGCAAATTTTAGGAAGTAAGAAAAGTGATTTTGTTTGAATTCCATCATGTGCCCCTTCTTTCTTTCAGGAATATCTCCTTCTACTGTAGAAATCTACAGGATCCTTTATGCACCCTCTCATCCATTCTTTCATACCATTGCTCAGGAATCTAACTTACCAAAGATTTAATTCTGTATGGATTCATCAGTAAACTTTCAAGAATATTTGCAATTTTACCAGGTCTGCCCAATCTTAATGATGGAATAAAACCTCTTGGAGGTTGTTACAGATTTTCTGGAATTATCCAGTAGCTGGAAGGGTGTAGGCAAATGGATCCTTTTCAGAATCATTGAAATTAATCCTAAAAGTGAATGTTTTCCTAATCTGTCCAAAGGAATGTAAGTAGCATTGGATAGAAATTTTTGTTTTCTTTAGGATAGACATTTGGCAACAGCAAAAAAAAAAACAGTTTAATATCCAATGGTACCCTTTGCCTAGAACCACCATCTCTATCAAGAATACCAGGTTATCTTTTTTTTCAAGGCACTGGGGCTAAGTGACTTGCCCAAGGCCACACAGCTAGGTAATTATTAAGTGTCTGAGACCGGATTTGAATCCAGGTATTCCTGACTCCAGGACCGATGCTCTATCCACTGCGCCACCTAGCTGCCCCGCCAAGTTATCTTTTAAAGGGTAAATGACTATTCCAGGGAAACACAAATCTACTTTATACACACTGAAAGTATACTTTTTTTCTTCCATAAAACAGGATAAGCTCATTGAAAATAGAATGGCCATTCCATTCTTAAAGAGTGCATAGAAAAAGAGAAATGGAAATCAACATCTTAAGAAATACTTTTCACTTCAGCTACTTTTCAGGGGCAGTGACCTGCTCAAGTCTGTTTCAAGTCTGAAACACTGCTTGCATCACTCTGGCCATTTCCCTTAACTTGTCAGTGATCTGATGATGTTTGTCTTTCATTCTCAAAAAAGACCATGAATATAGGAAAGGTCACATTGTGACAGGCAAGTGAATTGAGCTGGGGGAAGCTGTACTAAATCACCAGCCTCCCTTTCTCCTCCAGAGCCATCTGGGTCCAGTGACCAGATATGAAACAGGGTGACTGGAGATGGTCCTGAATGCGAGACAATCAGGTGAAGTTAAGTGACTTGCCCAAGGACAGTGAATAAGTGTCAATGTCTGAGGCTGTATTCGAGCTCCCATTCTCTTGACTCCAAGGCTGGTGCTCTATCCACTGAGCCACCCAGCTGCCTAGGCAACGAGCTAAGGCTCTGTTATAGGAGAAATGCTCATTTGCATTGGTACTGGGAGGCTCATCACTGAAAATTTCTTGCACTATTAAAATTATATATCTGGGTCAAAAACTCTTTATTATCTATATCTAAATCTACATTACCTGTCTCTATATCTCTTATTTTTCTATTATCTATCTACATATCTATACACACTTCCATATACATACATACATGTGTGTCTGTTAGTTGGCATATATACCGTATATCTATGCATGTATATGCACATGTCAACAAACGCATGTGTGCATGTAGATATGAATATATAATTTGTTTGTGTGAATGTTTTGTTAATGTTTGTTCATATATGTGTGTAGGCATGTATATATCTCTCTATATATTCATATCTATATCTAATTGTTATTAAACAGTAGAATTTCTTGTATCATTTTAACTGTTCCTTTCCCCAGGAAAAAAAAAGACAAAACTTTCTCTTATTCAAAGAATGCCCTTAAAGGAACATTTTCTTCTTCATGAATGTAATGACTGCATGATGCTTCTTCCTACCCTAAAAATAATTTTGATGAAATGCCCTAACATGTCTTAATTTGATGTTATTCTCTAATAGGTTTTATACAATTTAGATTAAAAAAGAAACTAAAACAAAAGTAGATTTTTTTCCCCCTTTATTAGACATTTGCTAAAGATTTTACAAGGTGCTACACAAGGATCAGAAGGCATCTTTCAAGGTCCTGGTTTGAAGCTGAGTTTCCCACACTCTTCTATGTAATCATATTTTCTAGTCTCTGGATATGAACTTGCTAAGACAACCCAACACACCGAATTGGAAAGAGACCTTTTTCCATAATATCAGTGGGATCTAGTAGTGTCCATGAGGATCTAAGTAATCTTCTTCTTAATGTCTTCATGAAACCATGAAAAAAATATATTAAATGTTAGTTATATGTTGTTGTTCAGTTGTTTTCAGTCATGAGTGACTTTCTGTGACTCCACTTGAGTTTTTTTTTTAACAGAGATGCTGGAGTGATTTGCCATTTCTTTCTCCAGTTCATTTTTTACAGATAAGTTAACTGAGGCAAATAGGGATAAGAGATTTACCTAGGGTCATACAGCTATTAATATCTGAAGCTAGATTTGAATTTAGGGTCATAAGTCTTCCTGATTGCAAGCCTGGCACTGTCTCCACTGGTACAACCAGCAATGGAGTTTTGTGACCCAATCTCAAATCCCAAATCTGCTCATCTAAATCTATATGACCTCATGTATAAAATGTGGGATTTGGTGCCTAAATTGATAATCCTATGATTTCTTCTATCTTTTAAATAAGACATGAAATTCCTTAGCATGGGGGGGAGGGTCTTTTTTTTAGCAGTTATGAATTCACTACCCCCTGAATAATTGTCCCTGGGTCACTCCATGGAAGAAAAGATTAGCAAAGGAAATTTTTTTCTCATCACAGATGTCCAAAAATGAAAGATCTTCAAGAAATAATTGAATGATTAATTTGTAGATATTTTTTATTCAATATTTCCTCTAGTGGTTAGATGGTTGCTTAGGTTCTAAAACAGCTATGAGATTACAATTCCCTAAGAATTCATACAGCTGAGATATACTCTTAGGCGTAGTCTTTAAGAGAGGCCGTAGAATTGTAGAGAGGGTTTGGATAGAGAAGAAAAAAGTTTCCAAAGTTAGCCATCCAAAATTATCTACTAATTCTTGGCTCATTAAAGGAAACTTAAGTAATATCAAATTAAACATGTGTTATGGGGGTGGTTGTCTTGAAAACCCCAAACAAGGACAAAATCAAAGGGCTTAATAAATAACAAGTAATGTTCACAACATTATGAATAGAGTCTATCCAAGCAGAAGGGGAAAATCTCCTAATTAATTTTGAGGCTGTTAAGATGTTTCAATTGATCCAGATCAGAAAAAGGAGAACAATTAAGAAGAATCAGAAAACAATATCCCTTTTAATATTCTAAAGGGAAGACAAGAATTAAATAGGAATTGAATTGAAGCTCCCCATCTATGTGACGGAATATGAGAAGTTGTACAAAGAGACAGTCCTTTCGGTGGTGGAAAGATGATGTTGCTGATGGATCAGTGGGAAACTCATCAGAACCAGGTGAGGAGCAACCTGGTATGACAGGTTGACACTGGATTTCTATGTTTACAGCATATATATATGAAATGAAATTTCAGAGAAATTAATGACTTACCAAGAATATAAGGCTAGTAATGGAACCAAGATTCAAATCCAGATCCTCCAACTCTTTTCCCACTCTGCTATATCGCTTCTCATTGGTTTTGCAAGAATGAAAGTACAGAGATAAAATTTATTAGTGAAGACAAATATGTTAACATTTTGTGAGCACAGACTTATGTTTTTGTTCATGATTCAGGACTCAACTTGGATGATGTTACATAATAGGCGCTTTAAAAATACTTGAATAGGGGCAGCTGGGTGTTCCAGTGGATAGAGTATCAGCCCTGGAGTTGGGAGGACTTGAATTCAAATTTGACCTCAGACACTTAATAATTGCCTAGCTGTGAGACCTTGGGCAAGTCACTTAACCCCATTGTCTTGCAAAAAAACCCCCTAAAAATACCCTGAATAAATGCTTAAAATTGCACTTCATAACCTGCAATGCTCAGGATCCAAGGTGAGGTCCACATCATTTAAAGTTTCCTTTTTCCTGTTCCCTTGCCTACAAAATGGAAATACCTATGATGGTCTTCAAAGTCTGGATTTTAATAAGGTTTATAGTCTAGTAGTTTAGTTGTATTTGCCATAAAAAGAGGAGTGTGACTTCAGATTTAATACACATAGAATATAATTTTGACAAATGTAACAAATTATAAACAAAAGTTACTAAATCAATCTTGAAAATAATTTTCAAAAAACTGTTCATCCTGAAAAACTTGCCTTGGTCCCATCAACTTATGGCTACTAAATTCTCATTCATTTGTTCCTCAATTTGGGGCGGCTAGATGGCCCAGTGGACAGAGCACTGGCCCTGGTGTCAGGAGTACCTGAGTTCAAATTCAGCCTCAGACATTTAATAATTACCTAGCTGTGTGGCCTTGGGCAAGCCATTTAACCCCATTTGTCTTGCAAAAAAACCCTAAAAAATTTGTTCCTCAATTATTTATTGGTTGTTTAAAGGTGCGTAGAGACTGCAACAATGCTTCTATGGACCTTTTTATCCAGCATAGGAGAGAACTGCAGTATGAATCTTAATTCTTGCAAAAATGAGTTTACAGTCACCTTTACCATCTACTTCCCCCCCCGAAAAAAAACAATTAAAAATGAAGGGGAGAAAAAAATTATGGAGCAAAAAACACATTGAACTTGGAGCTGGAAAGGCTTTAGTGCCACCCCTGGTTTTTCTATTCACTAATGTTTTTTCATCTATAAAATGGAGGCAATAATGCCCACACAACCTTCTTGTCAGGGTTGCTGGGAGGCTCTAATATATGTGAAATTGCTTTATGACCTGAAAGCATGAGGTACATTTAAGCTATTATTAAATATACATAATACACACTGCCAGATTTCTTTTAAATGAGGCCAAAGGTTGATTTTTTTCTATTTTTAGTGGATGTAAATATGTAATAAGGTTGAATTGGAATATTGACCTATGGGGGCCATCTCTGGAAGCACATTCGGAGTTGCCTTCAAGTTCACAGAGCTGGTAACTCAGTGAATATTTGAAAGGTATCCCTCCCCCCAACACACACACACACACACACACACACACACACACACACACACACACACACACACACACACACCTTCAAAATCCATTTCCCTTCTTGCTGCATATTGTGGCAGGACTATTTCCAATGGTTTCCAGTGAGGGAAGGTGGGCAGGGGGCAGCTTGATCTATCCAACCCGGTTGATCAGCTACCATTCAGTTCTTAGCACATGGCAGATAGAATACAAGGTCTGCATAGTCAGTCATCTAACTTTTTGTTTATTCTTTGCTAATGTTAGGTGAATGTGCATCTGTGTTGAGTTGGATGTAACTAAGGATGTACAACATTGTGAGTCTGAAAAATCTGGATGTCTTGGTTTCAGTTAGTCCAAGCAGGTTTCTGGTAAGGGAGGGATTCCTGGCAAATATTCTAATGCTTTCAGAGAAAATAGCCAAAGCACAGGACCAAAGAGAACCATAACAGTGCCTACTGAGCAATCTAGAAAACTTTTATCTTCCATGAGCTTTAAATATATCCTCTTGAACTCTAGTTCTAAAATAATGAAACTTGTTTGAAGTTTCTCTGTCAATGTACAATGTGAATCTTGTCTTCAAAAAAAGTTTAATAATTTTTATTATATGTTAAGTTCTGAACTGTCTCACTCTCTTTTTCTTCCCCACCCTGCACTAGAAAAGGTCATTATTTGACACAAGTTTGCATGTACTTATGTATGGATGGATACATGTGTGTATATTCAACAAACCTTCATGTGTGTTTGTGTACATGTAGTATTCTTGTGTGTTTTCATGTGTGTATAAACATGTATGTAAACCATATAAATATGCTTCCATTTATCAGTTCTTTCTCTGGAGGGGGAGGGTATCTTCCTTCATAAGTCCTTTGTACTTAAATCGATCACTTATAATACTAAGAATAACTTAGCCATTCCATTAGTCTTTGAACCATGTTGCTCTTACTATATTCTTTGGTTCTGGTCATTTCACTCTTTGTTATTTCATGTGTCTTTTCATGTTTTTTTTTTCTAAAATCAACTTACTCATTATTTCTTACAGAACAATAGTAGTGCATCACAACCATATGCCACAACTTGTTTAGCCATTCCCCAATTGATCGGTACCCCCTTTCATTTCCAACTCCTTGCCACCACAAAGAGTGCTCTTATTAATATTTTAGAACAGATAAATTCTTTTACTTTTTCCTTGATAAAACAGACCTAATAGTGGTAATGCTGGGTAAAAGGATATACCAGTTCTGTAACTCTTTGAACATAATTCCTTATTGCTCTCCAACATGGTTGGATTAATTCACAAACTGAATCGTTTTCTTTGAACATTTTTTTGAATGTAGAAAGTTAATGTCACTTCTAAATATACCTTATATTGTACATTGAGTACCTTTTAAAAAATCCCTTATAGATGGAGGGCATGTATGTAATAGGTTACAGGGCTATATTGCTATCTTATTATGTAATCTTGCTATCTCTTACTTTATTTTTTCTTCCTTAAGGATATGATTTCTCTCTCATCACACTCAACTGAGATCAATGTATACCATGGAAACAATATAAAGACTAATAGACTGCCTTCAGTGCAGGGGAGAGGGAAACAAGAATGGGGGAAAAATTGTAAAATTCAAAATAAATAAAATCTTTCTAAAGTCAAAAAAAAAGTTACAGGGTTATGTAGAAAAGCTTTTTTTTTTTTGACATTTACTGAAGGACTAGGAGAAGTGGGCAAATTCTTGCATGTGAGGTCTTCTCCAACATTATTCCTCTGAAAACATCCATCCGAGGAACACTGTGATTTGGAATAATATTATACTCTTCTTAGATAGCACCACATCCCTACCTATAACAGTTAACACTTTCTCCAGAACAAAAGTTACACTTTCAGTCTCTTCACAGACTCCTCATAGAATTTAAATTAAATCGTTAATCCATTTATTCTTAAAATCACAGTCTCAGGATTTCTAGTCTCTATGGGAGAGTCTATTGAAGCTGGTGCTTTATAGTGTATAAAAGTGCTACACACTATAAAGTGTATCTCAAAGTAGGGCATGGTATCCCTTGGGCCACTGCTGGGGAAGCTAAAAGGGATTGGTAATGATGATACTTTGCTGAGATCATTCTAAGGAAGGCTATGATGGGGGTAGTAGCAATGATCCTTAGTCATAGAAGGGATTGGTTCGGCTTCTTAAAGCATTTGGGTTCCTTCCCAGTCTTGAAGAACTATTGAGATGTTGCTGAGTAACAAACACACTTTGGAGTTTCTAATGGTTATATGATGAATAGTGGACATAGGATTCTGGGAACTGGAGTTTGGGGTGATGAGGGTTGCAGTTTCCTTTATTGTAGTCTTTAATATATTGGAGAAGCAAAGATAAAAGTAAAATGACTCTTGTCTTCTAGAAGTTTATATTCTAATAGAGAGGATTAATATCTACCAATATTTTCTCATTACATGCTTAGGTCTATACCTTGTCCTTCCCTCCCGAGGCAGGGATTAGTTTTGCCTTAAAGAAGACAAAGAGGTCAAGGACCTGATTGCTCTTTTTATCCCTTGTGCCAATTGGATCCATTCAGGCACAGTCCATCCCCTCTGATTTGGTAGATTTCTGAAGACCATATCCTTTTCCATTTCATGCCATGTTTCCTTATGGAGATGAGCATGACCATGTCCAGAAAAGCTAAGGGTCATGGTATCTATGTTGTAATCTCACTCTGTTAACCACAGTTCTATGACTCAAATTCTCACCCATTGTAAATGAGCATTCTGACCTTAGAATTCCTTTCATGGGGAAATAACATATATTTAGAAATATAAGAACAGGAAATGAACCAATGATTTCATTCAGGTAATGATGACCCAGAGGAAGGAACTCCATTCACCAATGGAGACCAGAATAATCTCTGCAATTGAAGAGCCCTGGAAAGTTGAGTAGAACATCCTTGGGCTGTGTCCTGTCCAGGGTTAGGGTGTGTTTTCTAACAATTATTTGTATTTATTATTGAAGATATTATATACATATATATATATATACATAATTTTGTTCTGAAGATACTGTAGAAATATGTATCTTCAGAATATACAACAAATATTATTATTTAAATATAAGAAATAACTTCAGAATAAATTTTTAAAAATCCCTATCACTAATCTGCCTTTCATCAGTAGAATGTAAGTTCATTAAGGCAGAAATTGTTTCAGTTTTTGTTTCAGCTTCTGGCACAGGTATTTAAAATCCTTGGTGAATTCAGTGCATTTGAACCATGAGAACTGGAAAAGGGGAGGAGAGGATTAGGATAGGCAAGAGTGTTGTCTTCTCTTTGGGTGAAAAATGTTACACTTATTAGTCACCAACAGTGGGATCCTTCAGTGTCTAAGATGTCAGTAATTTAGTTAAGTAGGAGAGTAGGAGGCAGGTGAGAACAGTCACTCATGGGAATCAGAATAGAATCCCTTCAGAGCAAAAGGAAAGGATAATTTAACTATTCACCCATCATCTCTTCTGGAACCACTAACAAATAGGCTCAACCAGGGAAGGACAGTTTACTAACTGAGTCAGAGCTCCAGATTCTGCCTTAGAACCCAGGCAGAGGTTGTATTCATCCTCCCTCCATCAACCTTGCCATTGGTGATACTCTTTAAGCAAAGTAAGTGAAACTCATCCAAGTGAAGGAGAAACAAATGAGTTGGGAGATTGTTGCCAGTGATATGAGAAGGCTTTCCCCCCTCTGAATAAGAACCATCATTTGGTAATTTTAAGAATAAAGTAAAAATGAAAAAGAAAAACCCTTGGTTAAGGAGAAGTTTTGCAAGTCTCAGTAGTAATTTTACATATGTTTCTAATTAAAAATATTTTTTTCAATTTGCATTCTTCCCAATCTTGGGCTAAACCTAGTAATAGAGTTGAAAAGACAGCTTTCCTGGATATTTGCTCACTATGCCAGGGGCAGTTAAATACATACTGGACTTGAAATTAGGAGAAAGCTTAGATTTGAATCTGTCCTTCAACCTCCATCTGCTCTCAATTCATACTTATTTCACAGAGACATTGTGGGGGGTTCAATGAGATCTTTACCACTTCCCCAATTCCCAACCCTAGTAGACTGACTTAATGCCTAAAATACTGGACGTGAGTTAGCAAAACCTGGGTTTGAATCCTGCCTGAGATATTTTATGTGACCCTGGCCAAGTTACTTAACCATCTCTCCTTAGTCTCAGGTTCTTAAACCATAAAATGGGTGTTAATTCAGGATTGCTGTGTAAATCAAATGAGATAATAAAGAAACATTTTTTCTTGGGCACTCCAAGTGGGGATATACCCTCTATAAATGCTGATCAGCAACTTATTCATCAAAGGATCATAGAGAGGTGAAATGATGTGCCTGGAATTATATAGCTAGCATGTATCAGAGGAAAGATGTGAAGTCATGTTTTCCAGATTTGGGTTCTGGTCTTCTATCCAATATACTATGATACCTTTCTAAAGCTGTATTGCTATTGGTGTTTATTACTCTTGTTGATACTGTTGATGAAAGTGCATTATTTTGGGGTCATTTCAGTCTTTTCATGACCCTATTTGGATTTTCTTGACGAAGATATTGGAATGGTTTGATATCTCCTTCTCCAATTCATTTTACGGGGGGGGGAAACTGAGGCAAATCAGGCTATGTTATTTATACAGGGTCACACAACTGGTGTATGTATGAAGTGGATTTGAACTCACAAAGATGAGTCTTTTTGATGCTAGACCTGTAACTTTATCCACTGTGCCATAGAGCTGTCTTATTAAACTATAAGCCAATTGAAGACAGGGATGGTGACTGATTTCATCTTGGTATCTTTGATACCTTTACAGGGAATAAACACATAGTAAGTATTTTTTGAATTATATTGGTTTGATGGTCATCAGAGTTGAAAAGAAAGAAAATTAAATCAATAGCTCTCTCACTCCCCCAAAAAGAACAGGTCAGTCTTGTGGAGGTCTCTATCACTGCTCTACATTTGGGTCAGTGGTTGAGAGGTGACATCTCCTTCACTTTCCTCAAGTCTTATTTCTTAAATGCCCTTCTTTTCCCCACATTCAAAGTAGCAAGGGCTTTATTGGTAAATATAGCAGACAGAATCAGATGAATTGGTATTTGTACTTGAAACTTCCTGAACCATTATTATATGTACAGAATCAAAGATTCAATGAAGGGCTTAATGAAAAGGTGGCAACCTGTTATAAGGCTTCTACACTGCAGCACACAAAATTATTTAGATCTACTTTGATGTAATATGCTAGAGCCCATTGGATAAAAGAGCAATTTTTATTCATCATGTATTAATTATTAAAGTATATATAAATGTTAAGCTAATTGAAAGGGTTCCCTTCTTTGTCAGTTCCTGCACATTTTCTACTTTCTACTGCCTTAATGCCAAAAATAAAATAAAACTAATTGCCTTTTTTTTTCTGGCTAATACTGGAGAATTGCCTGTGCTTTGGTAGTTTGGTCAGATTCTTTGGCTGTAGATTGTGAGGATGAAAGTGAACCAGAACATGCTTATCATTTGCAAATGAAATTTGCCTAAAATAATCACTGTCTTCTCTCTTCTCTTTTCTAAACTTTACCCTTTCATTCTCTCCCATCTTTTCATGGTTTCTAATGATTCCCAGATAGATGGCAAATAATTTTGCATTTATAACCAACATGCCTTTAGACCTTTTCTTGACTGGAAAGTTGCACTTCTGTGAATGACATTTCCAAATTGCCCCTTTGTCTGATGATTTGTGAAGGCCATCATCCATCATTGGCCTGTGAGGCTTTAATGGTGCTTTTATCCAAAGGTAGTAGGCTAAGTCTGGATTCCTCTTTAATTACACCACAGAAGAAAAACCCAACAAGAAGATGCCCTGCTTCCGGACATACCTGTAATTCTAAACTCCTTCCCTTTGCAACTGTGTACATAGTCTGCCTAGGCTTCCTTACCTGGTTGCTAAGGTCTCCATCTCCTTGACAACTAAACTTTTCAAAGATTATATGAAGAATATTTCCTTCAGTCCTGGAGCTGTTTTAATGCTTTCAAATGTCAGAGAAAAGATCCTGCCGTCCCAAGGGTGATGGAGGGAATAGGGGCAGGAGAGGATATTTAAAAACATATTAATTCTGCATCAGATAGTAACCTCAAAACACCTGTGTTTATATGAAGAATCCGAGTGCGTTATTGAAACTTGCAAGAGTGTGAACACTGTTCTTGGTATCCTCAGTGTTTTGCATAGTGTCTGGTTCAACTTAGGCACTTAATAAATATCTATTGATTGATAGATTGGCTGATTAACTCCTTGAAGTTGGTTACAAGAAGTTCAAATTTGGATTCACACTATTCTCCGATGAGTAAAGGAATCCTAAAGAATAGTCCATAAATATAGCAGTGGTGATGAACTTGACTACCATATTTCCCCATGTTTGAAAAGCTCTCTTGGAATCACTGTCTACCTTTATGGCTCAGTTCAAATATCACTTGTTATATGAAATCTATCCTCTCAATTATAAGATGCCCTTTTTCAAAATAGATATTTTCACACTTGTCTTTGTGCTCATTGTTTTGCATTTGTTACTGGTGTATTAGGTTATGTTTTACCACTTTCTGCCCAGAAATGCCTCAGAAAAGATTTTCATCCAGTGCTGAATTCAAGTTCAAAGTGATCCAGTTTGCAAAATTGAATGGAAATCGTGTTGCTGAACATTAAGTTTTTCCCTCCTCCAACTGAGAAAACAATCTGAGACTGGCTTCAGGAAGAAGAAACCCAACTGAAAAATGCACCTGCAGAAGGTCATGAGGGGCAAGGCAGCCAAATGGCCTGAGTTCAAGAGGGAATTGAAGAAATGGATTGAAGAGCAAAGGGCTATTGGGATTCCTGGATCCACAATGATGGTTCAGCAGGAGGCTAAAAGAATTGCTGACGAAAAAGAAGTGACATACTTCCAAGGACACAATTAGTGATTCAGGTTCATGAAACAGAATGGACTAAGCTTGTGTCCATGCATCAGACTTGCCCAGGGAGTGCTTGTGGTCAAACCCCAGACCAGAGTACAGACAGGAGAGTGGTCAGAGCCTCTCCTAAGACAGGAATTCATCATCAAACACAGATGAGGATGATCTCATGGATGGGAGCTTTGACAGTGATGAGGAATTGTATGGAATTTTATGATGAATAAAGCTTTAGTTCAATATGCAATACTTTTTTTTTTCAAATTTGGGTCCCAAAATTATGGTGTATATGCATTTGATAAGATCTTTTTGTCAAGTAGACACTCTACTAGGTGCTGGGGCCACAAAGACACAACCAAAGATGCTTCTGCCCCCAAGGAACTTATATTTTATTGGAAGCAGGAAGAACCTATAAAGAAAAGTAAATACAAAATATTTGGGGGATGGGGTAAGGGAGGAGGGTGCTGACAACTGAGGGGATAGATTTCATATAACATTTGAACTGAGCCATAAAGGTAGACAGTGATTCCAAGAGAGCTTTTCAAACATGGTGGTTAACCTATGTGAGGTCACAGAGGTGGTAGAAATATAATATATGAGAAACAACAGGTGGACCGGTTTGGTGAGAATATAAAGGTGGGAGTGAAATGCTATATGCCTGGAAAGGATAGGCTAGAGGCAGATTGTGAAAGTCTCTAAGTGCCAAAGTTAAAGTCCATTGGAATTACTTTGTTCTATAATCAAGGCCATGCTTCATTATTCCAAAGATCTCTCAGTGTGAGTGTTTTCATATATCACTGAACCTCCTTCTTTAATAGAGGGCTTTTAAAAGTTTCATTTACATCTGAATACAAATAACACTCTATTGGGTATCTCTCCCATATGAATATTCTTTCCATTGGTACAGATAGCAATTCATCTTTGTTTTCTTCTCCTTTGGGACACTTGCCTGTGTTCTTCTGTAAATATTCCATAGAGAAATCCCACCAAAATAATTGCAGCATGGTCCATGATTTCTCTAACTTAGGTTTTTTTGATACATTTTGCAGATACAAATAGAATATTTAGCTGTTCTGCTACCTTCCTCCTACTCTTACCACATGATTGTCTCCTTCCTTTTCTAATCAAACATATCTTTCATTATATTCCTTATGCCACTTCTCGAACATATCATCATCAGAGATATCAAATAACTTATTTGTACCCACCATGCATCTCTCCAGCTTGGGGCAATGGAAAAGGTCTTTGAGTTTGGAATCAAGAAAACCTGACTGCCACTTAATCCCTCTGTACCCTAGGTCAAGTCTGGACTTCATTTCTTAATCAATACAATGATGGGATTGCATCAGGTGATCTTGGAGGTGTCTCCAAGATCAGAATCTTTCATTCTCTGATTTATCTATGGAGGCCAAGGTGCTCCAAGATTTACAAGCAGAATGTTTACATTAAAAAAACTAAGACTTTGTACTAGCTTGGGATGGTTACATGTCCACCACAATTCTCCAATATAATCTTTATCATGTTATTCCTCCTACTTAATTCAAGAGTTGCTATTTCAGTCCTTTTTTCAGTCATTTATCCTCTCAGTTGTCAGTACCTTCTCTTCTCTTTCCCCCTCCCCATTTCTGCATTCAGAAGATGAATCTTTCTACCTTCATGGCCCACCTGGTAATAACCCTCTTCAAACTCAGCTAAATTGATATGCAGTCAGTTAGTGACTTGGAAAGGTTTAAGCCTTTCTGGGGTTGAAGTTCCCACAAGATTTTGCTTTCTTTTTGGCCAAGTCTTTGTAAACACAAGTTATCTGTCAGACCAAATGAGGTCAACTTTTATAGAGGTGCATGTATCTTGTGTCCCAAAAGTCAGAACATTTTTAAACTTCAACACTTTGAAAAGGCATTTGGAATACCCTGTATTTTATTTCTAACTAGGGTAAGCAGCTTGGGGTATGGGATAGAGGCCTTGGATTCAAGTATTATCCTTGCTATGTGCTATATGTGAATGTGGCTGAGAACAAATCATTTAACTGCTCATCACCTCAAATACATTCTGAGATTATATGTTACAATCAGATGTTTTCCTGATCTTGAGGGAGGGAGTCACTCTGGACATTTCCTTTATAAGTTTCAATCATAGACTAAACCACAGATTCTTCTTCTTCTTCTTTTTAAATTTTATTTATTTAAGGCAATGGGGTTAAGTGGTTTGCCCAAGGCCACACAGCTAGGTAATTATTAAGTGCCTGAGGTTGGATTTGAACTCAGGTCCTCCTGACTCCAGGGCTGGTGCTCTATCCATTGTGCTACCCTGCTGCTCCTTAAAACCATAGATCCTTAACTTGGGATCATTGAATTTGTTCAGCCTTAACAAATACTTGTTGATCCATTGCCTTATAGTGTGTATTTCTCATCTCTATCTACAATCCTCCATGTACCTATACACAGTCATGATTTCATTCAATGAACATTAACTGAGGTCCCAGTAATGGAGCACTGCACTATTTGCCTGGTGCTTTGAAGAATTATAAGAACATGTAGTTTGAATTGGATGGTTCTTCAAAGGCCATGCACTTCAATATTCTACCCTTTCTATCCCTAATCCTATTTTATAGATGAAGAAACTGAGGCCCAGAGTGACTTAACTAGAGTCACATGGTAGTAAGTAGGAGACTTGGGTGTCCCTATCTAAATTGGATCAGATACTCCCTGAAGGACTGCCAGGGTTTACTACAGTTTGGCATATAGTAGGTAATTAATTAGTATCATTTTAAGGTTGAGAAAATTGTTGGCCCAGAAAACTGAAGTCAGCTGTCTAATGTCATATAGTAAGGGAAAGAGCTAGAGTCTAAACCCAAGTTTTTTGTTTAGAGAATATGTCCTTTCAATTGTACCAAGTCACTTTTTATGTGGGATAGAAAGGGAAACAGGCATCATCCTCCTATCCCCCCCACCAAGATCCTGAGGATAAAAGACCTATAATTCACTCCAGGCTAATCTATGGATTGTTTCTTATGGGTATGCCTTCAACATAGATAACTCTTGGGGCTTCTGGTCCCAACACATTCTAATTGAGGAAGTTCTGCTCCATACAAATCCTTAAGTAAATGACTCATTGAAATAGGACCCAGGTGAGAATTCTGAAAGGGACCCCTTAAGAGGCTTTGACTTTTTCTGTTCCCTGGACTCGATGTTTTGCTTTGAAAATGCTTTGAAAACAATGACTAGGTGATCATTGCAACTAACTGTTAGGAGATATAATAGGAAAGGAATTCTAATTAAAGATTCTTTCAAAGACATGTTTAAATCAATCCCATTGGAGACCTCGGGATGATAATAGCTTTCCTATCTAATCATATTCTTATTTCAGTATTTTGACTTTATAACCAGAGATAGGGATCTTACAATCATTGATAACAAACTAGATAAAGCAGCCAGGCACATAATGGTATTGTTATTTTGCTCCCTCCTGGATATAGTACTATGAATAGTGATGATTCCTGTGAGCCCTTGATCTGCTTAGACCCTTGCAAGTCTGATTTAGGGGATGTGGCCAACAGAGATATGAAGGGCAGGGAACAATTGAACAAGCCTCCAAAGAATGTATGAAGTGGGAGGTCAGTGTTTGAGCCACTCAGCTTTCCTTAGCATATTTTCACTGCTCACCTGGAGGGACTCTTATCTGTGGCTCTGAATCCCAGGAGGGAGATAAGGCAAAATCTAGAATATAAAAAATTTATCATTCCCATTTTCTTTTTCTCCCTTTCATGCTTCAGTTTTTCTCTTATTTGCCCTGCTCTTCCCTCCCTCTCTCCCTCCCTTCCTTCCTTCCTTCTATCCTCTTCATCCAACACTCTCTCTCTCTCTCTCTCTCTCTCTTTCTCTCTCTTGCTCTTTTTCATTTCTCCCTCCTCTACCCCTTTCTCTCTCTCCTTCTCTCTTTATTGATACAAAAATGTCTAGGTTTTTAAAAATGCTCTGATCTTGGCTCATGTCACTTTATTCAGGGTTCAAAGTCTTCTGAAGTGTTTACTTGTTGGAATAGAAAAGTTTCTCAATGGGCTCCAGTGATTGGTTGCATGGAGCAGTTGCTATATAATCAACAAATTAGTCTTATTATGAGTCAATGTAGACCTATGGACTTTCCCAAGAGACCGGACAATGAATTTTCTATGGGTTGGGTTTTAAAAAAATTGTGGTTAACAATAGGAAAAAAGTTCCCATCTGCACTATTGTTTTCACTGCAATCATTTATAGCTCTGCTATTAAAAATATGTCCTTGTTAAAAGATTTGACAAGTTATAGCTTTATATTGATTTGATGTATGTATACCTATTATCCATGTTGTATTTCTATTGCTTAGCAACCTGATCAGTGGATTCTTTGTCCCTTAATCTTTCTGCTAAAAAAATAGCCATGTAATGCTCCCATTTGTAGCATATCACTGGCCTTCATCCTCATTTGCCTTTATTAATGACAAATTACAGTCACCTAATGTTATGACTCAATCTTTTTGTACAGTGTGCTCCTTTGGCAAAACTATTTTTCCTCTCCCTCCAGATCTTTTCCTGGTTCTTTGTCTCTCCTGATCTCTGGGCCCTTTGCTCCTTATTTTTACCAGAGCTTTTTTTAGCTTGAATAAAATCAGTGTCAAAATCAAATAGAGACTGAAGGTGGCAAACATGGGTCCAATCAGAAAATGCAACTGTCTACCCTATTCCCATTCCTAACTTTATGTCTTTCAGTCACTGCTAGGATAGTCCTAGAGACAATGGAATGATTCTGGAAATGTTTGTCATTTTTTTTTCTCTTTTGGGTCTAGAACTCTGATGACATCAGAAATCCATAAAGTTAACCCTTTGATTTTGTCAGCTATCTCCCAGGGTTGTCACAAGGATAAAAATATGAATCAGAATTTAATACTTATTTCTTTCTTTCAATTCTTCCCCCCCCCCCACTTCTTACACATCCGTCTCTTCCTCACAATCTATGGTAAAGTAATACTGGCCTACCTCCTGTTCCTCATGTCATGCTTACATCATGACCTCCATACCTGGAAAACTTTTCCTCCTCATCTCTGCTTCTTTGAGTCCTTGGTTGCCATTAAGATGACTCAAGATATGGCTACTACACCAGGCTTTTTCTCATTCCTCAGCTGCCACAGCTTTCCTTTGTAAGGTATCCTTTTACCTTCTCTATGTACCTCTCTTACCTATCAGTTTTTCTTATGTTGTCTCTTCCAATGGAGTAGAAATCTTTTGAATGGAGGGATTTTTCTGTTTTTTTCTTTGCATCTTCACTGTCCAAATAAGTGCTTTACAAATATTTGTTGATGGAATGATTTCTTTTTTTGTGCCTAACCTCTTGGCTAATCAATAATTAGTTAAGCCTTAACCTAACTTCTACTTGTTTCTTAAAGACTTTAACATTTTTACCAGGACAGAATTTCTATATTTTGTTTTATGATTCCAGGAGGATAGAGTGGGAAAAAAAAAGTTTCTAAACAGGTTGCACTTATATTTAGATTTAGATTTAAAGGGCATTCTCTGGAAGACTACAATCTTTATTATTATTTGGGAAGAGAGAGATTTGTGTTTTGAGAGAGGATTCTGGATGATCTCCCCCAGGATGGTCAGTGTGAGCACAAAGGATACTGTCTTGAGACAGTAGATTTTATAAGATGTTCTTGGGTCACTTAAAGAAACTGAAAAAATCCAGTCAATGATGGAAAAAATGACAGCAACATCTAGATCATGATGGGGACGCCACTTATTTCAGCCCACCTCAACCATACTGACTGTTGTTCCTTCCCCTCCCTCACCCCCTAGGATGGAATAGCGGAGGTGATTCTTCAGGTCATTTGCCAACACTAGCCTCTAAGAGATCAAGTGAGAGTTGTTGATGTAGCCGGACTTTGCAGATCTTGAAAGGTCTGCTGGGAAAGCAGTTCTTTGCTAACTCTAAAGCTACTGAGATCTGGAGTAAAAAACACTAGCATCTTCCAAATGCAAGAAGCTGGCACTTACCTTATGGTGTTATAATCAGGGGCCAGTGCAATCTCACCTTCTGGGACAAGAAGTAGGGGCAGTTAGGTGGTGTAGTTGATAGAGCACCAGCCCTAGAGTCAGGAGGACCTGAGTTCAAATTCATCCTCTGACACTTAATAATTGTCTGTGTGACCTTGGGCAAGTCACTTAACCCCATTGCCTTAAATAAAGATAAAATAAAATAAAATGTAGCAAGTAATGAAAATGATTTCTACTTGAGTTAACCCTCCATTGTTTACATTCTATTTTAAAGAAATATTCTTTCCTTTTATCACATATGTTTGTGGGTCTGATTTGTCAAGATTTAGATAGAAATTATAGGCTTGTGAATAATAGACTATCAGCTCAAACAGTTTCAGGATAGCCGCAGGTAGCATTAAGGTTGGGCAGGGCAGGAAGGAGGACTTGAGAACTTCACTATCTTAAAAAGTGACAAATAAATTGATTAAATTAAGACTTTTCAATTTCACTTCATATCGGCCTTGCAAATGGCAATCTGTAGTCACTCAAAAGCCTTATGTTGTGCTTGTTTAGTCATGGGCTCTGCATTTCCAAGCTAAGTGAGTTAGCATGAATCAATAATTCTGTTGTGGAGAGACACAAAAAGATAGACTTTGTATACAGATTAATGCCAGTGAGTAGAAATGAGAACTCTGTGTATTA
Source organism: Macrotis lagotis (assembly GCF_037893015.1). NCBI lineage: Eukaryota > Metazoa > Chordata > Mammalia > Peramelemorphia > Peramelidae > Macrotis > Macrotis lagotis. Next base: position 34,877,765 of record NC_133664.1, on the reverse strand, counting down.
AATCAGTCTAAGTCAAAAAACCATATCAAATTTTCAAGAACATACTCACCCTTTGCCTCTTCTCCTATACTTACTAATTTTAACTTATAAAAACAATTTGTCTATTTGTTGTATTTTCCTCTCTCCACTTTTAACCACCCCATCTCTCCATTAAAATGTGTTCTTTTTTAAAAAAAATATTTATTGGGATAGCTAGGTGGCACAGTGGATAGAGTGCTGGCTTTGGAGTCAAGAGGACCTGAGTTCAAATCCAACCTCAGGTACTTAATCATTACCTAGCTATGTGGCCTTGGGCAAGTCACTAAACCCCATTGCCTTACATAGATAAAAAAAAACCAAAACAGGAAAAAAAATCATTTATTCTATTTTAATTGATGAAATAAACATTTTCCTAACAGTAGAATTTTTTAAAAGGGAGATTAGATGTGAAATTGCAAATCTATTATGTACAACTTGCTTTTTAGTTTTTAGAATATATTCTTTAAGTGCAAGCATAAACATAGATGTAGACATATAATACAGGCTTATTTCTATCCAAGTTTGAACAGTTAGTTTTAACTAACTGAAGCATGTGATCAACTTTTTTGAATTATTCTCAGAGATTCAATATGCTTTGAATCCAGTCGCATAGATCTAAAGCTGTAAGTGACAAAGGTTACCTCTTGCGAGCCATTTATTATGTAGATAAGGAAAAAAAAAGGAGACAGCGATGAAGGGACTTGACTAGGGTCATAAGTAAGTAGCAGAGTTAGGATTTCCTCCCAGAGTTCCACTAACTTAAACTGGACTATATAATTGGCAATTCAGAGTGCTTGTAGCTTTAATATTTGGTGATTCTATGATGCAACGATGAATAAGGGTCACAGGGTTTCAGGGAAGGAAGGAAGACTTCAGAGAGAACCAAACAGTCTATATTATGGTAGAAAATGTGCTGGACTGGATTCAAGACCCAGTTCTGCTGCTCATTTGTTGTATTACTTTGAGTAAGTCATTTCCCATCACTGGATTTCAGATTTCTCCTCTGTGAAAGGAGAGTTGGATTAGATGATTTTCAAAGTTCTATTGATTTTTCCTCCTTAAAGAGAGTTTAGCAAACGAAGTTCAGGAGCTTCCTAATGAGTTCAGGTTCTTAGCCTGCCAGGGCATACTAAGGCAGGATTGTTTGGCTTTCTGCTTATACTTCTACTCTAGGAGACAGTTTAGCAATAGTCACATGAATCAATGGAAAGTGCTAGATTTGAAGTCAAAGGACTCAAGGATGAGGTCCAGCTCAGTCATTTCTGGTTCTTTCTCTGGTCCCCAGTTCCCCCATCTTTAAAATGAAGTGTTGATCTAGAAAGTCCCTAAGATCTGACTTCACATATAAGGAGGAGGATGGAGGGAAGATGGAGCAGGAGAGAGAACCCGATGGCTCTAGAGAGTGACCAAAGATAGCCTAAAACAGAAGGAATCAATGGTCAGTATTGCATATCTAGGCAGTACAAAAATCCTTCCCCAGGGAGACTGGCAAAAGACTTGACACAGGATTCAGGGGATGTGAGTTCAACTCTTACCCCCAGGTGCCTACTATCTATATAACCTCGGACAGGTTAATTCATTTTTCTGTGCCTCAGTTCCCTTGTTTGTCAAATCCTCTCCAAGATAATTTCTAGCTCTAACTCTAGGATCCTATGATGTACGAAGCTAGGAGCTTATTACCTGTGGCATCTGGGACAGTCACTTATCTTTTCTTACCCCCAGTTTGCTGATCTCTAAAAGGAAGGAGTTGGACTAGATTGCCCCTATTGTCCCTTCCCACTCTATGTCTATGTTCTGTGACTACAAACAAGGCCAGGCGCTTCCCCCTCCTGTGGCTTCTTTCACCCTCCCAGGTGTCCCTGGGCATTCATTGAACCATGCTCTACCTTTATGAGAGTGGAGTGAAAGCAGGCAGCTGGCATGGTTTGCCCAGGCTGGGCCACCTCCCCTGCAAGGCCCCAGCCAGCAGGTGCTTTTGCTGCTGGGCCCCTCCCTTAGATGCCACTTCTTCCCACTTCAGCTTTTAGTAACCCCACCCCCCCTTTCTGTTCATACTTGGTATAGCCTCAAGGGAAAGCAGTTTGCCAAGGCAGTTAAATCCATGAGCTTAGTATATACACACACTCCTAAGCCTTGCTCTGGCCCTAGCCTGGTTCTGTGCCCCTCCTCTAGAGGGAAGGACTCTGGGGCTTTGGGAGTATCTTCCTTGGAGACTTTGCCCTCTTCTGGTTTTGTGGCTAGGTGCCGGAAAGCAGAGGGTTGCCCTGAAATCTGACATGGATTCTCCAGACTGGCAGCAGGAAAGCCTGGTAGTCATACTTCAGATACAAGGGAGTCATTTTAAGTCATTTAGGCTAATAACAGCAGGATTTAAAAGACTGACCCAAAGGATCATGAGGTCTGAAGATCATAAAAGGGACTTCAGAACTGAAAATCCAATCCTTTCAATTTACAGATGAGGAAACCGAGGCTCAGGCAGATTAAGCGATTTGCTGAAGGTTTGGAAGTTTGCTTTGTATTTTGTATTTTCTTGTTTGTGAGATGCTCATAGATGGGATTTCCAGTCTTCTAGGAGCAGTAACCTTCTAGCTTTGACTCTGAATCTTCCTCTTCTCCTAAATGTTTTCCCCTTACTTCCCCACTTTGCTGGTTAGACCTTCATATGGACAATTCATCCTGGAGTAATTATCACAGTCAACTGACTCTTCTCACTGTGTGCCAATCAAATCCTTGTCAATTCACAGAAGAGAATCCCAACAAACTGGACACCTTGACCTAATAATCCATAGGATCCTAGCCTTAGAACTGGCAGTGACCTGAGTGGGGATCTCATCCAGTCCCTCCATTTTACAAGTCAGGAGACTGAGACCTGTAAAAGTTGTCCAAGGTCACACAACTAACTAGGATTTGAACTTTAGTTCTCCAACTTCAGACCTAACAGTCCTTCCATAACTATGCTCTTAATATTTTCTGTAAATAGCACTTGGGTTGTTTGCATTTTTTACCTCTTGTTTGAGTCAAGAAATTGACCCATCTTGGATATAAATATACATGCATAATACATATGTATGTATGTAAATATTCAAGGATTATATATACATATATAAAATCTTTTTTATTATAAAAATTTTATTTATTTTGAGTTTTACAATTTTACCCCTAATCTTACTTCCCTCCCCCACCCCCCAAGATATATATGTAAAATCTTTGTGAGTAATAGGGAGCATGATACAATAGCATAGTCAGAGTAGTTTTGGAGGCAGAGGAACTGGACTTAGTTCTCATGTGACCTTGAGCAAGTCACTTTATATCTCTGTTTCCTTATCTATAGCATGAGGATTATGATAAAGATTACATTAAAGTTTTTTCCAAGTCTGGCTCTAAGATCCTATTTAGAATGACTATATATCTATATCTATATCTATATCTATATCTATATCTATCTATCTATCTATCTATATATATATATGTATATATGCCTTGTTACCAATAACAAAGTTATTTTCAATCTCTAGAGAAAGTCAGATTCCTAATTCAGCATGGTCCCCATATAATGCTTTGTCCATGCGGCATGGGACATTAGAGGAGGCATTAACGGGAGACCCTAATGGAAGTGACACTTCTTCTAGAGATTCTTTCTCTTTTCAAATGGACAATTTCTTTTCTATTTGTTCATAATTTTGCCACCTAATACAATGGAAACTCATGGAGCCAAGGAAATGTTATTGTTTTTGGTCTCCGGAGTCTCAGCACCTAGGACAGGGTGCACTGCAGGAGCTTTAGCCTCCAAGGCAGATCTAGATGACTTTGGAGTTCCATTCTACCTCTGGAGAAAACCCAGTGTTTAACAGCAGCCTCATCCTTACTCTTTCTCACCACTAACCTTTTGTTCCATGTCTAAGCAGTGAGGTTCATGAAACAGCTGTACAAGCTAGCATAGGGAGACAAAAGAAAAGCAAAACAAACAAACAAAAACCCAAACAAGTAAACAGTGGCCCAATGGAGAAAGAACTAGGTTTTTCTTGTAGTAAGAGGACCTGGTTTAAAATTGCTGCTATTTCCTTGGCATATTGGTTTGAAAAAGGGACTTTAATTTACAGTTAGTAATTTCTCTCTGATGACAGAATTTCAGGAATGTAGGGCAACTAGGTAATGCAGTGGATAGAATACTGACCCTAGAGTCAGGAGGACCTGAGTTCAAATCCAGTCTCAGACACTTAATAATTACCTAGCTGTGTGACCTTGGGCAAGTCTTTTAAGCCCCCTTGCCTTGAAAAAAACAAAACAAAACAAAAAGCAAAAACAGAATTTCAGGAATGATCCTTCAACACCGTTTTGATTGGGAATTCTTCCCTGTGTAAGGCTGCCCTTAGGCTGGAGGATGGTTTACTCTTAGTTGGAGTAGTCACCACGGTGATTTTTGGAGCTGGTCACCCCAGTACCCTCATTCCATTCTGCTTATGTTCTTTTGAAGATATTTTCAAAGTTCCATTTAATTTTTCACCCTTGTATTAAGTATGCATTATGTACCAGGTCCTATACTGAAGGATGTAATTGCAAAGGCAAAAGTGAAATAATTTCTGCCATCAAGGAATTTACAAGTCTAACAAGGAGGGCAAAGTTTAGACACAGAGAAGTATAATAAAAGATAATTTGAGAAGGGAGAGCAGTAATAATTTTGGGGTTTCATGGAATATGTGGTTCCTGAGATTAGCTTTGAGCAAAAATAAGAATTCTTAAAGGCAGAAAAAAAAATCTGTCTCTCCAACTATCCATCCATCTATCCATCCATTCCTCCATCTATCCATCCAACTATTCTAGAAGCATTTCTTCTCAGAGGGTCTTACATTCTATTGGGAGAGTCAATATGCATACCATAAATTAAATACAAATTAATTTCAAAGTTCACTTGGGAAGAAAAAGATTCCTAGTAAGGGAGGGGATCAGGGAGAGAGGTCATGTGTAAGAGGCTGCATGTAAAATAAGCCTGTCTCAAAGTCAAACCCAAATTAAGGTCCAGACTCAGCTAATGGTAAAGACAGTCAAACACACTTTAGTGTCCTTATAGCCACAGAATGACAGTCCAATTGATAGCCATCATTTTTTACAGATATTTAAAGTAGTGATAAATTTAATAAATGATTTGAGTTAAGCAGAATCTTATATTCTATGAAAAAAAGTAGAATTTTTTCATGGTCTTTCTGTGAAGATTCTCTGAGGACTCACCAAGGATGTTTGTTACTGAACCATAGTCAGAGCATGCTATTTTCAACTTATGCCATACCTTTATGGATCTAGATAGTAACAAATGACTTAATATGTGTGCCATATAGGTGAAACCAAGTATTTCTCAGAATTTGTGTTGTTAGATTTCTAACTTTTAAGTTGCATATTTGAGTGTTTTTCATTTAAATTTCTTGCTTTTTTACCTTCTGAAAGGTTTGTTGTCCATATTTGCTGTGGAAGGAAAGCATAAAACCACAGTTATGTCACTGTGTCGAGAAAGTCACAAACAAAGAGTTCTAAATTTAACTAAAAAACAATCATTTGCCATGTAATAGACCTCATCCAAACCACATTTTCCGGGAAACTTTTCAGTAAAGGTGAAAATCCGCAAGGTTCTCGTCATTGCCCACTATGTTTTTTACATTTTAAGAGGGAAAAAAATATGACATCACAAATGAAGATAGAAGCATAAGTAGGATTTCCATCTCAATCTGCTGTTTTTAGTTTTTTGGGGGGGAGGAAAGGAGTTATGATTAAATAAAAAAAAAGATCTGTATTTTGGAGCAAAGCCTTTCATTCATAATTGGTCACAAGTCCAATCATTCAGTACTATAGTATTATTTATCAAACTAATCACAATTATTAGTCCTTGGAAATAAATTACTCAGTCACAAAAGGTGAACGAATATTTCTGGAACTCCAACTCCTACTTAATTTTTCATTTCTAAACTATATTCTAAAACATAATGATCTTTTATACTTTCTGTGATTGAAAATTGAAGATATATTGGAGAAGCTCTGGAAAGTCTTAAGGATCCAAAGACTGAAGGCCTTCCAGAGGAATTATCTGATTCTTCCTCTCATTCATTGTGTAGCCTGGATATTTTTGACATATATCCTGTGGTTACTATTCCGTGCCAATATTGTATCCTCTCAGTTCTTGAAGGCATTTATGTCTGTGTGTGTGTGTGTGTGTGTGTGTGTGTGTGTGTGTGTGTGTGTGTGTGTTTCTCCTGGAGCTTAGTACAATGTCTGGCAGATAGTGAATACTTTATAAATGTTTATTGATTGGTTAAATCAGTCCAGCCATTTTGGAATATAATCACCCTATTGGGACTGTCCTTGCTCCAACTTCCATGGAGCAAATATCTATGCAGTGTCAGCAGAAAGAATGAATGTGCAGATCCAGTCATTGTGATGCATTGGAATTCAAGATGGTACTAGAAAGATCAGGAAAGGCTATCCTGGCCTTACCCATTGTTGGGCATATTATGGAAACGGGAGTTTAGCCACGTGTAGGTTGGAACAGATGACCACTGAAGGGATATTGCCATATCTCCTTTGTAATCCAATCTCGGATTCTCTTTCCTTGGATTATAGCTGCCTAAAAGTAGTTGGAGTTTGGGTTTACAAAGATGCAAATGAAATCAGTCCTGCCCTCAAAAAGCTTACAGTCTCCCAATGGGAATAGAGAATGGACAAAGATAATTTGAGATAAAATTATTTGAGGAGGAATCGTGTATTAATAATTCTGAAAGAAAGAGGGTATCTTCCTTAAACTGCTCTGATCACTTTTTGGTTCTGACCCTACTGAGACCAAAACAAAGATTATTTTGATATGCTTATTTCTCATTCTTACAATTTGCCTTATTCTCTCTAGAGCTAAGTCCTCTTCATGGCTTCTTCTGCCCATCTGTAGCCTTACCTGTTATAGAGGCCAGGCTAGGGACCACATACCCTGTCTACTCAAAGGTGCTGCCAGTTGAAGAAAGGATACTTAGAGAGCGTCATCAAAGACTTCCCAAGCTTCACAAAAGGCGGGATTTGCATACCGATTTCGACTAAACCCTCTCAACTTGCAGGTGTCACTCATTTTCTGAAGAGCTTTTTAAAGGTTAATTACTCATGTGGTTTAGAACTAAGCAGGAAAGGGCAAAAGGCAGTGAAGAACAAAGTAGAATCAAATCAGAGGATCCAGGCTTTGCCATCTGCCTCTGCTTCCCATCTCCCTGGGCAGACATACTACCCAAAGAGCCCCCACATTGCAGAAGAGGTTAGAGATCTTTGCCGAATAAGTCTGGGGCTGCAAGGGATGTGACCCATAATTTCAGACACTAGCTACGTGACCCTGGGCCAGCCACTTAACCCTTCTTAACCTCAATTTTCTCATCTGTGAAATGAGAGGGTTAAACTTGATGATCCCTAAGATTCCTTTCGAGTTCCAAATCTATGATGCCAGTTAAACGTCATCATTTTACAAATATGGAAATTAAAGTCCATTAGTGTTGTGTCGCTCCTGAGGACTTACATGAGCATTTAAACCTAGGTCTTGGGATTCTAGAACCAATACTCTTTCCATTGGACCATGCTGCCTCATGATTATTCTGTAGTTCAAATAGGCTTAAGAAGGTACTTTCTGAAAATTGTACTTCGGACTCCAATCTTCTGACTTGGGGCATCCAATCTCTACCAAAAATTGTGAAGGTGAATAAGTTCAAAGACTTGCTTGTTGCCCACAGGATGGAGAACATGTTATTTGTGGCAATTATTTCTATATGGAATAGTGGATAGAAGTGATGCCAATGGATGGTTGAAAACTTAATCACTAAGAATTTTTTTTAAAAAGTATTATGTATGAACTTTGTCCCAGAAACTTGGGAAATAGAGGTAAAAATGAAGCACCCCTAACCCTGAAAGTGCCTCTATTCTATAAAGGGAGACAATTTGGGTATACATAAGTGCATACAAAGTATAACATTTTGTCATGTGATTACTTGCACCCATTTTTAATCTATATTAAATGCTGTGATATGCTTCCACTGATCATTCTCTTAATGAAAGTACAAGTTGCTAGACACTGATAATTATTTGAAATATTTGAAGAAAGAGCGTGTGGCCAAAAAAGATCAGACTTTTTCCGTTTGGTCTCCCAGGGCAGAACCAGGAGCAAGAAATGGAAATACAAAGAGGTTAATTTAGACATGAGGTGAAGAAAATTTCAAAAGTTGAATGGGTGGCCAAAGGAGGTGGTGGCTTTTGCTCCATTGGTGATCTTTAAATAATGAGTGGATGACAGCTAGCCAGGTATCTAAAGAGGTTTAGATTGGAGATTCACTGAGGGTTTTTTGACTCCCAGTTTTGTAATGTATTCATAGCTTTAAATTCAGTCTAAGTATATACTGTATAGGGTCTCGAATCAATCTTTGTTATCCTTTTCAGTGGCCACCTTATTGTCTTCCATACTTAGGAACTGATCACTCTAGTCCTTTTTCAAGTTTATGGTCTTTTCCCCATGGAGAACAAATCCCTAGCCTCCTCTGAACACTTTCCATCATTTAATACTTTCTAAGTATAAAATACTATACAATTATTTCATCATTATGACCACTGTCATTACCATCTACTGTTGTTCTTTTTCATTCCTCCTTGTCTTCTTTCTTTTCCTCCCATCCACTAACAAAGAAATCCCATATTCTGAGAATCAATCTTCCCGTTTTACTGGTATCCCTCTTTTAGCTCATTTACCCATATAAACTCTGTTTGTGGCCAACTTGCCCTTCACTTTGAAGGTGAAACAGGTCACTTTACAAATATTTTAATAATAATCTTTTTGTAATGATATAAATAGATCATGGAATCAGAGTTTAAAGGACTTTGTATCATTTATTTAGGCCAATTCCTGATGAAATCCCGAGTTCTAAACATTCAAAAGGCTGAGAACCAGTAAAGATTGACAATCTTAGGAGAAAGTACACAATGATGTATGAAAGTTGAATCATTTAAGAAACTGCTTATAATTATGAAATTATAGCATACCAACCCTCCCCCCCCAACATTCTGACCTCTGATATAAAGAGTCATGAAGACATTTTCATGGTACTGGCATGACAGTGGAATTCATTCTCTAATTATTTTTATGACAGAACGTGGAATAGTTATTACATATATAAAGCAGAATGGGACATGGACAAAAGAAAGAATGAATCTTAGAAACAAAGAATGTATCTTAGAAACGAAGAATGTGATGAATTAATATGAATGTGTAGAAATAAAGTGAATGGATAAGTCACTGTTAATCATAAGTCCAATGCAAATAGACTGAGCATGAGAATGAAGTTAGTTAGGAAATTGATGTTTTGGCGATGCTTGGAGTTTTCACCTGAATTTGGAGGAAGTTAGAAGATGTGATTACTAAGGCTAATGCTTTCTGATGTGTTTTCAGCCATGAGACCATGACTCTTTGTTTTCAGTGCCCTTCCATAGAATGATCTCGATATTTGAGTGGTTGTCAAGTCCTAATAGATATAGATATGAATAGCGTAGTTTTGAACTGCCAATCGTCTCTAAATGGAAAAATGAGAACTCTTATGGAGAAGTCAATTTACTGTGTTTGGATGTGAATTTAAGTAATGACAAATGGGAAATGATTATGTGTTAGTGCCTCTCATAACAGGAAACTCTTCTGGCTCTTTCCACCTCCTTTTCCTTTTTGTTAGAGGTAGAGAGGTAGTGGGGTAGAGATAAGCAGGGAATAGATGACTTGGGCAGATGCATGGAGATAAGAGATGAAAGGCCTAGTTCAAGGTAAACCAATTTGGCCAGATCACAAGGTGAATAAACAGGAGGAACAATGTGAAATGAAGCTAGAAAATTAAGTTGAAGTTAAAGGGCAATGCCAAACTGGGTAATTTGTATTTTTCTCTGGTGACAATAGTGAACCTCTGAAGGCTTTTGAGAAAGAAGTTTGATATGATCAAACCTGGGTCTTAGGAAAATTATTTTGGCAGCTGCCAAATACTTCCCAATACTGGAAAAATATTGGAGAGGGAAAGGATATGAAATAGGGATGCTAGTTAGAAGACTATTTTAATGATCAAGGTGAGAATTCATGAAGACTCAAACTAGGGTAAGGGCCATAGGATTGGGGGGACTCCTGCAAGGTCCATATTTAGTAAATAAGTCTTAGCTTATCTCCTCTCTTCCTCCTTCCCTGGATCCTTACCTAAATTAACTTCCTACCCCAATAGTCAGGTTCATGAATTTCAACACGGGGGGATTTCTTAATATGTATACAATCCTGCCTACCTTTATGATTAAGTGGCTGTGTTCCATGAACAAGGCACTCCATCTCTTGAATCTGGACATTTTCTCTGGTTATCTAACATGCCTGGAATAACTCCCTTGGAGTTATTTCCATTGGAGTTATTGCCACCATGCAATACTGTTCCCAAAGATTCTGCTCTCTCCATGCCTCCTTGGCAGGAACTCCCATGGAAAGGGAGACAGAGCGAGTAAGTGTAACAGCCTATACATCATCCCTTGGAGGTTTTTCTGTTGGACTTCTGCCACCATGCAATGCTATTCCCAAAGTTCTCCCTCCTTCACTCCCACTACTGATCTCTCTAGGTTTTTTAAAATGCCAACTAAAATCGTGCTTTCTACAGGACACCTTACCTCATCCTTTCTGATTTCATCACTTTTCTTCTTTTTAAATTACTCATTTCCCATTTATATATATATATATATGTTAATATTTGTACACATATTAATATTAATATTTGTACACATATGTATACATATATATATATATGTATAGAGAGAGAGAGAGAGAGAGAGAGAGAGAGAGAGAGAGAGCTTGCTTTGTATATACTGGCATGCATGTTGCCTCCCCATTAGATTGTAAGCTCCTTGAGGGCAGGTACTATCTTTTGTCTCTTTTTGTATCCCAGGACTTAGCCCAGTGTAGCACATAGTGGGCATTTAATGTTTACTTATTGAATTGAGCAAAGTACACTCTTCCATTGTCTCATTCCAGGTATAAGATCCCCAAAGAGAGAGAATAACTTTATATTTAGTGACATGAAGTTGTTGAGACCTATGAAGGAAGGAGAGAGGGGAAAGGCAGAGATAGTGAGGAAGGCAATAGCCTATACATCATCTCCTTGGAGTTATTTCCATTGGGCATCTGCCACCATATATTGCTATTTCCAAAGCTTCTGCTCTCTCCATGGCTTCTTGGCAGGAACTCCAAAGGCAAGGGAGGGGGAGAGGAGGAACGGTGTATGAATGAATTATAAATCATTTATTAAGTACCAAATACTTCCTTTTTTTTAAGTCACCTTTGGCCACTCCCCTTACACTTCATAGAAATCAATAAATCAGAAAGTTCCCATTCTGTCCAGTGGGCTCTAAACAGGATCATCCTCTTTTAGCAAGATATTGGTCCCAAAGAAAGAGTAAATAGCCATCATTTCTTGAGAGCAACACTAATAGCATAAGCCTAAAGACTTGACCTATGATTTCAACAGCATAGGAGACTCCTGAATAGGGAAATGCTTTCTATTAATGAAGTTATGTATTTGCTTAGAATCTTAGAAAGTTGTCGAAAGCACACATTTAAAAATAAAATAGAAATAGATCCCTGGTGACTACATTTTAGCTTAGAAAACACAAATCAACATCATTCATGTTGTTGTATCTTTTGTGTTCTATGATAGTTTTTTTATTTGTTTTGTAAAGCATTTCTCCATTGCATTCTACCTTGATCAGGACTACACTCTACTGTTTTGTTGGTTATAAGAAACTGATTGTGGTGCCTTTAACCCAGAGAATTGAAAGATTAAATGCCTTGCTCAGGGTGATGAACCCACTGTGTACCAAAGGTGTCACTTATCCCCAGGCTTACCTTGATGGAAGATCATCTTTCTATCTTGTGTAGTCCCAGAAAAGATTCACTTTTTTTTTTTCTGGTACTAAGTTGAAATCCTAATTATCTCAGTACACGGCATAAACAAATTGATTAGGATTGGGATAAGCATTCTGGCAGTAAGGGCAGCCATATCCCTCTGAATTTTGATTGAATCCTAACTCGTTGCCTCCCTGACTTGGAACTTTTTATTTTGGAGGTAGGATAAATGTTCCCTCTTATTGCATTCCTTCTCCTGTGAGGGTGTACTATAGGATGCCACCCACAAAGCCTTTCATGGGGATTTGTACAAATTAGGTGGTCAATAAATATTTTTGGTTGAAATTAGATTCTAGTGGAGGGTGTGAATGGCAGACAGCTGTGTAAACTCTGGATGGCCTTATGGGAAGAAAGGAAAGAGAGGAGAATTAAGAGGAAATATTTTTTTCAATAAGTACTGAAAGGGTTAAAGTTGTACTCTTGAGCTCTGGGTGTGAACTACATAGTGTCTTAATAATGCGTCTAATACCTGTGCATTTATGTAAGCAGAACAAGTGAAAACTTGCCTCACAGAAATTAGATTAAACAGTTGAAGGAGACAGTCATTTTAATAAGGAGCTTCTATATAAAAACCCTTGGTACTTCATTATCTATTTATTCCTCTCAGTCACTCAATTTTATTTTATCCTTTGTAATTAAAAAGGAGACAAAATCAAGTCTTTAAGAAACGATCCAATGCCACCGTGTTTTGTGTAAACAATTTTGGTTGAATGGATTTGGGTTGCCTTCGTCATTAGTGGCCACTATTTTCAGATTTTCGCTGTTCCTCTTGATTGAGGGAATTTTTTTATTTATTTTTCTTTTTTCCAATAAAGTTTTTCCACCAATAATACTTAGTCTCAATCGCATAGCTGAACTTTTCATGGTAATTTAAGATTAACCAAATACTTTCCACTTTAGGAGACAACTGGGTAGCTAAGTAGATAGAGCACTGGATCTAGAGACAGTAAGACCTTGGTCTCAGGTACTTACTAGCTGGAGGATCTTAGGCAAGTCACTTAACTTCTTCATCCATTGGAGAAGGAAATGGCAAACTACACCAGTATCTTTGTCATGGTCCACAAGGACCCAAAGAATCAGACATGACTTAGCAATAGCAAACATTTTGCATATATGTCTTCATTCAGTCCTCATCATAACCCCAAAAGTAAGGTCCGGTAATCATTTTTATTTAATGGAAAAGGAAACTGAGGCAAATGACTTTGTCAATCACATAGCAAGTAAATGTTTGAGGCAGAATTCATAGATAATAGCAACTTAAAGTCCGAAGGGAACTTAGAGGACAAATATGATCCACCTCTGCCTTCCTTTTACAGGTAAGAAAACAAATTCAGAAAAATTAAGCAACAATTTAAGGGGAAAAAAGAGGTGAGATATGAATCAGTCTTCTCCACTCACCCAATTCATTGTCTTTTCTTCTGCTATACCAATGGAATCTTCTTGTCTCTTAATTCTCCATCTCTAGTCTTGCTAGAACTTCAAACTTATGGATCAGGGAAACCTGAAATGTGTTGATGTAAGTAATAATATAATTGAGACATAAACTAAACATGGAATGGGCACACACTAAAGTGCTTCCTTCTACCCTTTTATTTTGTTTCCTATCACCTGTCTTATTCCCTTCACCAAATATATTTAATGGGCAGCAGGAAACATTGTTTTTGAGATTTGCCCAATGATAAAATGATAAAAATGTCACAAAGTGGAAGGGGCACCTTGTGAGTCAAACTCCTTATTTTATAGTTGAGGAGACTGAAGCCCAGAGAGGGAAAAATGAGTTGTTCCAGATCACACAGGTGGTAAGCATCAGAGATGCAATTTGAATCTAGGTTTTGGGTTGCCAATGCTTCTTTTCCCTTTCAGCTCCACCTGTTCATTTTCTCATTGTCTCTTTTAAAGTTTTATACAATACTTTCCTGAACTTTATTGTAATCTGAACTTTATTGTAAGAGTAAATTCCTTTGAAGGCAAATGCTGATGTTGTGTAATGCTTGGTAAATCAATGTTCCCTATTGTTAAATGGAACCCTCATATTTTTCTTTTAAATCCCTCTTAATAACCCCCAAACAGCCGATGTTGAATAGCAAGCTTTCTAGTAAAATGTCCTTTCCTTAATGAGGAAATGAAGTCTTATGGGATTTAAAGCATACTTATCTATGTTTCTAAACTCAGATTGTTTCTGTGTAACATTCTGAATCTTTAAGACATTTCAGGTTTCTATTGTCCTCATATAAAACATGAGTTTTTCTGAAGGCTTAACCGTTCATGTTCTACTACCTGGGAGAATTCATATAGCTCAATAAAAAAGGGAACCCTTATTGCTATGCTTCAAAAGGTAATAAAGAAAGGAAGAATTGGGGTGGATTTACTTGATCATTTGATTTTAAAATCAAATGGCATAATTTAACTGATGACCACAACTTCAAAAGACTATTCAAGACTAACCAAGGAAATTTAAGGTCACTCAGCAATTTATCAAAACTTTATTAAGCACTTAACATCTTCTATTTACTAGGGAGGAAAACAAAAATACTATGTATGACCTCAAAGAGCTAACATTCTTTTGTGGGTAGGCAACTTTTGTACAAACAATGGGAAAAATTCAGGAATTGAAATCATTTGAGTCACTATTTCAATGATGACCTCGGTTTCCTTATTTGTAAAATGAGGGATATTATATTAAACATCCTCTGGGGTTTCTTCTAATTCTAAATTTATGACCTATTATCTATTTTTAAAAAAGAGAATGGAAAGAATGAGAAACTGCTGGTAAGGGTAGATCTTATGTTGAAGATAGCACTTGAAAAGATGAGTCTTGGAAGAAGTTGGAGGGACAGGCTATGAAAAGAAAAGAGAGAACAACTTCTTTGCCATGAACAAATATCCATTTGGATCTTTTCACTCTGTCCCTTTGCTCTGATTTTTTGTGAAGTCAGTGATGAATTAATTGCATGATAAGCATTCAGCATAACCTGAGCTCAACTTTGATTGGGTAAAGACGGGACTCAATATCCCTTAGATATTACTGGCTCTAAAGTCAGTAAGATCTTGGCCTTACTGGAGGATCCTGGCTATCCTTACTGCCTCTGTGCCCATCCCTTTCATTTCAAAGGCTGGCTCAGAGTCTGAGTGGCCATAGAGCAGAGATAATCTGGGCAGGTCATTTAAACAGAGGTTAGAAGATCTGAATTTGAGTCCAACTTGTGCCTCTTTGGATCCTGGGAAGACCTAGAGGAATCATTTCACATCTTTGGACTTCAGTTCTCCCACTGTTAAAAAATGAAGGAATTAGACTAGATGACATCTAAGACTCCTTCAAGTTCCAAGTTCTGTGATTAACTCTGAGCTTTTTATTTTTATTTTTTATAAGGTAATGGGGGGGGGGGGTAAGTGATTTCTCTGAGCTTTTTTTCTTTTTCTCTGGAGATGATCTTATGGCAATCTCAGATTCCTCAGGCAAGATCTTGTATTCTGGGGCAGCTAGGTGGTTGCAGTGGATAAAACACCGGCCCTGGAGTCAGGACTACCTGGGTTCAAGTCCGGTCTCAAACACTTAATAATTACCTAGCTGTGTGGCCTTGGGAAAGCCACTTAACCCCACCTGCCTTGCAAAAACCTAAAAAAAAAATCTTGTATTCTTTCCTAAGCTAGCAGATGAGATAACTTCTATTTTATAGAAAGAAATAGAAGGAGTAAAGGGAAGATTCAGACATCGGGGGATTGTGTAAGGCCTGATTTAAGAAGAGTTGAGCCAAGGAGGTGGGGGCCCTACTACAACATTACCTATCAGCTCTCTTATTTGACTATCTGCTGGTTGTGCAACACCCCCAGATAGTCATTACAGCTCAAGAAAAAAAATATTGTTTTATTTCAAACAGTTAATATTCATCAAATGTTAATGAAAATACATAACAAATAATTATGACAAACACAGTGTCTGATTAAGATGAAGGGGATGACAATCCCCGTGAATTTTTAATCTGAAAAATAAAGAACGTTACATTAATATGACTTAATTATATCATTAAATATTTAAAATTATCTTCTTTAATAGATTTTATTTTTATTTAATATATTTCCTTTTAAAATGTCTATAACACTTTTATGAGATTTGTACATAAAACCCTATCAGTTGGGATGGCCAAAAAGAATGTGAACTTAATATATTCATCATATTGATCACAATTTCCATTTTATTTATTCTTTAGAAAAGCTAATAAACCCTTTGCACTTTCTCCGTATAGAGTGATAAATATTTAATACCATTTCAAGCATATCCTATGTTGTATACTTACTTAAGGGAGGGGGAAAAACACATACAAACTAACCCAGTACTTTATTATACATTCCATTTTAATATGCTTCACTTACAATTAATGCTACATTTTTACAGGAAAACATAATTAACTTTGTGAATCAGTCTTGCAATGACCACATTTAAGCAGTTGAAGTTATCAGGAAATCTGCTCTGAGTTGGCCCCGAGCACTCTTATTTTTCAGTTCTGACTACAGAATGAATGAGATTATTTAGCCTATTGAAAGTGTGCCCAGCACCTTGACCTAGGTGACTTGAAAAGATAAAGATTATACTTGCATCTCGTGTCCTCTATACTTTTTTAATTTAATACCAAACTCCAGCACAGCTTTTGATCTTTAATCTGCATTCTGCTTTTCGATTGTTTTTCTTTTTAATGAAAAAGCAACACCTCTTCGGAAATTGTTAATAGGATGGACAGCTGTGACTTCTTTTGTTGGTTATCTTCTGTTGCATTGTGTGAATTATGCACTTGGATAATTAAAATCATTTTGACTCTCACATAAGAAGCCTTTTGAGTGAGGAAGAAAGTGTGGGAATCATTTATGCATTACTGAATTTTAAAGAAAGGTCGGAGCCACGGGACATCAGTATTTACACCTTCCAGTGGACCAATTCTGTGATTAAAAAAAGACATGATATCCAGGTCTGTGTATCTTATACTGTATGGAGAAAATTATATGCATAGAAATCAATGCAGCAAATGAAATAACATCAACTCACATTTCTATGGATCCTCAAAGTTGGCAATGACCTTACTTTGCACACATCTTATTTGATCTTCACCATAAACCTATTTTTATTCCCATTTTACAGATGAGGAAACCAAGAGTCAGGGAGTCTTGACCCTAGGTCATATTGCTAACAAGAATCTGAAGCACAATTAGAATTTAGATCTTCTGGACTTCTATACACTATTCCATTATCTACTACTGCCTCTCTCAACCAGGTCTTCTGCAAACTAACTTTTTTACAAAAAGTCTGATTTATTCGGGTTGTCATTTACTACACATCTCCTAGAATTTTGGTTGCCGTTTTCATTTCGATATTTTCTGAATGATAGAATAAAATGCAGCTAGCACCATTCCTATCACATAATCTCCCATGTCTATGTTGAGTGGGTATAGGAGATAGCGGAAGGAAACAGACAAAAGATAAGTTGGTTCAATGATCTGCTGAGTATTAGCATTGGTGAAAGTAGTGAGACATGCTCAAAAGTTATTCCCCAGAGTCATGGAAGATAATTTGCACAGAATTCAGGAGGAAGAGAATTCTTTATTGACATTGAGTTTCTTCAAATGCTCCCATTTACAGAAGACTTACTAATTGCATCACACCTATGAAAACTACAACCCCCCCCCCCCATGGTGAAATCCCACAAAAATTTAAAGAAATTTTTGCCCACCCGTCTTTATTGAAGAAACAAAGTACATGAAAGATGCATGTTATCCAGATTATGACAAACAGTTATAGAGGTAGATAATTAAGTCCCTATTTTAAGTAGAAACTGTAGATGACCAGAGTTGAACTCAGTATTGAGAAGTAGGAAAAGATTGAATTAGACCCCATTTGTGGAAATCACACTGGACCTTAAGGGATTTTAAACTGCTTAGTCACACACACACACACACTCAACACATACACATATTTCTTTAATACCAACATTCTGTTAGCTATTTGGCAATGAATCAAAAACTCAGAGAATGATAAAAAGTCTTTTTGGGTTAAAGAAGATCTGGAAACTAGTTAATGAAGCATAGTTGTGTCAGACTCAAAGAGAAACAGATCTCTGTAGACAGCATATTGACTTAGAAAACCACAAATTAGCATTATCTATGTTGAATTATATTTGTAACTATTTTGTTGAGCACATCCAATTATATTTTTATGTGGTACGGTTTTAGTCATAAACTTTTCTAGCTGCCTTTAGTTTGACATCTCTGATAGTGTATTAAATGCAGTAAGAGTCAGAAAGACATTAAAAACCTGTCTCAGGGGTGGCTAGGTGGCACAGTGGATAGAGCACTGGCCCTGGAGTCAGGAGTACCTGAGTTGAAATCTGGTCTCAGACACTTAGTAATTGCCTAGCTGTGTGGCCTTGGGCAAGCCACTTAACCCCATTGCCTTGCAAAAACCTAAAAACAAACAAACAAACAAACAAAAAACCTGTCTGGAACTAGCCCTATGACAAGTTAATTCACCTTTCTCACCCTCGGCGATTTCCTTATATGGAAAATGGGTAGAATAAAAACTTCACCCCAGGGGTAGGCTGGAGTCAGCTCAAACATGTTGGGGAAGAGAATATTAAATTTTCAGTGTGAACATTTTACACCTTGGAATTGGCAAACACTACCAATCAGGACTTGATTTATTGTTTTGTTGACCGTCTAGTCTTAGAAAGTGATAGAGAAAATATCAGTAAGACAAGAGAAAACTTAAATATATTGTCAACACAATGTTTTGGGGAGATTCGGGTGTTAAACATTTATCAGCACTCCCTTGCTCCTACGCCATGGGGTGTTGTAAAGATTAAATGAGATCTACATTTAATATATCATATAATATACTATTTACGAAAGGACAATCTCCAGATCTCTTCTATCTGTGATATTCTCTATCTAAATTTTAATTCTGGACATTTTAGATTTTGTGACATTCTCAGGTACACTTATGGTAGGGTCACATTCTTGGAAATTTCATATATATATATATATATACATATGCATATATATATATATATATACATATGTATATATATATATATATATATATATATATATATATATATATATATATATAGAGAGAGAGAGAGAGAGAGAGAGAGAGAGAGGGAGAGATACACACATATAAAATACCATGGTCTGAAGTAAACCATGGAGGATGTAAGGAAAAGAATGTTGATCTGGTAATGAAGACACTGGACCCACTCTAGTTCTTGTCATAAACTATATGACTATCAGAAAGGCATAACTTCTTTAAGGGAAGAGGCTAAGCATTTATTAAACACTTACTATAGACATTGTGTATACAGCTAGATGGTGCAGTGGGCCAGGAATTAGGAGGGCCCAAGTTCAAATACAACCTCAGACACTTGATACTTTCTAGCTGTGTGACCCTGGGCAAGTCACTTAGCCTCAATTGTCCCCCATATCTGGTCTCTGAACCCAATTCATGTGCTTTTCGCTGTTTTAAGTGCTTTACAAATATTACCTTATTTGAGTCTTAGTTTTCTTATTTGCCAAATCATTAATAGTTTGGTATAATGGAAGGTGCCTCCACTCTGGAGTCAGAGGACTGAGTTCAAGTCCTGTCTCTGTAACCTATGTCACTTCAAGCTCTCTGGTTCTCAGTTTCCTTTTCTCTAAAATGAGGAGGTTGAACTAGAAACTCTGAATATATTACCCTAGCATCCCATAATCCCAATTGCTTTTTTTCTTTGAACACAGAAGCTACTAAATAAATATTTTAGGGTATTGGCATGCCGGGGAGATAATAGATGTAGAATTGATGCACTGTTGACAACATAGGCATTCACGATCTGTCTGCTTCTATTGTTTTCCTGTATGTGACTTCTATTCCATCAGAGAGTGGTATACATTTGGATAATGGAAGATTTTTCAGGAATATCTTGCTTCCTTCCCACAACTCCCTCAAATACCCATCCAAACATCCTCACGAGGTTAATAATAATTGAACCGTATGGTGATTAAGATAATGACATTGCATATCCACCTCTTCACAAAGCTGATGAAGAATTCTGAGGACAGACCCATTGGCATCTACTTACTATGGTTTAAACTATGTTCTCTAAAAGAGAATCTATCAAAAAAAAATGGTGGAAATAGTCTTTTGAAAAGATCAGATGGGAGTTGGTGCTATCACACTGAGCCCAAAAAATATAGTCACTCATTCATTTCATATGGGACAGAGGATTTTGTATTTTATACTAGAGGTAATAGGGATCCATTGACAATTTTTGAACAGAGGAATAGCATGGTCAGAGTTATGCTTTAGGAATATTTATCTGATGAGGACCTAAACCAAGCTTGTGACCATGAGCATGAAGAGACAGACAGCCATGAGGGATCTTGAGGACACAGGACTTGCCAACTCTGTAAGCATATATGTATATATACATATATATATATATATATATGTATATATACACACATATATATTATCAATGAGAATCTTTATTAAAGATCATTACTAAAGATCATTATTAAATGTCTATTATTCCTGTTAGTTACTTGTGAACAAATCAGAAAATATATCAAATATTACCTTTAGAAAAGGGGAGATGAAGAAACATGAAAAAATGAGTGTTCTCTCTCACTGGTTTTTCTTAGTCATTAAAACTCTTTTCCTGGGAACACTAGGGACTTGCCTCATATGACCTTATTGCCTTTGAATCATTTGATTTCCTGTTTTCTCTGTCTGAGGTCATATGTCTTTTACCTTCATGAAAACTAAGGAGAGAATATAATGACTTACTGACAGTTCTCAACCTGCCACAATGACCTGAATACCAATGGGGAAGACCATAGTCAAGATGGAGCTTGATTTTATCCTGATAGAAAGGAAGAGGCCAATGTGCCTATTACATTTTTAATGTTGGGCAATCTTTAGTATTCTAGATATTTATTTATATTATTTGGGAAGGGATTAGACAATTGGGAATTCCCCTAGATCTTAGTCTCTTTCTTTTCCCTTTCATTAGCAACTTTAGTAATGGCTAATACCTTAACTGGAAAGGAGGTAAGGCAAAAGTTGAGGTAAGACTTTGGTTTGATCCAAAATAGATGGGTAATGAATGTATTCTCAGGATTATGCATCAGAGATGTGAAGAGGATAAAACTGGTAGCTATACTCTGTCCTTATCTTGGTCATTTCATTATTCAAGTATTATAAATCCCAGCTAGATAGATTTTATGAGGGGAACCAGAGGAAGATTTGGGGGGAAGTAAAGGTAGGGAAGCAGACAAGGTCTCAGAGAAAGCTCCTGAATAATTTGCTGAATGAATGAAAACAAATTATTGAGTTCTTTCTTTATGCAAAGCACTGAGTAAATAGAAAAACAGGACAGTTCTTATTCTCAAGGAACTTACATTCTAATGTGAGAGCTAACACATATAGGAAAACTGCATATGATATACAGCGTGCATGCACATTCATTGTTTAAGCTACAAGTCAGATAGAAAGGTGCCATACTTCTTGTGGCACAGTAGCAAAGCAAACAGTAATGCCTCTTATTTAATGTCATTCTCACTGATAAAATCACATCTGTTCCTGATGTAGAACTCTTTAATCATGGCTAACAGGGACTTTGGTGTAGAGAAATATTCTCTTAGGTCTTCCAGTAACTGTGGTTTCTGAGAAGATGGGGCCTGTCGCACCTGGAGAGACAGTTGTGAAGTTGTTGTTCAGTTGTTTCAGTTGCATTTGACTCTTTGTGACCCCATTTGAGGTTATCTTGGCAGAAATACTGGAGTGGTTCAGCATTTGCTTCTCCAGCTCATTTAATAGATGAGGGAACTATGGCAAAGGGGGTGAAGTGACTTGCCCAGGGTCACACAACTAGTAAGTATCTGAGACCAGATTTAAACTTAGGAAGTCTTCCTGACTCCAAGCCTGATACTCTTTTCATTCTGCTCTCTGAAGGTTGAGCTAGAAGTAAGACCCATAATTTGCAATGTTGCCCTTCCAGGATTCCTGGGCTTATATTCCTGTTGCACAATGAATGGCAGTTAGCTTAGCAATTGGTGTTGGTGGTAGTAAAGATTGATCTTTTCTCTACAAAGATGGTTCCCCTTAATGATGACTGTAAGACCTTGGCTGAAAGCTATGAGCCATCTAGAGACTAGGGCTTTTCCCAGGGCTCTTGAGTTCAAGGTCCACCAGGGTCTGAGAGGAGATAGTAGTAATAGGCAGTGATTTAACTCATCTGGCATAGTCTATTTCCTTTATCTCTTGAAGATGCTTTATTGGATTAAAATGAAGTCTAGTATGACAAGGGCAGGGAATGAAGTTCTGGGATCATCAATGGACTTTAGCAACTTTTTTAATGAATTGAGAAATAGGAGGTCCAAAAGGCACCTCATTATTTATACCTTCCAGTGGCCTTAGAATCTAGGAGGGAGGTTGTTGAATTGTGACATTCCATTTCAGTTTCTAACTGACTTAAAGTAAGACAATCCATTTTAGTTTTCAGTGATACCAGGTCTCATTTTACAGAAGAGAACAGAGTGCTTTTTGGATTTTGATAAATGAATGCCTTTACAGAATGCAGAGAAGAGAAATTTTTGTTAGGTAAGAGTGATAAAACAGGGGGCATGTTAGGCCTTGATGAACCTGCATATTCCCTTGTGTTTTTACTTATGTCAGAGATAAAGGACAAAATCCTCAGAAAATATGTTTGTTGTTTCGGCATGTAGACTATCAATCAGCATCCAATCAGTGACCTACTTTTTACAATTCCCAAGGTAATTACTTTACACAACTCAGAGTCATTGATGCCAATTTATTCTCTGAAACTGGCAAAAGGGAACTTGACTGGTTCAGTCCTTGTGATCTCTCCAAAATTTTGGCGTATTTTTATATTTAATGTGCAAGTGGTCTTGCTATGGATTTTGCAATGAACCCCGAGAATTCTACCAGGACCCTGCCTTGGAGACTGGGAAGTCCTTCAAAGTACAAACTCCTCAAGTTATTATTGGAGGTAATGGAGCTGGGAGGGGTTTATATAAATTTGGTTGCCATCGAGTCGTATTAAAAAGTAACAATATCCCTTTTGTACTAAGAATTGATATTTCAAAGCAATTTAGAGGCAAAAGATAGGAACAAGGATAGAATCTATAATTTCATTTTGAGAGAAAACTCCCATATGAGGAAATTCCCTTTATTAATGTCGTTCAACATCTATCCCACAACTGATAGTCTTCGAAAATTTCCTAGGACATCAGGAGTTTAATTGACTTGTCCAGTGTTTTTAGGTATCATAACTTGGATCTGCTTGGCTTCAAGGTCAGCTTTTTATCCATCACAGTAGAATAGGTCAAATATACTGCCATCATTACAAAATCAAAAGATGAGAATATGAGAATTGGAATGGGCCTCAGTCATTTAATCACTCAGTCTCTTTTTTTCATCTGTAAAATGGATATAATTATGCCCATGTTATTAACTTCCTAGGGATAGTATGAAGAAAATATTTCCTACACTTTTAAGTGTTAAAGGAATGTTATTAAGTCTTCAAAATCAAAATTCTCATTCTACAAATGAGAAGAGGCCTAGAGAATATCAGTTGATTTGTCCATAGTTACCTCCACTAAATAATGGAAGAGCTGGGACTAGAATACTGACTTTCCTGTCTTAACAATCACGCTATTTTCATTCCAGAGACTGGACCAGGACTGAGGAGGAAAAAAGCGCTTACACTGCTCCTTTGCTAACTGGCATCATTCACAGAGAATGCACCCATGGTTTTGGTAAAGCATATTCTGTTTCTCAACGAAAAAGAAACAAAGAAAAAAAATCCCACCCCAGCCCCCAGTTTCCTTTAGTGATAACCTCAATATCTGCTGTCACTTTTTTAGAAGCAAATTTCATTATGGCAATAACTTCCTGTACTATTTGCCTTAAATTACTTAATATGAGTCACCTTCTTTGCCTGTCCCCCGTGCAGGTGGTTTCTTTCTGAACATGCCATAGGATGGATTCCTGTTCTGGTTCAGGTTTTGAGCAGATGGATGCTCAGATCCTTTATGACTCCATGATTTTAGGAAGCTATGACACCAAGACGGTAATTTAAATACTAGGATCCAAGGTTACGTAGGTGGAGTTTACGACTGTCTACCAGTTGACTTCCTAGTGCAGCATTTTAAGTTACTTCTGTTTGATAAAGGATCCAAACTGCCTGGATGCTTAACTGGAAATTCTTAGGAAGTCTTAGTTGTATATAGAGAAAAGTCATGCAAAGGAAATGGATGGGAGGGATCTTATTTTAGCTGAATACACTAGATGGCATCTTGATTTCCTACCAGTGCCCCCAAACTATTGACATGTAATGATTTTGAAATAAATCAAATGCTTTGATGTGTACAGAAGTTATGGAGCATTTTATAGGGAGTAATAATATTAAGTAATTCAATTGAACTAATCACTAATTAATCTGACATCTAATGAAATAACTAACACTAAATATGACACAGCCACCTTTATGGACTTAAATTTTAATCAATTCTAGTAGAGAATCAGAGGTGCCATTTTTTGCTGATGTGAGTGGATCTAAAATGGAAGACATTTAAATAAAAGACTTTCAATCTCAACTCTGCCTTTTGGACACTGATTTTTGGATAAGTTGGCCAGGCATCATTGTCACTGTTAATGTTAGAGAGTTATGTACATTAAAAACAAACAGCTGATAGCATTCTATATTGAATACCATGTTGATGCTGTGCCTCCTTAGTCATTTTTGTGTTCTAAAACAAAAGTATTTCCTTTTGCTATCTTAATTGGAAAGGCTTAATTCTTATCAGTTTTTTCATATTATCTGCATATCATGTAAGGTGCCTTTCATGAAATGGGAATGAATAAAGAGAGGTCAAGAATCATTTCCAACTTATCTAAAGTCTCTCAGACTATTTGTCTAATTTTCTGTCTATTCCATGCCCTCCATCCCCATGCCAGAGCTTGATTCATATCTGTGTAACTCATTCACAACATTGGATGTGAAAGGTTGGCTTTGCTAACAGGTCCCATTTTAGTTATTTCAAAGAAATGCAATCATAGAATCATAGATTTAGATAATGAAGGGACCCGAGAGGTCACTGAGACTAATAACACGATGTCAATGTTTTTCTGGATTCTTATTATTTGGCATATTTTATAAGGTAATTCTGTTATTGACTCTTTTTGCATCAGAGATTAGTTAATTTTTTCTTTTCTTCTTTCCCCTTTGTTTTTGGCTATATTCAAAACTTTTTTGTTTGGTTTTGTTTTGTACTGAAACCTTCGTGTCACTTTGTAATCATTCTCTTTAGACTTAGAAAGGGACCTTAGAGAAAATTGAGACCAATTCTTTTATTTGCAACTAAGGAAGCAATTAAGGCACTGAGAGGGTAAGTGATCATCTAGTAGTAAATGGCAGGGATTTGAACTCAGATTTTCCAAGTTCATAGTTAGAGTTAGTCTGATATTCCACTAAGGCATGGAGGTGATGCCTAGCATCTTGGATCTATGGAGAATAAACTTTGGCAAGTTCGATCATGCTGCAAAATTTGTTTATGGTGTCAGCAATAAACTGTCTTCTAAGGATCAGTCTTGAGAAATATGGACAGCCATAGAGATGGTAGGCAAGTTACTGAGGATTTGATTTGATTTGATTTTGGAGTGAGGAAAATAGGGCAATCTGGGCTATGCTCCTTCTCTGGAAGATGTGCTCCCTGCCAAAGTGATATGACATGGTAAATAGTCTCCGGCAACTAGGTTATGATGTAGAGTGAGGCTGCGTGATTAGGTTATCATTCTCAAATTTCTCATGCAGTCAGAATTATCTTGGTCATATTTTATTCCCTGGTAAATGTCATTCAACCAACTGGTTGATCATACTTTGAACAGAATCCAGTTTAACTGGTGGGATGGATGAAATCTTTCAAGATTTTCTGATGGTGATGAAAAACATTTTTGAAGTAACTTAAAATATTATGTTACCATTATAATGCAAAATCAGTTGTCCATTATCATTAATTTTATTTTTGAAGAAAAAGGGGGAAAATGGAGCCTTCTAGTTATAATATATTCCAATTCATTGCTACAAATCTTTTTCAACAAAATAATACCATTGCTCTGAGAAAACAGACAAGATGGTACATAGAGTTTGTTTTTAAAAAAGCATCTCCTATCCGTGTGTCCCTCCTTGCTTGAGACAAGCAAGGTCTTTTCTAAAATTCCTGACTAAAGCCAGACTGCAAAGTCTCACCTATTTTCATATTTGGTCTCTTACCTATTTCAACTAGAGTGCCAGAGCTGATGAAAAATCCTTTGGGAAGCCAAATGCAAGTTTGTGCTATCAACTATTTATAGCAATCAGCTGGCTTCTCCAATCCCTCATTAGATCAATCATAGCCATTGTCTCCCAGTTGAGTGGGAGATAGTTACAGGTGGAAGAAGGCATGATGTCTCTAATTCAGCAAAGTCTCCCCCCTACCCCCCCCCCCCCCAGGAAAGCTGCAAAGAAATTACAATCAAAGGGAAGACTTTTCTGGAAATTAGGAGGTTTAGTCACAGGCTTCTTGAAAGCAGTCTGGATTCAGTGTGGAATAGAAAATAAAAATTTAGAAGAACCGAAAAACGACAACAACAATGACAACAACGACAACAAAACTAAACACTACCAAATCACTTCCCTCCAAATATGTGGAGAGACCACCATTCTGGTTGAACTAAATAGCTACTCAGTGTGAAGACAGTCCCATTTGGATGGGCTCATCCTTTTCAGTCCATTTATCTGGGAATATCTTTTACAGGTGGCTTCTGTTAATGAAGCCAGTCTTTGGGTGGCATGTTATACTGCATCTTTATCTCTACCATCAAACTAAGTACCACATATTAGGGGCTGCCGTGGCTGAAAAATTTAGGAATTCTCTTTTTTCTGCTTTTCCCCCCCTCTTTTTTTTTCCTTTGGCCTGTCTAGACATGAGAGTCGAGAGCCAGTAGCATTTATGATGAGGGGGTGGTAGAGAAAGGGTCATCCAAATTTCAGTTGGCCTTCAGATGATTGTGCTTGTGTGGCCCTTGGAGTCGGTTGAACTTATTTGGCTCCTCACAAGTGAAAAAACATGCCTCCAAATGAGTTTATTTGAAGGAGTTAACGAAAGTACTAGATATTTGCTACCCACTGGCAGAGGAAAAGTAGTGCACACGTCTGAATAAATAACGGAAAATGGCTTCTCACTGTTCAGGAAGTACAATCAATTTGAAATTAGGATTATGGAAACATCTGTGAAAATTCAAGTGTCATCTCAATTTGGGCTCATTCAGATCCTGTATTTTTCAACTTCCCAAGCAGTGCATTTAAAATCTAATCCTAATTAACACACATAGTTTAATTATAGCCAACAAAATATTCTACAAAAATTGTGTGTGCTGGGTGGGGGGTTGGGGGGGAGGGAGGAGGCGAGGGAGAAACCAGACAAATGTTCACTGATTGTAAAAATTCTTGTTTGGTTAATAATATAAATCCTCCAGATTTTAAACACACACTGAAGTTTGCTTATCATGGATCAAAGTGACATAAAAAGCTCGAAGCATGCATTCTGTCTTATTCCTAACTCCCCCCCTACCCCAAGACTCTTCCTACTTCTTCTTAACCTGGAAAGAACAAAGATGGTTCCCTTAGATTTTAGACTTGTCTTGTCTTTGTGAAGGGCTGTGTGTGTGTGTGTGTGTGTGTGTGTGTGTGTGTGTGTGTATGTCTGTCTGTCTGCAACTATCAGAAGGTAAACTTTTATGGTTGAATAGGAGAACAAATAAATCAATTTCTATAAATTGAACTTTATGAACTGTTGTCTTAATGATGAGACATAGCTTGAAATCTCCAAAGGTCTGACTAGAGCTGAATTGTAAAGGATAGATGTTTTCTTCCAGGCTTTTTGCAGAGCAACCAAGTTCCAGAATTGGGTCAATTGGCATTCCTAATGGCAGGAGAGATTGGCAAATGGGTGCATCTAATTGGTAAAGAAGTGGCAAGAGAACTGAGCTAGAGGATTGACTACCCTAGAGGCAGCATTGGATAGTGAATTCAACATTTCGAACTGGAAGGACCTTTAGAAATCATCTAATCTGATTTTTCTCAGTTGACATATAAGGAATCTGAGCCACAGGGAATTAAAATGACTTACATAAGGTCATATGATTGGTTAAGTGGAAGAGCTGTGATTGAAATGTGTCTTCTGATTCCAAAGCTGGCATTTTTCCCCCATTACCTTCTGGTCTTTAACAGTCCTAAATCTGATGTAGCACTCCTCCCCCAAATTGTTTTCATTAAGATCATCTTTAAGGATAAATATTCATACTGACCCAATCTTTGTCAATTTGCTTGACTATTTTTGAGTCAATGATAATAGGAAAAGAAAACAAAACTGTTACATTCTCAAAATTTTCTCTTTGTTTCTGTTTTCCTCTCTTTGTCTGTCTCTATCTCACTATCTATGTCTCTCTGTCTCTGTTTTTATCTCTCTCCTCTATCTCTGTCCCTAAGTGTCTATCTGCTTCTCTCTCTCTCTCTCTCTCTCTCTCTCTCTCTCTCTCTCTCTCTCTCTCCCTCCCTCTCTCTCTCTCTGTCTCTCTCTCTCTCAGCCCTGTGAACTAAATCCCATTAGAAAAGAATATAGAGCCCTGTACAAATCTTTGTGCATGGGAATGGGGCAGAATTTGCTGAAATAAGAGGGAAATTTGAGAGTATTTTGTTCTATGAAGATTTCTGTTCTGTTGGTATTTGGTGGGGCAGAATCTGACTTGTATATTAATACTTTTTAGACTGTTGACTGCTGTCTGTGAGAAACACTGACAAAAGGTCTAAAAACTTGTCTGGACTATTGAGGTGAGGAAGGACAGCATCTCTTCTTGCATGAACACCAGTGGGATGGCCCTGCTATAGACTCAGCTTTGAAAACCCAATTCATTTTCTTTAGTGCTTAATGGCCTGGACACTTGCTTTGTTTATAAATCAATTCCATTTCTTTGTTCGGCATGATTTTCAAGAATTTTATAACAATGGGGCAGCTTTCAGCTGGTTAATGGTGATGGATGGATTACTAAGGGATTATGTGCTGTGGCCAGATGAAGTTTGGTGGAAAAGAATACAACCATTCCCCACAGACCCTAGGAACTTAGAAAGGCCAGCACAGTAAGAATGAACTGTCCCTGATTTCTCAGAATAGATCCACTCCAGAAAAGTTGCCCATAGAATATATTTTAGTTACCTACTGATGCTCATTCTAAAATTAGACGTGTGAGAATCTGTATGAAGGATGGTATAATGGGAAGTGCAATGGATTTGGAACCAGAGAGCCTGGGTTCAAATCCAATCTATGACACTTGCTACTTTTGTGACCTTGGGCAAGTTACTGCAATTTTCTGAACTTCAGTTGCCTCATCTGTAAAATGAGAAGATAGGACTATGGTACCTTTCAATTCAAACTCTCTGATCCTTTTTGTTTGATTTTTGAGAGAAATGCAGTTCCAAATCATAATTGATCATAGATGAAGAGTTCTCATCAAAGAATCAAGTCTGTCATTCTGCCAATTAAGAAATCAATGCCTAATGAACATAAATATAGGTAATAATCAATCTAGGAGGAGATTGAATTATTATCTTTCAGATTCCAGAGCCAGCTCTCTTTCCATTTAACAGGTTAGGTCCCTCACTGAGGGATGAAATAAACTTTTTAAGACATATTTTTGATAGAAAAAAAATGAGCCAATTCCACTGGTAAGACAGGACTGCAAAGCAGCATTATTTTTCTTTTTTCTTTTTTTGTTGTTGTCATTAGGCACCATAGATGAAAGAACTCAAAGAAAACTCCTCATTGTGGTATAATTATTAAAAAATAATTCCAGTTAACAAAATTGCCCAGATCCTAGCAAACCCTTCTCTAATATTCCATGGCAGAAAGTAGGAACTGCTCCTTGGCTGGCCAAACCACATTTCCTAGTATTGTGGGGAAACTGTTGGCTCTTAGCAATGAACAGGTTGATTTGGACTGAGGTAAAGAGATGCAGCAAAGGCAACCATGAAAAATGCAGCTGTAAATGGAAAAAGAATTCACATTTTGAGAACAGTGTAATTCTCTAAAATGAATTTTGAATTATTGTATTCCAAATCAGTTCCTGGGTTTATGCTTTTATTTTTTTAAGTCCAGTTTCTGCCAATCAAATTTATGTTTAATAAGGGGTATCTGCAATAATAATGATGATGATATTATTTTTACCATTGCGATGTTTTGTAAGGGATCAAAGAGGAGTATGTCTATTCCTGGTAGATAGTCGGGAGCAGAGTATTTGCTATCATTCAAGCAGTGGGTCCCCAACTGGTATGCTTACACCTAATCAGGAGGATGTCATCTTCCTTGTGATTCTCTGTCTCTCAGGCAAAAGCCTGCTATCTATAGGCTTTTGTCTGTCCCCTTTTGGGTGGTTTTGCCATTCATGTGGAAAGTGTAACTCAATGAGATGAATGTTTTATAGCCTACATCTTAATTAATGAAAGTCCTTCCCTTTGATAGACATACTTTTATGGACATGCTTGTGCATAATCTTTAAAATCAGAATAGATGTCTCAAAGCAAGTTAATATCAATGAATCTCATATGCCCATTGCCCAGTCATGAGATTCTCCTTTAGTCCCTGCATCAAAATCACTGGGGGACAAGTAGGTTTTTATACCTCTCAAATTCAGGTCCCAGTGAGAAGCCAGAAAGGATATTTGCTTGGAACTTCTTTACTTAGTCAAACTTCTTTGGTTATAATAATGTCCACCCTGCTGATGAGATATAGGAGATCTTAGAATTCCTTTCTGTCTCATCCTATGCACGGTCCAGGTGTCTGGGGAAGCAGGGAGCAGCTGGTGTTGGTCCTGCTCTGGGCAATCACAGATCTGCTGCTAAATCTCTATCCATCTCAGGTGTTTGCATTTCATTTTCATTTCTGTCCCTTTATCACCCAAAAGCATATGAAGAAGCTCTCCCCATGGGAAGCAAACTACCTGGTTGTCTCAATCCTGCCAAGGCAGTTGGAGGGAGAAAGCCACCTGTTTCTTCAAGTGGGTTGCCAATTTGCTCCTTCTTCTATTTAGCTTTCAAAAGTCACCCACTTTCTTCTGATGTCTCATGACTCTCCCTGAATCAGCCACCTACCTCTGGATATCACCTAGCCAAATGAAACTAATGTCAATCAATCAGGGGTGCTGGTGTGGCAGTCACATTAGTATATTCATGTAGAACATTAGAGTTTTTCACATTCATTCCTCATTTATCTCTCTCAATATCTCCATGATATACATATGCTATTAGAGAACCAGTCCCATGAAGTGATAAATACCTTAGAGTGAGAAGGCATTTGTTTCTACCTCAACTTTGCATGAGACCTGTGTGGCCAGGAGTAAATCAGTTTGCCAACTTGGGCCTCAGTCTCCTCCTCTGAAAAAATGGAGTTGATGGTCCAGCTCCAGATTTATGATTTTATGAGTTTGCTTTATATATGCCAGGAGAAAAATAAGTAATCCTCGTTGAGCCTCATTTTCCCTGACTATAAAAATCATCTCCAACATCTCTTCTAAGTAAATTTTATTTTGTTTTTATGCGAATTTAGTTCATAGTACTTGGCAAATACTAGAGCTAGTGGGGAAGCCAGTCTCTTACATCTTTGATACAAACTCAATAGCAAAATATTCTGTTTCCCTTAGTACAGGATTATTACACCCACAAACTTGTATCCGCTTTAATCCAATGGGACCTACAAGAATATAGCAAATCCTACCAAGGACAAGACTGCCTATACTCCATTCCTATAATCTCTCCCCTGCCCTGTATAAGCCAGTTCAGTTCCCCTAGGGACACCTATGTAATGCCAGTCATCCTGGGACATAAGCAGAAATAGTATAAAGCTGACTTATTGACTTTATTATTCAATTCTCACTTTTTGGAGTTCTGCCTCTGAACAATACTTCTCACCCTTCCCTTTGGATTGTCTGGTATTGTGATAGTGGGGAAATGAGAGGTTATTTATGGTGCTGGGATTTTGGAGAGTCAACTATGGGATGGCTTTAATGCATTGGTTAAGCTCCACGTTTCCATAGAATGAGACCTTTTAGGAACATGCCAGGAATATTGCCAAACAAATGGAAGTTTTGTAAATATATGAATTTGTTTTTTTATGTGGGGGAAGGAGAAGCAGTTCTCTTCAATGGTGATTTTTCTATTTGTGCTTGCATTGACTTTCTTTTCCTTTTCCATTTATGGTAATCCATGCCTTCTCCCCATGTCTTTGCACTAATCACCACCCATCCTTCATGACCTCTAACTCACAGGCTTTCTTACTTCTTCCAAGACTAAGCTCAAGCACTGATTTCTAATACGAAGCCTTTCCTGATCCTTCAAATGCTGGTATCTTTCCCTACCACTACTTTGAACTTATTTTGTATTAATTTTGGATCTGCTTTCACAATCATAATAGCATAACTTTAGAAGTTGAGGGTGGGGTGGCTAGGTGGCACGGTGGATAGAGCACTGGCCCTGGAGTCAGGAGGATCTGAGTTCAAATCCAGCCTCAGATATTTAATAATTACCTAGCTGTGTGGCCTTGGGCCAGTCACTTAATCCCATTGCCTTGCAAAAAGAAAAAATTAAAAAAAAAGAAGTTGAGGATACGTTGAGAGTCATAGAATCCTAACATCTCGTTTTATATTTGAGGAAACCACATCTGGGAGAAATTATAGCAATTTGCCCAGAATGACATGTTTAGTATTTGAGGCAGAATTTGAACTCAAGTCTTTCTGATTTCAAGTCCAATTCAAATCCAATACTCTCTCTATCCTCCAGAGCACCTAGCTGCTTCATTCAAGGTTTATATTGTGTTTCCCCCCAACAGAATGTAACCCTTTTGAGATCAGGAACAGCTTCATTTTTGTGTTGGAGTCAAAATAGTTGGCATATCATTGGTGCATAATAAATGCTTGCTGTTTAGCTAACTGTAGGGCAGGGTGAAGCATTTATGTAAACCAGTTGTTATTGGGATTCAAAAGGAAATTTCTGAAATGGAGATACTCACCAGTGTTTATAATTAAGCTATTTAAGCCTTCTTATCTTATACCTACTCCTTTTCTCTAGAAATTACAGAGACCATTTATTCTGAACCTTTTACATGAGGACTAGAGACCCAGAGGAGAGAAAAGTGACTTGCTCAAGGTCCCTCATCTAGTAAGGAGATGAACTTGGGCCCTCTGACTTTAAACCTAGTACTCTTCCCTTTATAATCCACTTCTTTCTTTTTCTCAGAACTTGAACAAGTTATGACTTTTGCTTAGTGAGCATTTAATAAAGGCGTGTTGCATTGAATTTAAAGCTGTAGATGTACCAGCTTCCAGAATATCTCCTAATGCATATTTTTCCCCCTATTTCATTGAGTGAAGAATTCTCTTCTTGAAAGTACAGGAAGTCGGTAAATGTCTTGTGATCACTTCACATTTCCTCTACATTGTTTGAGACACTTAATCTCAGCTTATCCTCCAGACCTATGCCTTTTTTCATTGTCCTTGATTTTCCTCACTGGAGGGAGAAGAAATAACACGCAGGACATTCTCCCAATGGTTGCTAAGTTGTGAAACTTCTTGATGAACACACCCTAGAGCTGCATAGGCCCGGCAGTGCTCCTTGGATGTATTCCTTAGTAATAATAAAATAAATTACACACCCACATTCACTTAAAATATTAAAAAAATAAATCATTGCAAGCTTTCCAGTTTCGGAATTTTGAATGTGTTTATACACATATTTTAACATAATCTGGTTAGCCGCCTTAACCTTTCCTTCTAATTAAAAAGTACACAGCAGGATGTGTTACAGAATACATTGGAAAGAAAACAGTTTTCTCCAACAGATAGCTGAGGGAAATGGCTTGCAGATCTCTTGTTTGACTTGTCTTTCTTTTCTAGATTATTCTGACATCTAATCTCCTCTCTCTCTCTCTCTCTCTCTTTCTCTCTCTCTCTCTGTCTCTCTCTCTGTGTCTCTCCCACCCCTCTCTTTCTCTCTCTTTCTCCTCCCATGAAGTAGATACTCTGTCGCTGGTGTGGGGTTTTCTAGTGTAGAAAATGTGGTTAGATAGACAGATTATCTTATATTTACATAAGGTTTCTTTGATATTTGATTTTATAAGAAAACATTGGGGTCATTGACATGGTGCACAGGTTTTTGGTCCAAAGATTTTACAAGAGGTCCATGCATTGCTGAAGGAGATCCTGGAGGTTTCTATATCATTGGTCATAAACTAGCACCTAGGACAGTGCCTAACTAACTTTATATTTGTTGAATCAATGACTGGTGGAATCAATTAAGGAAAGAAGTTGCAATATGTTGGGTTAAATCATTGGATAATAGGATCATAGATAAAGAATTTTATGAGAACTTAGAGTTCGTCATTATCAATAAGCAGTTGTAACCACCCTCAAAATACAATGGATTTTTTGCTTTTATGGAAAGAAAACTGGATTTTAGAGTCAAAAGTTATTTAGTTGTTTCAGTCATTTCCAACTCTTTGTGACCCCATTTGGAAATTTTTGGGCAAAGACACTGGAGTGGCTTGCCATTTCCTTCTTCGTCTCATTTTAAAAATGAAGAAACTGAGGCAAACAGTTAAGTGACCTGACCAGAATCACACAAGTAGTATCTGAGCCCAGATCTGAGCTTAAGAAGGTAAATCTTCCTGTCCAGGCCTGGTGCCCTATCCACTGAGATCCTTGTTCAAATCCTGACTCTGCTACATATTACACCTGTGAGCTTGGGCCAGGTATTAACTTCCTTGGACCTTAACTACACAGAATCATAATCCCTGGAGCCAAAAGAGGTTCCAGAGCTCATTAGTTGACTTGTCCAAGCAAAGGTAGTATCTAAGCCAATGTCCTCTGATTCCAGAGTCAGCATTCATTAGTCATCCGTAAAATTAATCAATGAATTGTTAAGCATTTATTGACTTTTGTGCTGTCCCATTGTACTAAGTTCTGAGAAGCAAAGAAATAAAATCAGCCCCTGTTCTCAGAGTTTATAGTCTTAATGAAGGATACACATATGGG
Source organism: Macrotis lagotis (assembly GCF_037893015.1). Lineage (NCBI taxonomy): Eukaryota > Metazoa > Chordata > Mammalia > Peramelemorphia > Peramelidae > Macrotis > Macrotis lagotis. The sequence goes on along the minus strand of NC_133664.1, from coordinate 34,842,615 downwards.
ATACAGAGAGAGTAGATTTTCCTTACATGGGAAGCATTAGCATTTGTGAAGACTTAGAAAGATTTCTGCAAAGATGATGCTTGAAATGAATCTTTCAGAAAACCAGGGATTCTTAGAGACAAACATGAAGGGGGAGAATATTGCCCAGAGATGAGAGAGAATCAAGGAGGATAGTTACATTATAATGGTCCAGGTTGTGATGATATGGCTATAGTAAAAGTAAATATATATGGAAGAGACATTACAGAGAAAAAAATGACTGGATTTGATAACTGACAAGATACATAAGGTGAACTAGAGAAAGATGATACTCCTCAGTGATTTGAGGTATGGCAATGCCCTTGACAGTAATAAGGAAGTTCAGGGTGGGGTTAGTTCAAGTGGAAAACTAATAAATACTGGTTTGAACATATGAGTTGGAGTTACCTGTAGGACATCTAGTTATAAATGTATAATAAATAGTTGATGCCACTAAATTGAAAGTGAAATAACCCCTAGGTGAGAGACGAAGGCTAAAATTCACCAGTATAGAGGGAGAAGATGGATTAATGGGAGCTAACAGTATTACTAAGTGGGCTAGTATAGAGGAAAAAGGAAAGAGGTCTCTAGACAGAGCCTTGGGGGACACTCGGAGTTAGTGGACAATACATAGATTAAAGGAGTTTGAGGATTGATCTGAGTGATAGGAAGATAGCTGGGTGTGAAAGAGTCACTGAAACCTTGAAAGATGAAAGCATCCAGGGAAACAACATAGTCAATAATGTCAAATAATCTTAGATTTCAAGCAGAATGAAGTTGAGTAAAGATCATTAAATTTGGCAATTAAGAGGTACAGGAGAAAATAAATTTTAATACCTACTTCCTCTTCTTTGTTTCCTTCTAATTTTCAATGATAGCTATCTCTCTGACTTCACAGAAAAATATTGTAAATGTAAAAAAAAGTCATCAACTATAAATTACTAAGCCCTTACTTAATACAGTGTTATCTGGACAAGTCACTTAACCACATGTGTTGCAGTTTCTTCATCTGTACAAAGGAGCTGGAGAAGACAATGACAAATCACTCCAGTTTCTTTACCAAGAAAATTCCAAAATGGAGTCACAAATAGTCAGACGTGACTGAAAAGACTGAACAACAGCAACAACAAAAGAATGGCAAATCTTATGCTAAGTATTGGGAACATTCTGAAAGGGGAAAAACGCAGTATCTGGAGTTCGCATCCTGATGAGAGAGACAATAAGTACAATAAGTAAATAACTTGATACTTTCTCTCTCTCTCTCTCTCTCTCTCTCTCTCTCTCTCTCTCTATATATATATATATATATATATATATATATATATATATATATATACATATCTATAATTCTGTCTTTCTAGAAGATAGAAACTTCAGTTTCTTCTAGTTTGTTGAATATTTGGTTTTGAAGAAAAGGCTGGTTCTCACTGACCTTGATTAACCAAAGATACACATTGATTACAGAAAGGCACTGGAAACACAATTCTTAAAGCAGCTTAGGAAAGAAAGATTTGGAGACCTCAGTCAAAAATTGGGAGGAGAAGAGGAGTAAACTCTTTCTCTAAAAGAGGGATGGGGAACCTTTTTTCTGTCAAAATTTAAATTTAAAAATAAATCTGCTATATTTGTTCAAACATTAAATTAATTGATCCCTAAAAAGCTCGTAGATTTATAGAATTTTGAGTCTCACCTGCAGTTGCCTTGCAGTGTGAGACCAAATGATTTCCAGGGCCCTATAAGGCACTTGGATTCCACTCTCCCTGCCCCTCCTCTAAAGGTTCTGTGATGAACTCAGTAATGAGAGAAAGGGTTCAGAAGAGCTGAGAGAAGTCCTTCTAAGAAGGGGGGCAAAGAGAATGATGTACATTCAAACCAAATCTCTTGTTACTTTTGTAATTTGGAGTAAGTTACTTCATTTCCCTATCCCTCAGTTTCTATATTTGTAGAATCATTGTTGAACTAGATGGCATTATGAAGCCTTTTCTGACTCTAAAGTCATGATCTTAATATTATATGTATAGGTTTCCATATATGCATATGCATAGTTATGCTAGTCAACTCGTATTTCGGTTTAGTAATTGCTGTGTATCAGGCACTATATTTCTATATATATATTAATATATGTCATATTATTATATTACATTAACAGAGCAACTAGATTGCACTGTGGAGAGATCAGTGGACTTAGAATTTGAAAGACTGGGGTGACTAAGTGGCACAGTGGATAGAGCACGGGCCCTGGAGTCAGGTATACCTGAGTTCAAATCTGACCACAGACACTTAATAATTACCTAGCTCCTTGAGCAAGCCACTTAATTAACCCCATTGCCTTGCAAAAAAAAAAAAAAAATCAGAAAGACTGAATTCAAACCAGATCTCAGATGCTTACTAGCTGTGTGAACCTGTACAAATCATTTAATCCTGTTTGCCTCAGTGTCCTTATCTGTAAAATGAACTAGAGAAAGAAAAGACAAATCCCTCCAGTATCAAGAAAACCTCTAATAAGGGGGCAGCTAGGTGGAGCAGTGGATAGAGCACTGGCCCTGGAATCAGGAGGACCTGAGTTCAAATCTGAGCTCAGACAATAATTACCTAGCTGTGTAGCCTTGGGCAAGCCACTTAACCCCATTTGCCTTGCAAAAACCTAAAAAAAACCCAAAAAACTCCTCTAATGAGTTCTCTAAAAATTAGATGTGACTGAAAAACTGACTAAAGAACGATATACTACAAATAGTACTCATGTTTTGTTATCATTATATAATGCTGTTACTAGAATTATATAGTGGTGTATCTGAGCATTGGTCTTACAGGTCTTGCCTCTACCACATCCTGACGGTGTGACCCTTGCCAAGTTGCTTAACCTCTCAGTGCTCTAGGTAAATTGTAGAGAAAGTGCTGAAATGCCCTAATTTCCTCACTTAGGAATTCCCATTGTTAATGAAATCAAAGGTCTAGTTCCTGTTATTCTTACTAGCATATATATGATTGTCTAAATACCTTTTCTATCTCCATCTTTCTCTATATACATATATGTATATTTAGTATATAAATATATATACATGTTTTTACATACACAGCCATGTATATTTGTCGTTGCTCAGCTGTTTTACTTGTACCTTACTCTTTGTGACTCCATTTGACGTTTTCTTGGCAAAGATACTGGAGTGATATGTCATTTCCTTCTCCATGTCGTTTTAAAAATGAGGCAACCAAGGGAAACAGGATTAAATGACTTGCCCAAGGTAGCATAGCTGGTAAGTATCTGAGATCAAATTTGAACTGGGATCCTCTTGACTCTAGTCCTGGCTCTATCACTATACCACCAAACTGCCCACACAAGTGTATACCTTGATACTGTTGTAATCTGGGGAGACTTCAAAAGGAGAGAAGTACTTAGTCTTGAGACAGAGATTTGGGATTTTCAGGTTTTACTCCAACCAAAGATTTTTTTTATCGTGGGGGTATGGATTTTGAGACTTTAAAAATTTTTTTAAGGAAATGTAAGCTGTTCCACTCATTATTTTGCCATTTCCCTGTTTGATCTTTGTTACTGACCCAGAGAAGGTTGTGTGAGGGAATAGCTTTGCCATTGATAATCTAATTCCTCTCAAATCATTTGGAATCCACATTTCTGGATATGCACAATCTTCAATAGGTTTCTCTTGCAAGAATTCTTGAACCTCTTCCTCTGCATTTCCATGGTGATACATATAAGTTTTTCTGTTACTGAAAGTACCCTACCATTACCCCAAGAAGCATCCAAGTCATTTGATATCTGTTGGATTCTGGGGCAACTGCAACAGTGATGATGCTCTAGTCTCTGGACCTTCTCTTGAAGCATAGCACCCTGGCTAAGAATTTCCTAAGATTCTCAAGCCCACTCAGTCTCTGCCCTCTCATCCTCTCTCTCTCTCCTCAACCTGCACAGTAGACATCTAGCATGGCTCAGGCTCCCTGATGGCTATGTGGAAGATGGCCAACTCTGATGATGCCAGGTGGATTCCAGTGAGCATGCTCCCTGGTAACCACACCAAGGGGAACATCCTCCACATTTGATTGTTTAAGATTTTCTTAATTTAACTACCTGGATCCTAGCACCTCTTATTAAACAGCTGATTGATGTCAATTTCTTGTGTGCTTGTGTTTTTGAGAATAAAATCACAATGAGTCATTTCGTTATCTCCTTACTCAGTTTTATTCTTTTCTATCCGTTGGATTCAAGCATGAGTAGAAAGAAGTAGATTTTTTTAAAACATGGCGTATACCATCTTTTTAAAGCAACTGAAGATTTTCTCAATTATCAATTCCAACTAAGATGCTAAGGCTTGTCAATCAGTGTGGAAATATCAACACAAATTGGAGCATGAACTCTTTGAAAGTAGTTACTTTGCCATCCCAGACAGTGTACTAAATGACTAAACAACAATATACTACAATTATTGGGCAAGTCATTTCATCTCTGTCTGCCTCAGTTTCTTCAACTATAAAGTGGGCATGAACTCTTGAAAGTAGTTGCTTTGCCATCCAAGACAGTGCGCAAAACACTTTACAAAGCTTCTTATTTGATCCTCACCACAGCCCTACTAGGTAGGTAGTGATTATGCTCACTTTAGTAGTTGAAGAAACTGAGGCAGAGATGAAGTGACTTGCCCAATAATTGTACTATATTGTTGTTTAGTCATTTTTTCAGTCATGTCCAATTTTTAAAGCACCGATCAGTGATTTTCTTGGCAAAGAAACTACTAAGAAAGTAGTTAGATTTTATTTTTTTTTATTTGCTTCCCCGATGTTTGGAAACCAGAAGGAATTTAATAAATGATCATTGATTGAATGAATGAAATCAAAATCATTTATTAAAGACATCTACATTCTAGACATTGTGTGTTATAACCATTGAGAATACAATACAAAAGCGAGACAGTCCTGCCCCCAAGTAAATTGACTTTAGGGAAGAGAACACAAATAAGGGCGTGGTGACCAGGGAGGGATGTTTTGGACTGGAAAGGAAAAGAGAGGGTGATTAGAATCAGAGTTAATAGAGTACTCGATCAAGAATTAGGAAAACTGAGTTAAAATCCTATTTCAGAAGCTTCTCATCTGTGTGACCCTGAGTAACCACTTTAAGCCTCAGTGGCTTAACTGTAAAATGGAGGATTGAAATAGGTGTCCTCTAAGGACTTGGCCATTTCAAATCAATGATCTATAATCCTTTGATGATTCTGTGATCATAGGGCAATTGATTGATATATTCTTTCCATGAATGGTAGTGTTTGATTCCCGTTCTTTCTTTGATTGATTGTCTAACTACTTTTCATCAGTCTCAGGCATGACGCAATGCAACCTTTCTCAGTCCAGGCAAACAGCCAGTGCAAGGCCTTGGCAAAACTTAATGAAGTCTTATTTTCTACCCCATCATAGTCATCTTTCTATTTCTTTTCTCTTTTTCTTTTTAACTGTCCCACCCCTCCTCTCCTGTGGCTTTTTCTCCCTTTTCCATAAACAAAGAAGTCTGTTAATTAAATCCTACTGAGATATGAACAGTTGTCTTACCCTTCCTCAGAATATTTGATTTTTAAAAGAAGACTGCAGGGAGAAGACCTTGATTAACCTAAAGGAATGAATATCTAAGAGAAGAATTTGGGGTATTGCTGAAATATGTTTAAGCCTTCACTTTTCATCACAGAAATAGCCCCTCCAACATGAACTAGTACTTTTTTTTGGCATCTTTGCTAATTTGTTGAAAACTATTTTTTTAAATTTGCTTTGACTCTCTGAGTAGCAGTGAGGGTGAACTATGGGTATAGATGCAAATATATTTGTACATATGTATACATGCTTATGTAAATATTTATATAATACATTCAATACACATATGCACATAAATGTACACATTATACACACACACACACACACACACACATATATATATAGCTATCATCTATCTATCTATCTATCATCTATCTATCTATCTATATGTATCTGGAAATAAAAGGATAGAGATAAGGATTGATTAATTGGTTTGGAGAACTCCTGGGTTGAGGAAACTCTCTGTACCTTCTATCCTAAAGAGTTGCTTAGAATACTTGAGAGTTAAGTGACTTGCTTAGGGTCACACAACTAGTATATACAAGAGACAGGATTTGAAACCATGTTTTCTAGTCTTCAAGGCTGGCTCTCTATCTTCTGTACCAGCTAAATGTTGTTATGAGACACTAGGTGGTACATGGGGCCAAGAGTCAGGAAGACCTGAGTCCAAATCTGCCCTCAGAACTTTATTTGCTGTATGAACCTGAGCAAATCACTTCATCTCTGTCTCCCTCAGTTTCTTCAACTGTAAAGTGGGCATAATAAAGAAGACCTACCTCATAGGGTTGTTGTGAGGATCAAATGAGAACCTTTGCAAAGTGCTTAGCACACTGTTTAGGATGAAATAGGCATTCTATAAATAGGCACACTTTCCCCTTCCCTTTGTCTTATTAGCTTTCGTGGAAGTAAATATGATATAAAAACAAAATATTATGTTTGAAAAAATAAATGACTAGGCTTTAAATAGATAGAGGAAAACAAAGGGAAGAATCAGGAAAGCTGGACTGAGGGAAAAACCAGTAGATAAATCTCTTTTCATGGTTGAATTTTTGTATCTTAGGTAAAAGGCTAATGATCTTCTAATAAATCAATTAGGTGGCACAATGAAGAAGAGGCAGGAAGATGAGTTGAAATTCAGCTTCAGACAGCTATTAGCTGTGTGACTCTGGGCAAGTCACTTCATCTCTGCCTCAGTTTCCTCAGGTATAAAATAAGGATAATAACACTTCCCTCCTAAGGGTTTGTGAGAATCGGATAAGTTAATATTCACAAAATGCTTTGTAAACCATAAAGGTTTCTCATCTAGCCATCATTATGATGATTATTAAAGAAATTAAACCTTGATTTCTCAGGTCGGGGCAGAGAACATTATAGCCAAGCAATGAGAGGGAAGCATCTGGAGGGTGCAGCCTGGTAGAGTGAGGTGGGCAGATTATATTAGATACTAGCCTAGCTGGCATGTAATAGGCATTTTATGATTAATTGATTTCTATTTGAAGAGACACATATGAAAATAATCATAAATTCCTCATATCTCAAAGCTCAATTAATGCTCATACTACTCATAAAGTCCCTCTGAGTTTGATGATGGTAGGTATAGATAGGGAGGTAGAGGCAGAAAGAGAAGGGACTTTCCCAACTTCATGGAACCAGGTAGATCTGAAATCAGGAATAGATTCTAGGGAACAAGACTCATAGCCCCATATGGTGGCCCTCAAAGGACTCAGTTTCCTTTAAACACACACATATACACACGCATACACATACACACATAGACCCACCCTTATTTTGTGTTAACCACCTTTAAGATAATAAAGGTGACAGAGATATCTATAAAGATGACTAGACCTAGCATAAGGATGTGGTTGTATGTGATATCAAGAGAGAAAAGGGGAGGGTCTCTCCCTCCTTCCTTCACACTAAGCCTAAACAATGAGGCTGAACTGCTGATACCAGAGTGCATTAGGAGTCAGGTCCTAAAATACCCTAGGTTCATAATGAAACTTGAATTCAGGTAAACCTGGTCTGGTTTTGAGTTAATTACCAAAGGTTCCCACAGTCCTATCCTTCTGGGGGATTTAGGGGGTGCAATATTGGGGTGATTTCTGGGAACCCTAACTGATCTTTCAAGTTTGCCTAATGTAGGTTTGCTTTCTTCAGGAAAGATCATTTTCATTCTCATCACTCCTTTCCCATGTAGATGGGGGGGAGGAGAGGTTTGATTGGCTAATCTATGTTTTTCCTTCTTATTACAGGTAAAACTAACAGCTGTCCTCCCTCTATGCCTCAACTGCTTTCTCATCCTTAGGTCTGTAGAGTTTTCTACTCACTTCTAAAATTCAGCTTGAATATTATCACTACCAGTTGGCAATCACTTTTTCTTATATAGCCTTTTATCTACATATATGCACTATATTGCCTTTTTATTTTTTATTGTCTTATTTTATTGTCCTAATTTTTTGTCTTCATTTTTTATTTTATTGTCTTATTTTATAATTATTTGAGGAGGGACCAGGATGTTTGTTTGTCCTTCATTCCACTCGTCAGTAAACCTCTGTGACTTTCCTTCCAGATTCAAATAGAAAACCTTCTGTTTAACTTTTATTGTCTTCCATAACCTGATTCTTTCCTTCTAGACTTCCCATGCTTCAGTCCCTTCCCTATACCCTTTGAGGCAGTGGCCTCCTTGCTGTGCCTCCTACATGACATCAGGGAGGTGATTCTGTGACAAGGCCATGAATTGAATTTGAGTGAGGGGATGGACCATACTCATTTACTGGACTATAACATCTATGAAGGCAGGCAGAACTGGACTAGAGAATAGGTTAACTGAACAGATTCCTAGTACTCCGATCTTTTCCAGTCCAAAAATGTCCCATAGCTCCATATGTTCATATGGTCTTCTCCTTCAAACGCCATCAGATCCTTTAGCAACAACTAATTTGGCTTTAATATCTGGTCAGCTGATTCCCCTTAGTCCCTGAAGGAGCTGCAACCCCAGCCAACTTTATTTTAAGAAGCTGGTTGCTTTGTTTTAAAAAAAAAAAAGACACTTGTACAAATGCCCCCAAAGGAAATAGAATTGGCGATTTTGTGTGAAAAGATTAAAAAAGCAGGCTCTAGTCATGCCATTTGATAGGATCCTGCCACATAAGAGATGCAGAGACACTCTTAATGTTTTATTAGATTGGAATCATTTCTGGCATTTAAACATTTTGATGCAATTTGTTCAATTTTCGAGGTGTTTTTATATGGAAAAAATTAAATGTTTTTTGGCAGTTCTATTAAAGAGACACAGGCAGGCATCTCCTGGAAATTGAGAGAGCATAGTGGGCTTGGAAAACTGGGTAGAAGGATTTTTATTTAATCTACACAGTTTTAATTGTCTTTCAGTGTTTTTTTTTCTTTTAGGAAGTTGCAGCTGGACAATAAATGCTGAGCATATTTTGTGACTATTCCTTGATTAGGAAAGACCAAGGCCATTGTGATGCTTTTATATAATACAAAGAAGTAGATAGATGTGGAAGGGGATTGAGAGATCATTTAGCACAATGGCTTCATGTTACAGATGGGGAAATTGAGTCCCTAAGAGGTGGAATGATGGCCTAGTCCAGTATCATAATGATAGTAGCAGAGCTGATATACAAATAATAGTAAAAAATTAGCATCTATAATTGCATCTCTTTTAAGGATTTGCAAATTGCTTTATGTAGGAGTTTTGAGAGCTGAGGCTGCTTTTGCTATTGTTTGTCTCCCCAGAACTTAGCAAGGTACCTGACATTTAATGTTTAATAGCATTATGAGGTAAGTACTGTTGTTAGCCTATTTTGCAGATGAGAAAAGGCTGAGAAAAAGGTAAGACAGTTTGTAATCATGAGATAAGATTGGAACTCAGTTCTTCCTGACTCCAAATTCAAAACTCCATGCCAGTAAGCAACTGGGCTATTACTTTATCCCTGTAGTTCTGAGAGAAGGCAAGGTTGAGAGGCATGCTTCATCATTCCTTCTGGCCTTTCCTTCCTCTAAGTAACTGCTTCTAGTATATGGCTATAATTTTGAAATATTGGGAGGAAGAAGTATCCAGCCAGATTGACTGATAAGATTATAGATTTAAACGTAGAAAAGGTACTAGCAAATGACTAGTCTTCTTTTGTTTTTTCATCATTCATCTATGTTCTTTTAGGAGAAAATTGAGGCACACAAAGGTTGGGTGACCTGTTTAAGGTCAGAAAGGAATTAGCAGACTCAGAATTCAAACTCAGCCCGCCCCCCCTAGCAAATAATTCCATTGTATCACATTTTCTATCAACACTATTGTTCAGATCTCCCCCAAATATTGGAATATTGAATCCATTCTCATCTGTTGCCACCTAATACAAAACAGGACCATGAAGAAATAGAATATGGGATGAAGACTTATTGAGAAAGTATCATGAAATTACTTATTTATTTAAAAACACTCATGATTACATAAAAATAGGTTTTGATGAGTCAAGAAAGAGGGAATGGTCTGGGCATAGGTGACTTCCTAATGATGAGCTGCTCTAATGGGCTTAGGAAGAAGGTAGAGAAAGAAGTAGAGTTTGGTTTAATAGAATTGACTTCAGAAGATATGCATTGAAGTTCTAACTCTGAAACTGATTAGCTATGTGACCTTGGGCAGTTTCTGTGTGTCTCTGGGTCTCATTTTCTTCATTTTTAAGATAAATGAGTTGGACCAGAGGGTCTCTTAATTCTAGGATTAATGGATTCTAGGAAGAATGGATTCTAGGAAGAAATACTTAGCTCTATTAGTATTGGTATTCCTCATAAATCTGCAATCCCACTATGACTTAGGTTCAATGTGGAGGCTAATAGTTGCCTCACCCTCCAATGGATGCTTCAAGCATCCAAAAAAAAAAACACTAAACCAGAAACCACCCATCAAAATACTTAATTGTAACAAAATAGCAAAGTAAACAACAGGGAAAATCCAGAAATCATTCTCAGTCTCTTCTCCAGGCATGCATGGATACTAGAGGGATTGGGAGGGTAATATAGAGAAAGAGAACAATTACCTGAAAAACCCATTTTGGGGGTTGAGGAATTCTAACTAAATCTGGTGACTCCTCCTCCATGAGATAATATATTCTGACTGGAAATTCCTTGCCATTTTCCAGGGGATGCGATCGGTTGTATCCCACATCTGTTGTCATCAGGGCTGGGGGAAGTTTACCATTGCTACTCCCAACCATTGCCATTATCTCCGTTGAAGCTACACTTGTATTTTATCCTCTGTTACAGAGGCTGTCATGTATTGAAGATCTGTGTGCTCTGCCTGCTTTTCTAACCTTCTCTACTTTTTGCAGGTGCCATCTATTGTTTCTTCCAGGAAATGGTACTACTCTTCCAGAGGGAGACTGGTAGGACCACATGCCTTAGGCTAGTCAACATATAAATTGCTTTCTACCTTTTTGTCTTTGCTATCCAATAGGATTACTCAGGCAAATGTGAGATTTCTCTGACACTCCTCAGCATGAAGAAGTCCTCAATCCTTGCTCTGCATGAGAAATGAATATAGTTTCAAACAGAGGGAAAGTCATTAAAAAATGGATCACTCTCTGCTTTTTTGTAGTACCTTAAGAACTGTGGATTCTTTTGTTCTGCCTTGCTGCTGAAACTCTCTCTATGTGTGCTATCTCTTTCAATAGATCATGAACTCCTTAGCTGTCTCCTCTTTTCTGTTTGTGCCCCCCCTTCACCCAGCACATAACATGATCTTTTGCACATAGAATTTAAATTTTGATTCATTTATTTCAGTTGAATTAGGACAATAATTCCATTTAAAGAATGTTTCATTCAGAGAAGTGAAGAACTATCTGAAAAACCCATTTTTTTGTGTTGAGAAAGAGTTCTGACTCAATATGGGGGCTCCTCCTACCTGAGACAACATAGCTCTAGAAACTCTTCACTGCTTTCCAGGGATCTAACTGCTACTCAACTGCAACCCCCCCCCCAGTTGTTCTCACCTCTTCCCCTCCTCACCATACAAGGCAACACAGATCTCCTACCACACGATCAGCACTTTCTACTTAGTCTTTGAAATTGGTGATACATGCTTTTCCCTTTGCTTTTCAAATCCTATTCAGATATGTCTTAGAAACTATGATCAGCTTCTAGAAAGCATTAGAATGAGGTTGGGGGGGTGAAGAACTGGGGGAGGGTGAGATCTAGCTGCAGGTAAGTGCAAATGCATTTATCAAGCTGCCAGATATGTGCTAAGTCCTGGGAATGCAACAAAATACAAAAGACAATTTATGCTCTCAAAGGAGTCACAGTTTAGGAGACAACTTTTAAACAACATTGTAATATCTATCTATCCATCTATTGATCGATCTACTTTTCCATCAGTTTTCTGTTTATCTATCTAATCTTTCTTTCCATGTATTTATCTACCCCCCCCTCTCTCCATCTCCTATCTACCTACATCTATTCTTCTTCCTCCCTTCCTCAATTCATCCATGCATACATCCATCTATTTATCCATCTAAACCTGTCCATTCATCTGGCTATCTATCTATCTAGGACATAGTCTCTGAGGAAAGCTATTTAGATTAATGAAGACTGGGACAGTCTTCTTGCAGATGATGGGACTGTAACTGAAATCCCAGAGAACCAAAAGAGACTGGGAGACAGAAGAGAGGACAGTAGAGTTCCAAGCATGGAGAATGCTGGTAAAAATGCCACAGGGTCATGTAGGAGGCATAGCAAGGAGGCCACTGCCTCAAAGGGTATAGGGAAGAGACTGAAGCATGAGAAGTCTAGAAGGAAAGAATCAGGTTATGGAAGACAATAAAAGTTAAGCAGAAGATTTTCTATTTGAATCTGGTACCAGTGGAAAGTCACAGAGGTTTACTGACAAGTGGAATGATATGATCAGACTTGAGCTTTAGAAAGATTGATTTGATGGCTAAGTGGAGAGTGACCTTGAATAGAGAGAAGTGAGGGAGGGAGACCTACCATCAAGTTAGGAATAAGCCCCCATCTATCATTTCTTCTGACACAGCAAAGCTCTCTAACCCTTTGCATCAGTTTAAAATAATATCTCAGTGTCTCAGTGAATTAGAGGTCCAGGTGGTAGGTCCCTAGAGATAGTTGCGTAGATTTAAAATAGACTATTAGAATCAGGAAGACTTGAGTTTAAATCCTATTTCAGAGATTACTAGTTGTGTGACCCTTCACTTGACCCTGAACCTCAGTTCCCTTATCTGCCAAATCAAAATCTTAATCATACCTGCCTTATCGAGTTGTTTTGAGGTTCAAATGAGAAAACCACTTGCCTTACATAAATGCTAATTATTATTATGTGTTTGTTTTTATATCATCATCATCATCATCATCATCATCATCATCATCATTATTATTATTATGTTTTTATGTATGTGCAGCTGAGGGAAAGAAATTGAGATGGAGATGAATCCATAGTTCTCTAGTCATCTATCCGTAATGTGGAAAAGCTTCTCTTCTTGGAAGATCTGGAGGCAGAGTTAGAAGTGGAATGGAAGTCAAGGCCTTCAGCCATCACGTGTAAGGAAGGATTCCATCCTTGTTGGGTTTCTCAAGAAGATGAATGGCAGAAGAGCAGAAGTCCAATTGTTGGATTGGAAGGAACTTCTGCCCCTTACCCTTAGACTGCAGTTAGGAAACACTGGAAGAGAAGCTGGGGGTGTTTGGGGGTTCCCCCTTGTCCCTTTTAGTCTCACACCCTTAAACTTTCTAAGTCTAGAGTGTGCTTCAGGAGCTTCCCAGGGCTGCCCCCACTACACCCCCACTCCACAATGGGGCCTGTGCTAGTCTCAATTCAGATTACTCCCTACCCTCACTTCCCTCCCCTTTCCCTCACCCTCTGGCACTTCTAATGACTCATGTAGGAGGGAGGGAAAGGTAGCACCCAGGCCTGAAGAATGCCTTAATAGCACCTTTCATCGGGAGGCTCACAAACTGCTTTATAAACATGAATTAATCCTCACAACTTCCCTGTGAGGTAAGGAAAGTTAATTAACACTTTTTATACTGGGAGAGACCAGAAAGGTTAAATGATTTCCTTCAGGGTGAGAGGATTTCATGTCTGGGGCAAGGTAGGGTGGTCCTACCCAATCTGAAACCCACTGCTTCAAGGTTTTATCTCACCAAGGCTCCATTTGATCTGTCTCTGGACCCCTCTTATTTCTATTGTCTCTTGTTTTATAGAAAAAAGAGAGAAAAAAGAGGTAAGTCAAAATCAGAAAAGTCAGATTCAAATCCTGCCTTTGTCACATTTCTTGTGTGACCTTAGCAAGTCACTCAGCCTCATCTTTCTGAGCCGAACCCTCTGGGAAGGGGTAGAAGAAGGGATATCTCACACGATGTAAGAGACAGAAAAATGACTTTTAAAAATTAGGAAAAATTAGATGGTCTTTGAGATGCCTCTCAGGACTAGACTTCTGACTCTAGGTTAAAAAAAAAAGATGACTGACCTGTATCTAAGTGCTGTCACTATAGATAAGATTGGGGAGAGATTGGAGAGAGAGATTGAGAGAGATGGAGAGAGTTGAGTTGGCAGCACCTAAGAAGGGACTTGGAAAGAGAGTGAAGTACCAGTCACAGACTCCTCTCAGAGGATTTCTTTATAGAGATAGGGTGGAGTTAGCGGGTATGGAAACAGGAAAGACATGAGGGACGGTGGGCAGTGACAGATGGAATCTGAGGGAAGATGAATTGGAGAGCACACTTACCTATATCTTCGTTTGACTTCATGTGATGTGTAAAGAGGACAGATGGGAACAATGAAAACATGTGATTGTGAGAACTGGATTCATAATGAATCTGCAAGATCCAGTACACTTACCATGAAGATTGGCACCTAGTAGGGACTTAATGTGATTGAGTGATTGTGGAAGATGGGATACATGGGACTGGGTGTCCAGGAAGGGGAGAACACTAAGGTGAGGAGGAGGAGGGACACAGAAGGTCAATAAAGCAGGAAGAAAATGTCATCATCAATGTTTTGGAAAGGGATGGTAGAAAAAAGAAAAACAGAGGTAAAAGGAGAATTGGTTAGTTGAGTTGGAGCCCAAAGTAGAATCTCAACATACAAAGGTAACAATAACACTGCCTGACCCTTATAGTGGATTTTCAGCTTTACAAAGCAAGGCCCATCCAAGAGTACTTTTGGAATTGTAGATGAAGCTATGACCTGGAGTCAGGCAGGGCCTGGTTCAAGTTCACCCCTGATACTTATTAACTGGGTGACTCTGGAAGTCATTTCTCTCTCTCTCAGCCTCAGTTCTTTCATCTGTGTAATGAGGGGATTGATATATATAACCTTTAATGTTGACTTTTCACTATGCCCATTGGCATTGGGAGTATGATATCAAAACCAAACAAAGGCAAGAGATAGAAAAGCAAGTTGACCTGGGTTCAAATTCTGCCTCTCTGGTGCTTACTACCTGTGTGAACTTGGACTAATCACTTTACTTCCTCAAGGTTTAGTTTCTTCATCTATAAAACTGGGTTTTTTGTTGATGACAGCTTTCCCTTTCCTTTCTTCAGCTTCATTGCTTAGATTAGTTCTACCTCAAATTGTGTAAGGTAACTCTGTCATTATTCAATTGGATCCATCTCCTCAGGATGCCATTTGGGGTTTTCTTGGTAAACGTCCTGGAGTGTTTACACATTTTCTTCTTCAGCCCGTTATACAGGTGATGAAACTGAGACAAACAGGGTCAAATGATATGTTCGGGGTCAGGCTGGATTTGAACTCATGAAGATGAGTTTTCCTGACTCTCAGCCCATTTACTGCATCACCTGAATTAAGAGTGGTAGTGGATTAATTTGCCCCTATAGTCTCTTCAAGTTATAAATCTGAGATGTGATGATGAAATATCAAAAGGACCCTAAATTTCACTGAATGAGGAATGCATTTTTGCATGACATAAAATAGTCAATGAAATATAAGCTGTGTTTCTCTGACTTCTTTTTTCACGGCTTCATAGTCAGAGATTGGGCACAGGTGGAGACTTCCTGGGCCATTCATTATTCATTCAGGACAGGTAGAAATGTTTTGTGGATATTTTTTCACTCTTCTTCATAGTTTTGATATTTCTTTTTCTTTTTTTGCAATCTAGAACATCTTTCACTTCTACTTTTTTTGCAAGAGGAAAACTAAGCAATAACAACAAGCTTCTGAGGGCGTATGGCATACGTCTTTTATTCCTCCTAGATACTTCATTGTAGTACTGAGCATTGGATAGGGAGTTGAGGCATGTGGAAAACTCACCCAGTCCTGGGAAGAGTGGAGGTAGGAGTCCAGGAATGGAAGAAGAGTTGTGTCTCTTTGGCAGGTCGAGTTGAGCTAGTAAAACACAATTCCAATGACCCATCTGTCATCAGCGCTCCTCAGATACTGACATTTCTCATCTGAGCATGCCCTCCAGGGGCTGAGTGTAGAGCATCAGATTTGTTGGCCCATTTTCCCAAATCATTGACATCCAGGGATGTCTCTTCCCTTCTGCCTCAGATGTTGGACTCCCTCCCCTCTCCAGCTGGCCCTGGACAATCTTCTGAAGCTGGCAACAGGGGTGGGAGGGTGGAGTGGAAACACTGGTCTGATTCCCAAGGATTTAGCTGCTTTATTTATTCAAGCATTAGTTGGAATGATTCAGTTAAATCCTTGTGACTTATTCTTCTGTAAGTTTACCTCTGAGAATAGCTTTCCCTTTCCTTTTCTCAGCTTCATTGCTTAGATTATTTCTACCTTGAATTGTGTAAGGTAACTCTGTCCAGGCCCTCATTATCTGAGATCAATCTGGATAATTTGGATTCTGACTCTTCCTTGATATAATGACTCCCATAGAACCTCCTCCAAGCAGAATCAAGTTGGGTTTTTTTTTTCTTCCTTCTGGGAACTGCATATAATTGAATCAGAGGCATCTCTACCCCACCTGGTCCCCCCTTCCTCTAGCTCTGCTCTGTGCCCTTTAGCTATATTCAACTCTAAAAATCTAAGTAGAGCTAGGGGTTATCTTCCTTTTACTCCCCAGTCCAATTGGAAGACACAGCCTATCTGGAATCCGAGAACCAATGGCCCAGGCCCCATATCACACTTACTGACACAATCCGGACCGATAAACGCTTTGTAAGGCACTATGGTTGAAAGTTTTCCTTTTCCAGCTGTAGTGAAAATTAATTACATTTAGGGTTCTTCCTTCCCATTTGTCTTCATGTCTAGAAATGTGATAGAAATTTTTGATCTCCCTTTTGTGACTTCGTGTCGGCAGCAGTTGCCGCTAATTAAAGACGTCGGGCTCATTGTAGACAGACAAACAAAATTAGATTGTGAGCCCAGTGAGCAAGGACTGTCTTCCTCTGCATGGTGGCTCCCCCCCCCTTCTTTTCTTTCAGCATTGAGGACACAGTTGGCACCCAAATAAGTGATAAATAATAATGATAAGTAGTCACAGTTTGTGTTTTCCAGAATATCGCCTTCCTTTTTTTCCCCCTTCTTTTCTAATTCTGTAAAACAGTTCACTGAAATTGTGGAGAGTCTGGTGTCATTGCAATAGACAATATAGATTGGTCCTCAATGAAATGTTAGCTCTAACCAGCTTGCTGTAATTTTCCATTGTGGAATCTGAAAGAGCATGGTGGCTTCCTGCCACGTTGATGATGATGATAATAACAATAATTCTGAATCTTTGGGATGATGCAGCCAACTCTTGATTATTTAGGGACTAATTATCTAGTTTGTGGGTTATCCAAAGCCTTTGGTTTGCCTCTGTTCCTCCTTGCTCTGGCTGCCCACCTTTTGACCATCTGACCAGTCTATCCAAGATTTTCCAGAACTTAAAGGATGGGGTATTCCTATGATAATTTAAGATCCTTGAAGACAGTGGGTTAGTTCTCATTTTGTCTTTTATAGCTCTGGTACCTAGTCCACTGTCTTGTACATGGTAAGCACTTAATACTTTTTTATTGATTCATTCATTTAATAAATGATTGCTAGATTGCAGGAAGTGAAATCCAGTCAATTAGCCTCCTTATTAGTGACTTTGATGAGAATTTTCATGAAATATAACTTAGAGATATATCATAATATGATATAGAATCTCCATAATATGATATAGAGATCATTTGAGTATTTTGGGTTGCTTCTCTCTCTATTTCAATGGAATTTTGAGAATCATTTGCCTTTGCTTTAGAAATGTCTTTAAGCTGTGTCTCTTCTCCCCTAATCTTCATCATTATTATCTGGAATTCAAATCTTTATTTCTTTCTTTAAAATAGAGGTCAATTGGGGGGCAGCTAGGTGGTGCAGTGGATAGAGCACTGGCCCTGGAGTCAGGAATACCTGAGTTCAAATCCAGCCTCAGACACTTAATAATTACCTAGCTGTGTGACTTTGGGCAAGCCCCTTAACCCCATTGCCTTGCAAAAACCTAAAAAAAAAAAATGGGTCAATTAGGGAATAAAACAGGAATTGTGGCTTTCCCAGAACTAGGTATGGTTTTAATCTAGAAGTAAGGCTACTTAGGTTCTTTCCAGTGGCATTGATTTACTGTTTGACCTTACACATATAATCTGTCAGGGCTATGATTCCTTCATCTGTAAAATAAAGGAGGTAGTCTCTAAACTCAATGCATGAAAGATGTGTGGGCAATGAGACTTGTTCAGTGACTCACAGAATTATAGAACTGAAGATGTGGAAAGAGAAGAAAGTATTTGTCTGGCTTGTGAATAAATATAAAACGATGCTATTCAAATCCCACAGTCTCATTTTATACGTGAGGAAAACTCAGAGAATTAAATGTCTGATTTAAGGCTGATATTTATGATCCTAATAATATAGAATGATTTTGTAGTAAAATGATGAGACTAGAACTCAGGTCTCTTGATTTTTGAGCAAAAGATCTCTTATTAAGTATATAAAGTCTTTGAAGGCAAGACTCTCAAGGCAAATGTCTCAGTTTCACATTTGTTTCTCCAATTCTTAGAATGGTACCTGGATTGTGATAAATAGTTAATAAATGTTCATTTATTCATCATTCTCCACATTTTCTATCATAGTATCATGTTACATCACTGACAAAAATAAATTTAAAAAAAGCTCAATTCTGTTCCATAGTTATTTGTGATTACTTTCATAACATTTGGTTAGTTAGGAATGACAGTGGGACCTTTGGAAGTGACTGCTGCCTAATTCTTTGCCTGATCTTTTTATTGAGGGAGATGGAGGTAAGATGCATATTTTTCTTTTGGACTCTAAGTTGCTTTTGCTCTATATTTCCTTCTCTTCTATTCTGTTCTGCATATCTTTGGGAGAAACTGCTTCCTCAACAGAAAAATTCTCTCCAGACAAGTGCAACAAAACTCAGCTAAAGCCAGAACTGAGCTGTTTTGTCTTTTCTCCAAACACTGCCTCCCTGCCTCTGTGCCCAGATGGCCGGGCCGGGGAAGAGGGGGGGTGGGGTTGGATTGGACCACTGTTTATTTGTGGCATTGATTTGAAGACCTAGAAAGGGTTGAGGTGAGATGCAACCACTAAGCAGGATGGGCAGTGGAATTTCATTCCTGGAAAAAAAAGAGAGAAAGCAAGAAAGAGAGAAAGGATGAGAAGGCTTGGCGTGTGCAGCAGAGTGGAGGGTCCGGGATGTTAATCACTGCTTCTTTTATCAGACAGCTTTATTAAGATCAATGTTTTTTGTTGCCAAATTAGAGTGGACCTAAAGAGAACTTCCCAGCAGTTATTAACACAAGGCCACATTTGCTGGAAGGATCGGGCACCTCCACGTGCTCTGCCATAGCTGGAAGTTACACAATATCTATATCATTTTTCACAGCTTTGTCATTAGCTGGTAATGATTTGATTATTTTGCAGATGAATCACAGTATAAATCTCTTTCACAAACACTACCTCCAAGTATTAATCAAAACCATTAAGGCAAAGCAGTCAGTGCAAATTAAAAAATTTGCATGTCTAAATTAAAAATTACAGTAATACATCATAAATAAATCTTTTAAAGTCTCCATGGTCTCTCTGTGCATCCTTTTTTGGGGTCTGCATTCTATAATGAACCCATGAATAGTGAGGTTTTGATATTTTTTCTTATACTTACAATACCTAGAAGGATGGAAACTCATTTTAAAAGTAGAATTCAGATCTTTCTAGAGAATCCAATCCTGGATTCTCTATGTGATTCTTCTCCCCTCCCTTTCCCCTCCTCCCCTCTCCTCTCACTCCCCTTTCCTTCTCCCCTTCCCTTCCCTTCCCTTCCCTTCCCTTCCCTTCCCTTCTCTTCTCTTCTTTCTCTTCTCTTCTTCCTCTTCTTCTTCTTTCTCCTTTCCTCTTTTTTCATTATATTTCTCTTTTGTCCCTCTTCCTTTTCTTCTTTCTTTAATACTATTTTTCTTTTTCCTTCTTTTTCCTCTTTCTTTAATTCATTCTCTGTCTCTCTGTATCTCTGTGTCTCTCTCTGTCTTTGTTTCTGTCTCTGTCTTTGTCTCTGTCTCTGTCTCTCTCTGTCTCTCTCTCTGTCTCTCTCTGTCTCTCTCTCTGTCTCTCTCTCTGTCTCTCTCTCTCTCTCTCTCTCTCTCTCTCTCTCTCTCTCTCTCTCTTCCCCCCCCCCTTCTACCCTCCTTTTGACAAGGATGAGACTGAGCCCTGATCACAGATCATTTGCAGCATCCTCCCAAAAGTAAATATTTGTGAAAAGATGATACATTTTTTCCAAATAACTCTGAACGGTAAAGAAAAATGACTGAGTAATATTTCAGGTAATATTTCATTGGAGAACTATTACCATATTACTTGCAATATGGGAGAAAATTAGAGGGCTTTGAATGATGAATGCCACCTTTGGCATTTAAAAAACTATTATTATTCCCTAGAAACACTAAAGCAAATTAAAACAGGAAAATGAAACTTTTGAATGCCCTGGATTTTAAGAGATGTGTTCCCCCCACCCCTTTTCATTTGTCAAAAACATTTTTTTTCAAAATTGCTTTCATTCCAGGGGAAACCAGCAAGAAATCATTCTGAAGGTAGAAAATCCATCTCTCCCAGTGCTTTGCCAAAGAGGGAAAGGAGTCAGCTTGCCTCACGTGAGAGTTATCCCAGAGAACCAAATGTACCCAAACATCAGAGATGAGCATCCAGAGGCAGTTATACTAAGCTTGCTACCATGGGCTGGAAAAATGACAGTAGCAATTATAAAGCAGTTTCCTTATTCACAGGCATTAACCTAATTAACCTATTTGTAACCCATTAACCTAATTAAAGATCATAGCTTCTATCTGAGGAGAGTTGCGTGACTTTTCCCCTTTTATTAGGGCTGGGGGTATAGGGGAGGAGGAAAGAAAGGGAGATTGGGACTAAATTCTAGAGATTTGATGGCACAATAATACCATCCCCAGTATCTTAATTCTGGTACCATCTAGAACTAGCAAGGTATGGCAATACTTGGAGAGGTAGATTCATTTAGGTTATCCTTTGTTAGGAATTTTTTGTTAGTCAAAAAGCAAGTGTCTACCAAGTGATTATGGGGTATACTTTAGACCCTGGAGAAACCTTGACAAAAATAAAATAAATCCCTGCCCTCACAAAGCTTGCATTTTGTCAGAGGAAATAACATGTCCATGTGTAACTACATATGAAAAGCATATATATTTTTCTCATGCTTCTCCATTGTTGACTCACCCATACCATTGGCCAGATATTCTTCTTCATGAATCACAGTCATCATATCACTCCTCTGCTCATAAGTCTTCAGTGCCTCCCTATTTCTTTCTAAGTATTCTAGTCATGGCCGTGCATCCGGAATACCTGGTTGATGGGGGTTCTAGTGTCTTCCAGTGTCATTCCTTTAGGAATGAGTTTTTAGATTCTCAAAGATTTATGTTGTGAATCTTCCCAGAGCTAGTGGACGGACTTTTTACAACAACTACTGGTCTTCTTTGGGGTCTTTCACAGTCTTGATCCAAATGTCTCTGTTGGCCCTAATATGGAATTTGATCAGTATCTGAACTCATCTCCAAATTTGGATCCATACCAACTCTAGCACCTGACACCTTGCCTGGCATTGATTGACTATGCAGTTGAGAGTTTCCTGGGGTTTTAGAATTTCAGTGACTTACCCAGTTTCAGACAGCCAGCCTGTGGAAGAGTTGGTACTTGAACCTAGTCTTTCTGTGTCTCTCTCTCTTTTTAAAGTTTGTTGTTGTTGCGAGGCAATGGGGTCAAGTGACTTACCCAAGGTCACGCAGCTAGGTAATTAGTAAGTATCTGAGGTCAAATTTGAACTCAGAACCTCCTGACTCCAAGGCCAGTGCTCCATTCACTGTGCCACCTAGCTGCCCCTGTCTTTCTGTCTCTTGAGACAATATGGCCTACTGCCTTTTGCTGCCTTCACTGACTCTACAAGTTTTATCTCATACTATTCTCCCTTATTTATTTTACATCCATGTCAAACTGGAATGCTCTGTTCTTTGTCCTCCTCCCATCCTTGACTCCATCTATACATTGGTTTATACTATCTATTCTTGAAATTAATTCCATCCTCAATTCCATCTGTTGAAATTCCTGCTTTCCTTCAAGGCACTAATCTGATGCCAAGTCACCCATCAGGAAGTCTTCCCTGGCCCCTCCCTGCAGCTGAAAGTACTCTATCCTCTGTTGCCTGGATATCGCCTGAACTTCTCATTTGCCATCATCACATCCCCTTGGGTAGAGTTCCTCTCCCTTTCCCCATCTTACCAGCCCAGCCCAAAAGAGAAAGCCAACATGGGCGGTGTCTGAGCTGGTTTCAGGAGCGCAGTGACCTGGGGGGATGGGATAACTGACAATCTGAAGCCAAGAAATCCCTGTACAAATTATGCAAGAAGCCCGGGCACCCCTAAATTTAGCTCAGTAGCCAGGAGAACAGATTGGAGTGAAGGGTCAGCAAAGGGCATTTCTCTTCTGATAAAATGGCATCAATGACGACCCTTTAGTGGAACACCCCTAATTGCCCAGAATCACACAGGTCCTAAGAGGCAGAGCTGGCATTTGAAACCAAGTTGTCTGCCTCCAAACCCTGTTCCGCTTCCTAGTTCATCAGGTACAGGATATCTGTAGAAGAAGGAGAATCAGCGGACAGCGTCACGGCCAAGCACAAGATCTCAGAGCCCACCAGTTTCCTCTGACTACTGCAGTCAAGGACTGGCTTTGCATTTAGAAGACCTAGATTTAAATTTCAGCACTGCAGGGTCATACCTGTGTAACCTTAGGTAATTCACTTTTCCTTACTAGGTCTCAGTTGGTTTTCTGTAAAATTAGTGGATTAGACTAGATGTCCTCTGAAGCCCCTTCCAGTTCTGAATGGTCGGTGGTCCTATGAGCTTATAATATTAGAATAATTCTATTTGTTCTGGTTTCTTTGTCCTCTGGGGTAACCTCAAAACCCATGCAGGCGGAAATTCCTTGAAGCATTTCTCAGTTGTATTCTTCTTCTTCCTCTCTCCCTAGCATTAGATTATTGAGAGTAAAGTCTGGTTCTAACATTGGTACAGTTAGGTGCACAATGGATAGAGTTCTCTATCAGGAGACAGAAAAATTCATCTTCCTAAGTTCAAATCTGGTCTCAGACTTACTGGTCTGTGTGACCCTGTTTGCCTCAGTTTCCTTGTAGGTAAAAACGAGAAGGCTTTGCCAAGAAAATTTTCAAATGGAGCCATGAAGAGTAGGACGTGAGTGAAATGATTGAGCAGCAAAATCAGTCTCTATATCCCAGTACATTGCTAGTCCTTTGAAAATAGTGTGCGCTTGGCACCTTTGCTGAATCAGTGCCAGTTAGAGCCAACTCAGTGGCCTAGCAGGTCGATTGTTGACTATATGTAACCAGACCTGAGTTTGAATTCTGCCACAGACACTGTATAATGTACAAATCATTGAACCCTATCTGTGCCTCAGTTATCCCCTCTGTAAAATGAGGATGAACTCAATGACCTCTTGGATTCCTTCCACTCTAAATTTATGATCCTCTAATCAGTTAAATTTTCACTTGTCCCATTTCCCTGGTTAGCTTGGCAATTCCTTGGGGGACATAGGTTCACTTATTTTATTTCTTTGTATTTCTCTCATTGCTGCTAATGAAGTAACCACTCAGGAAATAGCCAGGCCTTGAGTGCTAATATAATAGACTGGCTCTCTCTGATTCATATTTTGCTATTGTGTCTATTAACATTTATTTCTTAATATTAATAGTTTTATATAGCACAGCACATTAAGTCTTAGGGGATCTTTGTTTGATTTGTAGTGTGGCTACTTTCTACCTTTGAGCAAGTCATGGCCCCTGGCTGGAATCTCATTTATAAAGTAAGGGAACTGGACTAGCTGGTATTTCTGATCTCTTCCAACTAGAAATCCTTGATCCTATGGTTTCTGCTTTATCTTCCTTATTAGACTTAGGTTGCTTGAGAAGGCCTAACTCTATCTTCTTGTTATCTCTCTCTTTTCCCCAGATCCGAGAATTAACAATTATAATTGCTTTTATAAATTAGCTAGTATTTATTTAGCTTTTGGGGTTTTGCAAAGAGTTTTAAATAAGTTGTCTCATTTGATAGTAATAATAATAATAACTAATATTTATACAGTATTCTGTTTTACAACGTACTTTGCAAACTCTGAAGTGCCATAGAAATGTCCTCACAACAACCATGTGAGGCAGGCACTATTTTATGCCCATTTTAGGGATGAAAAAACTGAGTCTGAGAAATTAAGTGATTGGCCTCTGCTTACACACAGTCTTTATTATGTTACAGACACAGGGGTACGCTGTGAGTCGTTCAGAAGGAAGGCACCTAGAGTAAGGAGGACTAGGAAAGGCTTCTTACAGAAAGTTGGATTTTAGTTGAGATCTGAAGTAAGTCAGGAAATAGAACTAAGTAGAGAGTTTCATATTTGAGCGACAGACAGTGAAAATGCTCTGAGTCGGGGAACCTAATGTTTCATTTGAGGTAGGACTGGAACTCAGGTCTTCCTCTCTCTAAGTCCACTGCTCTCTCTACTCTGGTAACCAACTGCTTCACATAGCAGGAATTAAAAACGTAACACCATACTCTGATCAGTTAACCAAAAAACTTTTATTAAGTGAGTACTATGAGATCTGAATTATGTTAAATACTGGGGATTCATAAAACCAAAAAACCACAACTCTGGAAATCCTCCACATTATATTCATTCTCCTTACAACAACATCTCATTTTTCCTTCCTAGGTAAGAAAAGGAAGGATGAATAAGGATATAAATCTTTTTAGAGACTGTTTTTTGTTGACTTTAGAGTTCCCCAAATCTTTCCATAAGTTGTTATCATAGGAAAGCCAAAGACCTTTTATTGATTAAAGAGATTACTTATAAAAAAGACAGAGGAGGATTTTTTTTAACCAAAAAAAATATTTCTGTTGGAGGAAAGGTAGGGGAGGTAGAGGGGGGGAGACTTGAAAGAAAACAATTCCTAGGGTAGTGGAGTAGAGGAATGTTGCTGAGTCTCCATATGACTATCCACATGCAGGAGGGTGCTGGGGTTGAGGGTGCCAGTTAGGAAGGGTCAAAATGGTCAAGTTGACCGGCTTGGCGCTGGTGCCTAATCATGGCTTTGGGAAGGAGACTTTTTTTCCTGAAATGCTTCAGAAGTTGGGCTCTCGTTGCTGGTGGAGGCAAGTTGCTGCTATTTCTTGTCTCCCCTTCCTGGGGCCCCAGGCATTCCCTGCTTCCAGCCAGTGTGTGAGAACTGGATCCACACACTCAGAGCTAGGGTACCTGACGGGCAGGGACTTTGATTCACTTCCTCTGTATACTCTTAAACAAACAGGAATTAAGAAGTTTGAACAGAGGCAGTAGTTATTCAGTTTATAATCTCCCTCCTCGATATAGCTTCCAAGTGATTTAATTTTTTTTTATTTTGCATTTCTTTAGAGAGAAAAAAACACAATGTTTTGCCTTCTCTATTTCATTCTCTTTCATTGTTTCTTCTTTTCTTTTTTCTTTTTCTTTGTTCCTTTCTCCCTCCCTCCCTGCCTTCTTCTCTTTCTCTTTTTCTCTCTCTTCTTCCTTCCTTCTTTCTTTCTTTTCATCCTTCCTTCTTTCCTTCCTTCTCTCTTTTCTTTCTTTTTTCTTCCTCCCTTCATTCTCTCTTTATTTTTTCTTTTCCTTCTTTCCTCCCTCCCTCCCTCCTTTCCTTCCTTCCTTCCTTCCTTCCTTCCTTCCTTCCTTCCTTCCTTCCTTCCTTCCTCCCTCCCTCCCTCCCTCCCTCCTTCCCTTCCTTCCTTCCTTCCTTCCTTCCTTCCTTCCTTCCTTCCTTCCTTCCTTCCTTCTTCCATCCTTCCTTCCTTCCTTTTTTTCCCCCTTTCTTCCATCTTGATTCTCCATTCATTCAAACACCTAAAATATTAGGAACTGGAATGAACACAAAGAAAAGGATGATTTGCAAAGAAAAAAAAAAGGAAGAAGGGATTCATTTCTTGGAGTTATTCTGGCTATTCTTCTTTTATTTATTTATTTATTTATTTTTTACAAAGTAGCATTTAGTTCAAAGATATAACAAAACTAAACATTCATATGTAACACTGACCATTCTGGCTCCTGCGACTTAAAGACCAGGTGTGTGCTCCATTTCACTCTTCCCCCAGAGTTCTCCGTGACCATTAAGGGAGATTTGGAGGTGTCTCGGCTCTCTGCCATTGGCTCCAGCCCCTCCTGAGGGTGTCCCCTAAGTGAATATGGACTTTCTTATACTTCAGTTCCGTTTAATCACAAACAGTTGAATTAATTTTGGCAAAGAAATATTTACTTTGAAAGGTATAACAAGTATGCAAGTAGTTCACCTCATTTCCTACAGTACAGTCCCCAAATTCAAGTCTAAAAGCCCCTTCTAGCTCAAATCCCCCGCACCCTGGTTTCTCCAGCCTTCCTTGTTGGCCTAGATGACTGCAAACCAGCCCTCCCCCTTCCCCCCAGAATCTTGGCTCCAAGGTCACAATGACTGGAGCTCCAGGCCAGGGGAACCCACCCACAAGCACATGAAATCGAGAAACACAAAAAGTTTGAATAAAAACAAACACTGCCCCCCCCCCCCCCCCAGACCTGTTTCTTGGAGTCATAATGTCCTTTTTCCCCTTCAGTTCTTGGTTCCAATCCTATGGATAAACTGTGATCTTTACCCTTTGGACTTCAGTGGAAATGCCCAGGTCCAGCTAAAGATTCAGGTTGTTCCAGACACCTCCCAAGGGTGACTTCAGGACACCCCCAGGTTTGTCAGATATGTTCTGGCAGGGCAAACCTCCACATACAAATATTTTCTCCAATACCTTGGCATTGGAGAAGAATAACCCCTCCCTGACAACGGCTAGGAGTATGATATTAGGTTCACAGTTTATAGCAGTTCCTATCTATCTTTAGCTCCATCCAGTCCGGGTCTAAAGAACCTCTGGCACTTTACTAACGCAGCTTCCCTGTTAGATCGGCAGCAAGACTGGGCCAAGATTCATAGCTCCAAGGTCACCAGGGTTTGAGCTCTGAATGTGGAGCCTCTCACCTCTACTAGGGGTTGCGGTGGCTAGCGGACCAGCCTTTGACTTTCACTAGCAGTGTGACCTTGGGCAAGTCACTTAACACTACCTCTCATCCAGGGCTATCTCCGGTTGTCCTCGTCCTTATCTGACCATTAGACCCATATTGTACCAGAGGAGAAAGTGAGGCTGGTGACTTCCTCACTCAAATCCAGTTCATGGGCTTATCATAGTATCACCTTCCTGATTTCAGGGTCGTCTTTGAGAATGAAGGACAAACAGCATCAGTACTGAAAAGGACAGTAAAATCAGACAAAACTGCCCAGCTTATTTCTCAGGGGTAGATGACCCAAGGGGAAAGGGAAGGGAATTTTTCCTCCCACAGCCTCATCCACTGGACCAAATGTTAATCACAAATGAGACCTTTACTTCTGGAAGCAATTGTAAATATTCCTTGGTAACTTTTTTAAAACTATAAACTGTGCTAAGTTAGTAGATACAGTTTACTCCCTAGTAATTCTGTATATCAGTGAAATCTCAGATCCAACCCTCCCCCAAAAAACAAGAAACAAAAAAAAATAAGCAAAAAACAAAACCCCAAATGATCACAGACTCAAAAAAGTTTCATGTAACATACAGCTTTAGAATGGCAGGATCTGAGTTCAAATTCTAATTCTTCCATTTACTAACTGTCTTATGTTGAGTCTCAGTTTCTGCCAGTGTTAAATGAGGAATTTGGACTAAATGGTCAGTCAC
Organism: Macrotis lagotis; assembly: GCF_037893015.1. NCBI lineage: Eukaryota > Metazoa > Chordata > Mammalia > Peramelemorphia > Peramelidae > Macrotis > Macrotis lagotis. Next base: position 34,814,697 of record NC_133664.1, on the reverse strand, counting down.
TAAGACCCCTTCTAGAGATAATACCATAGATACCATTCTAGAGAACTTAATTCTAGTTTGGATTTCATTCTATAGTTTGTCTTTCCAAATTACCCTTTATCCTCTCGGTCCATATTTATTACATTCTGGAAAAACTAGATTATTTCACCTATAGTCAAACAAATTTAAAAACAAAATAAAACAACATTTCCATTTGATTCTGCCAGATAGTGCTGGGAAATGGGAGAGTAGGGACCCAGATTGTGGTCACCTATTAGAGCACCCATTAATAAGCAATCTTTAAACTGTGAGACATTTTTTCAAGTCTGTGATGATTTTTTTGTTTGCTTTTGGACTCGGGATGTCATACTTATAGGGAATTCCCAGGGAGTGAACTGTCTACCAACTTACTGCAACTTCTAATATTAAAAAAATTGCTTGAGGTTAAACAGGTTAAGCAATTTGCCCAGGGTTCTTCTCCCTTGAGTTCTTCTGCCAAGAGTTGACGCCAGGAAGAATTCAACCCAGTTATTTTTCCTTCTGAATTTGGCATTTTTCCTCACCAGTGACAGAATGGGTAAGACTATTGACTCTGGAGTCTAAGAGCGTGAGTCTAATTCCAATATTCTATTTACAACTCACAGGACATTGGCAAATCACTTAACTACTCTGGACCTCAGTTCTGAAAAGCCTGACTGGTATGACTGTTCAGGATGATCATAAAGACATGTGCACGCGAGACTAAATCTTTCTTCTTTGTCTAATGGGAAGTAGCTGTGTTCTGTCCCTAAGGCCATTTCCATGTTCTAGGTCTTGTGGGTGAGCACTAGGTGGTTGAGTGGCAGAGTGGCCGGATCACAGAACCTTGTGTCAACAAGATTAGTTCAAATCTGGTTCACCCAATTAGAGGCTCTAAAGCCTAGTAATGGAACATCTTTCTGTTTTAATTTCCTGGACTGCCAAAAGGGGTTAGCATTGGCACCTACATCCCAGGGTTGTTTTAAGGATTTGTAGAGTGTTTAGTACAGTGTATATTACATTTTCTTTCTTCCCTTTCTTTTCCCTTCCTTCTTTTATTCCTTCATTCCTTCTTTCCTCCCTTCCTTCCTTCATCCCTCCTCTCTCTCTTTTCCCCTTCCCTTCTGTCATTCCTTTGTTCCTCCTTTTGTTCTTTCCTTCCTTTCTTCCTTCTCCCCTCCTTCCTTTCCTTCTTTCCTTCCTTCATCCCTCCTCTCTCTCTTCCCCCCTCTTTCCTTCCTTCATTGCTTTGTTCTTTCTTTTGTTCTTTCCTTTCTTTCTTCCTTCTCCCCTCCCTCCTTCCCTTCCTCCTTCCTCCCTCCTTCCTTCCTTCCTTCATTCTTTTTTTTTTCCTGTGCCAAAAGCCTTAAGCAAGTGGCTAAAAAATTTGGCCCAGAAATACTAACAAAGACTAGGTATAATTAATCAAAGAAAAAGAAATTATTTTGCCTTGTTTCCTTTGATCAACATTATGGATTCTTGTGCCAGTTGTTTAGAAAGGAAAAGGAATGGGTTCACCTAGTTGAAGAAAAACATCATCATTATCACCATAACTAAATTTTATAGAGCACCTTTAAGCTTTTAAATGTCTCCAATCATATTGAAACACATCATCCTCCTTGGGAATATAGGAACCACAATCAAACCCCAAAACCAATCTTATATTTCTATATAGAGCCATTGGACTATAGATCTAGGAAGGACCTTAAAATGCATTAAGGCTGATACTCTCATTTTATCTTTTGTTTGTTCTAGACTAATTTTATCTTTTCAATTAACAAGCACTTATTTTTCTCTTTCCCACAACTCCCAACTCAAAGTGAAAAACAAACAATTAAAAAAAAAAAAGGAAACTCTTGCAATAATATGCCAGGCAAATAAAGCAAATTCCTACATTAGTCATATCCAAAAATGCATGCCTCATAGTATCTTGAGTCAGGACATGGGTAGTAGTGTGTTACATCAGTAGCACGCTGGAAAAATGGGTGGCCACTGTACTGATCAGTTCTTAAAGCTACAGAATTGTTTGTTTCTATGGTGTTTTTATTATATAAATTGTTTTGCTAGTTCTCATTTCACTCAAGCCTTCCCAGGTCTCTAGGAAATTGTTTCTATCATCAGAACTCTTAGTACAATATTCTATTACATTCATGTGCCATGATTTGTTCAACTATTCCTCCAGTGATGCACATACTCAGTTTTTAGTTACATAGTTCTTAGTCATGTCAAAAATAACTGCTAAAAATTATAGATATAGATTCTTTCCCACTTTCTTTGATCTCTTTAGATTATGGTCTTACTGGTGGTGCTGCTGGCTTAAAGGGTATGCAGATTTAATGAAATTTTTGGCATCGGTCCAGAAAAGCTGAACCAATTCATAGTTCCACCAATAAGGCATACTCTTTGCCATTTTCTTTCTTTCCATTTTTTGGTCATCTAGCCTGATTGGTTAGATAAAATTTCAGAATATCATTAATGTTCATTTCTATGCTTTTTAGAAATTTGGAGCATTTTTTTATTTGACTGGTGATAGCTTGTATTTCTTCCTTTGAAATGGTCAGTTCATATTATTTAACCATTGATCAATTGGGAAAATGACTTATAAATTTGATTCAGTTCCTTCAGTATCATGGAAAGTAGAAATTTATCAGAGAAACTTGTTGCAATGAGTTATTTTCTGATTTATTTCCCATAGGTGGATGTTTCATCTCTAATTTTAATAGAATTGTTTTTATGTAAAAACATTTTTTTATTTTTAAGGAATCAAAATTGTCAATTAAAATTTTATTCTCCATAATTCTTCCTTCTTAATTCATTGTCTCTTCCCATTTATATAAATCTAAAAGGTAATTTTTTTTCCCCTTACTCCTTTAATTTGTTTATGATACGACTCTTTATAGCCAAATCATGATATGCGGTATGAGGTATTGGTATAAAGCTAATTTTAGATTCTTCCAAATCACTTTCCAATTTCTCCAGAATTTTCTTTGGTCAAATAATGAGTCCTCATTTTGTCAGTGTAATTATTTCAATTGGTTTTTAGTTGACTTTGTAGGGTTCTCTAAGTAAAGTATATTATCTACAAAATAAACAATAATCTTGTTTATTCTTTGCCTATGTTTAGTCTTTTACTTGACTTTTTCCAAAGCTAGCATTTTTTTAAATCATTATGTCAAATAGTATCAGCAATAATGTATATTCTTCTTTCATTCCCAATGTTATTGGGAAGACTTCTAGTTTATCCTCATGTTACATAATATGGGTGCATAGTTTGAGATATTACATATTAAGGAACAACCCATTTATTATAAAGTTTTTGTAGTATTTTTAACAGAAATTATTGTTCTATCTTGTGAAAATTTTTCAGCTTCTATTGATTCCATCATATAAATTTTGTTTTTCTTGATATTAATATGCTCTATGGTGATAATTTTTCTAATATAGAACCAGACTCAGATTTCTAGAATAAATCCATTCTTAATATGGCATACATTTTTGATATGCTACTCTAGTCTCTTGGTTAACTATTTAACTTTAATTTAAAGTTAAATATTCAGCTTTACACATTGATATTTATTAGATAATTTTTTTAGGTTTTTTTTTTTTTTTGCAAGGCAATGGGGTTAAGTGGCTTGCCCAAGGCTGCACAGCTAGGTAATTATTAAGTGTCTGAGGCTGGATTTGAACTCAGGTACTCCTGACTCCAGGGCCAGTGCTCTATCTACTGTGCCACCTAACAGCCCTCATTCAGGGTTTTTAGATTTGTCTTGGTCTGAAATTTTGAGACCCCAAATGATTATTGTTTAACTTTTTCTTTCTGTAACTCATTTGACTTTTAAGTATTTAAATGTTACATTTGCTTTTCTTCCTGCTTCTTGCTAGGTTGACCACCTCAGGTCTGGTTTGTGCTGCATCTGTAATTCCTCTTAGCTCTGGTACACAGCTATAAGACTTAACCTCTGTCTCTCCTGGATCCTTAATCCAGTATTGGGGTTGATGTGGGATAGATACTGGCTAGTTCTGGTTTCTCTATACAGCCTCAGGTGCTACCCTCTGGATCTGAAAATTTGCTCCTAGTCTTGCAATACAGCCACAGAACTCAGTCTAGTTCCCTTGCTGGAAGTTTCTGCTCAGGTCTTCTTGGCTAGACTATCTTCCCAGATCCCCTAAGTCTTCTGGTTATTGCTTCAGTGATTCATTTTCTATTTTAATTCCTGCTTAATTTTTCTAGTTAATGTTTTCTCTCTAATTTTGCCATGGATGCCCCATGTCAACCTCAGTTAAAAAAGTGACCCACTATTTTTTTCATATTAGATTTTCTTTTTACTGCTCAGTCTGGTGTTCTTCCCATGTCTTTGTTGAAGTAGTTGTGGGAGAGAGTTGGCCTATTTCACTTCCTCCTTTTTTTCCTATTTCTACCAGTCTCCTCTTATTTTACAAAGACTGAACTTAAAAAGGTGAAGTGGTTTGTTTGGAAAACACTGTACACTTTAGCATGATTCTTTGTGACCTTATTTGGAGTTTTCTTGGCAAAGAACAGTTGGTCACTTCTTTCTTTGGTTCATTTTATAGATGATGAAACTAAGGCCAAGGGTATATGACTTGCTCAAGGCCACACAGTTAGTGTTTGTTAGATTTGAACTCAAGAAAACGAGTCTTTCTGACTCCAAACCTAGTGCTCTAACCACTGCAGCACCTAGGCATCAGTATCACCATCAGAGATAAGCATATGTTCCAGTCCCTTATCCTCTTAGATAACTGGAACACTGCATCCTTCTAGTAGATGCTTACTTTCAGATATTAGTAAAACTAATACCGTAGAAAAAGCACTAACACTTGAGGTAGAAGATCTGGGGTCATGTCCCACCTCTGACATTTATGACCACGTGACCCTGGAAAGTCACATAACCTTTATCTTTTTCCTATTTCCCATTATGTTTATTTGTTTAATTTTTTTAATTTACTTTAATCTTAAATGTAAAATAAGAAGAGAAAATAATTTCCTTATACATAGCAGAACATAAGAGAGGATTCAATATAAGGCACTGAAACCTGTTCCATTTCATTTTTTTTTTTTTAGGTTTTTGCAAGACAATGGGGTTAAGTGGCTTGCCCAAGGTCACACAACTAGGTAATTATTAAGTGTCTGAGACCGGATTTGAACCCAGGTACTCCTGACTCCAGGGCCAGTGCTTTATCCACTGCGCCACCTAACCGCCCCTCCATTTCATTTTATTTCATTTCCATTTCCCTTTCAGGGAAGCCTATATAATGAATACTACCCATCGTGTTCAAAGCTGTCTTTTCTTTGTTCTCTGCTCTGCACTTTTTACTTTATTTTTTTCCCCTTCCTCTTCTCCCCCAAGACTACAATTAAGTATAGATACACACACACACACACACACACACACACACACACACACACACACACACATATGTGTGTGTGTGTATATATATATATATATATACATATATATATAAAACATATATTCCTGTGCACACATAAATGTAGGCCCATACATACACATAGATATCTATGATCATATCCATATATAGAAATCTACATCCATATACCCATATGTAAGACTACATTATACTTATTTCTGCTTGTCCTCTGTTTCTCTGAAGACAGATAGCATCTTCCTTCATAAGTCTAAGTCTTTCCATGTTTCTCAAAATCTACCAGTCCAGCATTCCTACATCACAGCAATTTTCCAACCTTATGCTATCTATTTTTTAAATAATGTAAAACAATATTGATTAACATCGCTAACATATAATATAGTTTCCCTAATTTTCTCTTTTGTTTAAACCTAATTTAGCTTTAACTTTATCTGAGATCATGATTATTACCCCAGTTTTTTTTTACATAATAAATTCTATTCTCAATTTTGAGGGTGAACTAATTAGTCTTTTGCAATCACTTCCTGCTATACTTCTATGATCTTCTCTAACATCTGCCCTGGTCACAGGATTCCCAGCAGATAGTTCCAAACATGTGTGAACAACACATTACTTGTTAGGCATTTTGTTAATGTCTGTTTTTCTGGTTTGGGTTGTCTGTTAACAAGGAGGTAAGAGTCACTTTGGATTCCTCCTTGGCGTACAGACTACACCATTTGCTCTTTCTATATATTGGTCATTCCAATGACCTTATGCCTCCCACCTTCTGATGGTTAGGCAAGATGACTTGATCTTCACAATGCTCAGAGAATGGGTATCCCAAGTCACTTTTCAGGTTGATCACATAGTATAGACTATGTTAAAGACATAGGGTTTTCTTAAGGGTGAGCCAGCACATAGTAAAGTGAATAGGTATTTATTTGTATTTAAATAGGCACAAGTCACTGAGTCACTGGGAAGAAAACCTGTTTTGCAGTTCTGGAGAAGGGACTGAGGGTTTCTGGCAGGTTTAAACAGCCCCAGAAGATAGAATCATTTCACTATATTTAACTAACAAAGACTAAGGAATGCTTGGTTAAGAATTCCCACTCAAACATTAAGGGACCAGCAGGTCACCTGCCCAATAGGTAGGAGAGATAGTTCTAGCTTCGAAATGCCTCTTGGTAAGGTTCAGTTGCAACATAGTTTTAGGAGTTCTAATGAGGACAAGTTCAACCAGGATCTCAGGTGAGGTTATTTCAGGCCTTTTGATGTGGGTGTGATTGAAGGTCTTTTCTTCCAGACAAGGGGTTTTGGGGTTTGGGGGAATGAGGGGAAGGGTCATAAGCAATGCCCTCTCCTCTAGCTTAGAGGACCCAATGGGAAAAGATCACTGAACTTGAATCTGGCACTTAAACCAATCTTCATACATAGAAAATGCTTAATCTGTATTTATTGACTGACTGTCTTTGAATCTCAGTTCTGCCACTTAGTACATATGTGACCTTGGACAAATCACACCATTTCTGGGTATCTCAAGTTCTCTGAAATCAAGGATTATCTTCAATGACCTTTGTTCCTTTACTTCTGAATTCTAGGATCTCATGAAAACAGGCTTCTGGACTGTTATTCTCCACCCCACCCCAGTCTTCTGTGATTTTTTCCTAATCTGAATATTTAAAATATAATTGACTTTTTGACCAGATTCTTTTTTTTTAGTTGTTTTGTTTTGTTTTGTTTTTGCAAGGCAATGGGGTTAAGTGGCTTGGCCAAGGCCACACAGCTAGGTAATTATTAAGTGTCTGAGGCCGGATTTGAACTCAGGTACTCCTGACTCCAGGGCTGGTGCTCTATCCACTAGACCACCTAGCTGCCCCAGAGATTCTTAATATTTACATGATGTGGCAGAAAATGTGTAGAATCTGGAGTCACAGACCCTAGCTAGTTCACACTTACCAACTGTGAATCATAAGCAAATTAGCCTTTGTGGACCTTTGTTTTATCATCTATACAATAAAAGGATTCAATTGTATGATTCCCAAATCTATGATCTAGATTTTTAAGAAACCCATCAAGATGCCAATATATGGAATTGAAAAGCATATCCTACAAAACTCATTTTAAGTTGTGGTATCATTCTCTCAGATAATGTGGGCCCAGATCCACTACTCAAAGATGTCAACAAATTTCAGTCAGACAGGTACAGATTATTCTGTACATTTTAAGCAAAGCTACTGCTATCAGATGCTTGATTTGGGTCATTTTTTTAGCATAATACTGTGCTACTATTCTGTCTTTAGTCAACAAATGCTAAGGTTCCCCTGCAGTTTCTAGTTTTTGACAGTTAGCAGAATATTAACATTGGACTCACTCATCCAACCATTTCTTAAGTATTTACTATTGTCTTATACTCTGGCAGGCTCCATGGAAAAAATGGCAAAAAATGGGCTGTCTGATCTTAAGGAGCTGATATTGTATTTGGAGCAGACAACATCCAAATAGCTATGTATATGCACTTTATATGCAGTTCAAATGGAAGGTAATGCGAGAAAAAGGTTTTAGAAGAAAGGGAAATGAGTAAAGTTCTATTACAGATGGTGGGATTTGAACTGCGTCTTGAAGAAAACCAGGACAGGCAGGAGATGAAGGTGAGAAGGGAAGCATCCTTGGTCTGGAAGACAGCCAGCAGAAAGGATTGGGCTATAGGATATATGAAATAGCATGAAATCAAATAATCAATCATAGACATTAAAATAAGTGCAAAAAATTGTTGATGAATATAGATGTTCTGAAAAGACATTAGATGAAATAAGGCAATGTGGTTTGGGAAGTAAGTCCGGACTGGTCAAGAAAATGTGGTCATATTCTATAGATAAAATAGCATTCTACTGTGAAATCTAGAAATTCAGATGTTTTCCAGCATAGAGGAGAAGCATTTTGGTTTCTGAGAAGGAGATTGGCCTGGTCTCCATATACTTCACATCTCCCCTATTCCTTGGCTGCAAGAATTTCTGAGGATTTGCTCTTTTTCTTTAGCATCAGGACAATTCTGGCAATGTTTGCATTAAGAGCCCACAGCAAAGTTGTCAAACTAAGGAAAGACAGATTCAGGAGTTGACAAGGAGTCTGGCCAGAAGGTAACACTATAATTATGAGGATGCTACAAAGGGAACAAAGGAATTAGCAACAAGGATCTGTGAACCAAAATTTGCTAAACGATGTTCTCTTAATCCTGAATTCACTTTCCACTAGAATTTGTATTTAGAATATATCTCATTCTTCATGAGGAATAGTGTGACTAAGTATACAACAGTAAATGGCTTTCTTAAAATTGGCTAACTAATGGATATCAACAGATTATTAAGGACAAAGTACACGGGTGGGAGTTTATGAGCCGCAACTCCTAAAGGATACTCCTAGATTCTGAAGGGAAAATTGCTACATTTCTCTCAGGATCTGCATGGAATTAGTAGAATAGTTTTAGAGAATGTATTAAAAGTTGCCATCAATGTGGCAAGATGTCATAAGGAAGAGTACAAGATTTGGATCTGAGTTCAAATGCAATTTCTATCACTTGTAATCTGAGTGACTTTGGGCAAGACAATCTTTCAGAGCCTCAGTTTTTCATCTTCAAAAGTAGAGGGTTCCATGAGATGACTTCTGAAGTCCCTACCATGACCAAATCTGTTATCTATTAGCTTTCATAAGTAGGTAACTTCATTCGTTCAACCCACTTAGCTCAGTGGTGAAAATAAATACCCTTTTCCGGGTTTTGGATTGCTTCATCTTTGGGGCTTCTCTGTCATTCCAGTTACCACACCTGAACAGGGCTGGAAAAGTTCCAGATAGAAATGCTTTAAATGATAAGGTACCTAGAGACAATGTTCTCTAGTTTAGTAGTTAGTATGTGGGACCTGAAGCCAATATTTGACCCATAGAAGGCATTGCCGACTGACTGACATGAGTTCAAACTGTATTGCAGATACTTAGTAGCCACGTGATCAGAGCCAAATCACTTAATTTCTCTGGGACTCAGTTTCCTCATCTATAAAATGGGAATAATAATAGCACCAATACCCTGGGTGGTTGGGATACTCAACTAATATAATGCCTATAAAAAGCTTTGTAAATCTTAAAGTACTCACCACTATTTTATATGTGTGTGTGTATTATACGTTCCCATCCTTAGGCAGGTCCAATCTACTTCAGTCTGTGAATTCATGCTGATAGGCCACTCAGGGCGGGAAGAGAAATCCTAGTTCTTGGTTCAGGCAAAGCATAGATCCTAGCTAGTGGCAATGCCTCCTAGGGGAATTCAAATGAACTGTGTGGCTGAAGGGTCAGCCTTTCAATCTTACTTTTTGTTGTGGTTTTGCACCACATTTATTTCAGTGTTCCTCGATGTCAATGTAATTTATATTTCAGTGCAATACAGGAATTTGTCACTTGTTTAACTCCTAATAGGACTATTTGGATAGACTATCCATCCATCCATCCATCCATCCATCCATCCATCCATCCATCCATCCATCCATCCATCCATTTATCTATCTATCTATCTATCTATCTATCTATCTATCTATCTATCTATCATCTATCTATCATCTATATCTATCTATCTATCTTTCTATTTATCTATCTACCTTTCTATTTATTTTATTTATCTACCTACCTGTATTCCTGTCCATCTATGCACACATACTTACATACATATAAATATATAACATATATTATGTATATATAATATAAAAAATGTATACCCAGGGGATGCACACACATGTATATGTATATACACATATATTTATGCATGTATCCACACATCCACACATGTGTACTCAGGGTACACTCATCTCATACCATTTCATAACCAACTCATGGAGACTGGCCATGGTATTGCGGTGGGTCATATCATATTTTTAACACAGAGCAGAGGTGAGTCCCTCCTAGATAGATCTTAAGGAGTTTACTGCAGTGAAAAGATAATGGCAGTAACATGATGAGGGTCAGACATCTAAGGTAATATCTCATAGTCTAAAGATGTAGAAGAATGCCTTTTCCCCCTCCCAATTGATATTTTCATTGAGTGTCTGATAAGGAGTTTACTTTACCATTGCACGATGAACACCCCCTCTATAATTTAGAATCTTAAGGAATTTTCAGGGAGCATTATGATATTGAGTAACCTGTCCAGAATCACCTAGAGAATGTGTGGTAGAGTCAGAGCTTAAATTCAGTTCTTCCTGATTCTAAAGCTATCCACTTTGCTATGTTATGTCTAAAAATGACTTTATCAGCCATTACTTCTGTTTTAACGTAGTCTTCTTAGGTAGAGCTGACAAGAGCTGATCCAAGCAATTTGCCTTGCAATGTACCTCTTTGAAGAGTAAACACCTCACTGACTGAGATAGATAGGCTATAGGTTCCTTCACTATTTGAAAAACTTCATGATTCTATCATTATAGGCATTTCTACTCCCAGTTCAGATCTCTGTGCCTCAGTGGTGAGGTGAGTTGATATAACTAAAGCATTCATCCCTTATGATGATGAACTCCTCCCAATTGAGCTAAATTAGTCCTTGGGTCACTCTATCCCCAAATCTGTACTCAAAGCCTTTCTAGTTTGACTGGATCTTCCAAAATTTATGTTTCTCTGGAAAAGTCTTTAAGAATCTAGGATCTTCTCTATACCCCAACTTTCCACACTGAACTTATTGGAATCCACATTTACACAACTAAAGAATATGAGTGAATGGATCTATTGATTCATGGTGTGGGGTCACAGTGTCTGGTCTATCCAGAATGGCAAATGGAATGAATAACTCATTGGAAGAGAATGTAGATACCTAGATTCTAACCCCAGTTTGGCCACTTACTTCCTGTATGACCTCAGGCAAATCACTTAACCTCTCTGAATCTCAATCTCTTCATTTTTAAAATGAAAGGATTAGATCCAGTGACTGCTAGAATCCCTTCCAATTCTGAATTTATGATTCTGTGACCTACAATAAACAATGAATCAACCAATAAGCCTGTATTAAGCAGCCAGCTATCAGGGATATAAAGAAAGGAGGGGAGAAAATTCCCTACTCTCAAAGAACTCACATTCTAATAACTACTACTACTACTAATGATAATGATAATAATAATGATAATAATAATAATAATAATAATGATGAGCTAGCTGAAACTCAGGTGTGCAACTGGTTTCATCTTGTATGGAGGCATAATTAGCAAGCCTGGTACACAGGGAAATTTTGTTTGAGGGGAAGGAAAATAGTCTTCCCTGGTTGGGTGTGGTTGCCCTGAGGGAGAGGAGGCTGATTATCCACAAGACATACACACACCTGAGTCCCTGACCTCTAGAAAGAAGTTCAGTGGAGAGGTGGCAGGGTGGAGGGTGGGGGGTGGGGCACAGCAGAGAAGAAAGGTGGGGACTGGGAGAGGGAATGATCATAATAATCATAATCATAATGGTTCTCATTTATATAGTACTTTGAAGTTTGCAACATACTTTTAGAAGCATCTCATTTGATCCTCACAAATGAGATAAGAGAGATATCGCAGTCTGTTAAATAGAAGCTATTATTATTCTCATTTTGCAGATAGGGGGACTGAAGTTCAGAGATACAACCATCATTTGTCCAAGATCACGTAGATATTAGGTGTCTGAAGCAGGATTTGAATCCAGGCTTTTCTGACAGCTCCCTAGCTACAAGTCCATGTGGACTCTCATGCTATAGATACTCAGAAGTAGTTTCCAGAGACCAGCAGGGATGGACGTGCTGTGATGGGGAAAGGGAGGGCCAAGGACTGAAAAGGGACAGAAGTTGGCAGATTGTCTTCAGATGTTGGCATCCTGTGCCCAAACTCTGATGACTCTTCCCTAGTTTCCCAATCATATGGGTTTGTTGTACCAGCATAGCCTTCTAGGCTCATCATTGATGCAAAGGACTCACTCCCCAAAGGATTAATGGTGAAGCTCCAGGCTGCTAAAGAAATACTGTGCGTGGTTTAACTTGCAACTGTCACCATGGTGGCAAAATTTGAATGCGTAAACTGATGGGCTTCTAGGCCTAAATTTGGATTTTATAAGGTTTTAAAGTCTTGGAATGATCTCTTTATCTCCAACCCAGAATATGTGAACAAATACTCAGCACAAAATGAGGCACCCTTGCACTAATTACTCATGTGTGATGTGTGGCATAACAATTAGTATAGCATCCACCACCTTGTCTAAGAGATGAGCAAATGAACAACTGCAATTCAAGAGCCGTGTGTGTGTGTGTGTGTGTGTGTGTGTGTTTGTGTGTGTAAGAAAGAGAGAGAGAGAGAGAGAGAGAGAGAGAAAGAGAGAATGTCACCAGTTTTGAAAGTTGTTTCCAAAGACATCATAGGATCATAGAACTAGGATTAAAAGGGATATTAGAGGAAATCTTGTCCCAAACTCTCTCCATTTTACATAGTAGAAAATTGACACCCACAGAAGTTAAGTGACTTGCCCAGGTAACAGATTAACAAAGGATTAGAACTAGAAATTAGACATAGGTCCTTTGACTCCACAGGTGGGTAGGTGGTGCCATAGTGCAGAGAGGGCTGGGCTTGGAATCAGGATTTACTGAGTTCAAATCTCGCCTCAAACACTAAGTTGTGTGACTCTAAGCAAGTCATTTAATTCTATCTGCCTCCATTTCCTCATTTGGAAAATGAGATAGAGAAGGAAATGGCAAACCATTCTAGTAGTGTTGCCAAGAAAATCATAAATGGGGTCAAGAAGAATCTGATATTACTGATTAATAAGAGAACCTCTGACTCCAACCCTATACACTGACACTGATGATTGACTTATCTTATTTTGAAATATGGGCATTGTGCTCACATTAAGTACTGATGAGGGACCTATATGAACAATCACTCTGTTAGGTGTTGAACAAAGCATAAAGCCAGGGAGAGCTGGGTTCAAGTTCTGCCTATGAAATTTACAACTATGTCATTCTTGGTACTAACCTGTGTCCCAGGTAGGCCCTTGGAGCTTCTTTGCTAATCAACAATGAGTTGGGATCTGATGCTAATGATACTGAGAATTCCTTGAGTCATCACAAATCACAAATCTTTTCTCTAGTTCCATCTTCCTTTCTTGCTGTCTTCCTCCTCTTAGTTCTACACAGTTCTCATTTTTCAAGTCCATTCTGCTGTGTCTCATGACTTCCTACCTAGGTAGTTTCTCTTCCCAGAAATCCAAGCAGAGTTTGAAGACCCTACTGATACCTTTGTCATATTTGCTTTGCATGGGCCCAGAGAAGGGAGCCATTTAACTGTAATTTTCTTTGTAGTGAATGGATCAAGTGCTTAAACTATGACCTACAACAAGATGGATTTTCAGGAAAAAAAAGTTTCAGAAAGGAAGGAATATTTATGCTACTCCAATGGACATCTCTTTAGAACTTATATGAGAATGTCATAGCATAGCTAGTAATATATAAATATAAGCATGCATATATACAAGTATAGTCTTTTTTTATAAATTTGTATTTTGTATTGATGATTCATATTTATCCTTATGCATATCTATGTGCATTTGAAGAAAACTATTGCTCCATAATCCCTGCCTTCACAATCCCAATTCATTCATTCAGAGACAGGAACCATGTTGTCTTCTCTAGACTGCTGCACTCTTAGTAAGATTTCCATTAAAATTACTTACCCAACTCTACACTGGAAGAATTTAAGAACCAAAGCCCAGAACATGGTGGCATTGTTTTTAAACCACAGGATTCACAGGCAGTTAGATATGACTACTTGACCTATAAGTCTGATCCATTGGGTCCCATGCTGATTTGTCTTAGGCAAGACTTGACTATCTATGATTTAAGCAAGGAAGTTGGGGGGGTGGGTCTTCAGCTCTTGATTTCTGATGAAAGCACCATGACATTGTTAGCATGGCACCCAGGGGAGTGGGTAGTCCTGATGTCCTTGGCTAAATTTCTGTAGCGTAGTTGAAAACCTGGACACCTGGGAATCTAAATTATCCCTGTAGGATATTAGTATATTAGCTACCCTATAAAAGTGAAATTTATATGAGGCATCTGTTTACATTGAGCATCCCATAAAACTGTACCATAGAATGCTAGGAAAAAGACTTACAAATGAAGGTTTCATAGCCAAGAGCAAGAGACTATCGAGAATGGCAGGTATATAACTTATTTCCATTTTGTTTTTTAAGAAAGGACTTTTTTTTTAATTGAGAGAGGACCCTTTTATACCACCTTTCCCTCCTCCCACCTCCAGTGGCAGCTTAGAGTTTATATTCTGTTTTCTAGTGCCCTTATGTTTGAGTCCTGAACAGGTTGTTAATTTTTTTTGTTCTGTTTTTACTGCTAGTTATTTAAGCAATAAACAGTTACTGGGCCATGGGACATTCAGAAAATAGGGAGATGGCATAGGGAAAAAAAAGCATTCTCATTGGAGAGCATCTCAAGCTCCTGGACAGATCCAATTGGCCTAAATCAAAGAAGGGAATAAAGAGCACATCACAGATATCAGATGGGATGTGCTTCAATAGATTGCAAACTCCTTGAAGACAGGGACTGATTTGTCTTTGTCTTTTAATCTCCAGTCATTGTTCCAAAATTTTATTTGAAAATATATTTTTCCCAGCATTTTTTGCCAAACATTTACCCAAAGAGCAATGCTATAAATTGTGCTTAGGTTTCCAGGACTATTTGCAGATGTATTTTACTCATAAGTTAGCCAAGATTATTCTTGGTTTTTTTAAAATGTCCTCTGAGTTGACACGTGAGAAATAGCATGACCTCAGGCAAGAAGACTCAGCTTCAAGTTCTGCTTTAGACACATACTACAGATATGACCTTGCTCAGGATGTCTATACTCTTAGCATTTGTCATCTCCTTATGACTATGTGTTACAGAGAAGGTGTCAAACTGCACTGGTAAAATGTGACTTCTCACCTGGCAGTTGCTGCTATTAACTAAATTCTGGATGCTGTCACTGTCCCTGGAGATGGCACTGCTCTGTTTCCTCCTCTCTCCTTGGAAGTATAGTAGAGGGGCAGCTTGGTGGCACAGTGGATAGAGCACCGGTCCTGGAGTCAAGAGGATGCTGAGTTCAGATCCGACCTCAAACACTTAATAATTACCTAGCTGTGTGACCTTAGGCAAGTCACTTAACCCCACTGCCTTGCAAAAAAAATTAAAATAGGAAGGAAGGAAGGAAGGAAGGAAGGAAGGAAGGAAGGAAGGAAGGAAGGAAGGAGGAAAGGAAGAAAGATGCCTAGTCGGCAAGTGCCATAGACATGATAGTATAATGGAGGCTCCAGAAGAGTTTCATGCAGTTCCACTGCTCATCCCCTCTCCTCTGTACCCACCTATAATCTGAGTCTCATCTCACTACTGGACTCTTCACATGTAGTCATGATTGTTTAGGAAGGTTTCATAAACCCTTCCTTCATTTTTAGAGAAAAGATCTTGATTTTCTTTAGCCTTGGATGTGCATCATTTCCTGGAATGCACTCCCTCTTGTTTGTCCTTCATTTTTGAAGAGGACCAAGGATATCATGGAGTGGTCTTGACTTGTATGTGAATTGGATTTAAATGCTATAAAGTTACACAAAGTCATCAGTCTCACTTTGACTTCCAGTCATCGAAGTCTAGAGGCAAAACAAAAATCCGGATGACTGGTGGTAGAAGGGGCTGCAATGGATGACTTGGGAGTCTTCAATGTTTATTGTTACTGCCACTTTACAAGACTCCTCACTTCCTTTAAGATGCAACTCAAAAATCACCTTTTATATGAAATCTTTTCTGATCCTCACTTATGCTAGTGTCTTTTCTCCCTCACAACTTTGTTTTTTAGCTAGTCTATTTATTTGTAAATCTTATCTATAATTTTTTTCTGTATATAATCATTTATGTATTATCTTCCATGAAAGAATGTAAGCCTCCTGAGAAAGATATCATTTGCCTCCCTCATTTCCTCCCTTCCCTCCTCCCTCCTTCCCTTCTTTCCTTCCTTCCTCCCTTCTCCTCTTCCCTCTTCCCTCCCCATCTTTCCTTCTTTCCTTCCTTCCTTCCTTCCTTCCTTCCTTCCTTCCTTCCTTCCTTCCTTCCTTCCTTCCTTCCTTCCTTCCTTCCTTCCTTCTTTCCTTTGTCTAGCATAGTATCTGTCACATATATTAGATACTTCATAAATGCTTGTTTGATTGATAGATGATAGATTGATTTTCTTCACCTCAATAACATTTCAAACCTATATCAAGGGGCAGCTAGGTGGTGCAGTGGATAAAGTACTGGCCCCGGAGTCAGGAGTGCCTGGGTTCAAATCTGGTCTTGGACACTTAATAATTGCCTAGCTCTGTGGCCTTGGGCAAGCCACTTTAAACCCGTTTACCTTGCAGGAAAAAAAAAACTATATCAAGGAATTTGAATCAAATCTATTTCCCACATTCCCTAGTTAAATCATCTTTGGCAAGTCATGGTCCTGGCTAAATTATTTATTTTCTCTATCCCTCGGTTTCTTCATTTGCTAAAGGAGGATCATAAAACTTTCACTAATTACTTCACAAAGGATTATAAGAAATGAATTTTATGAAGTTTAAAGCATTTTAGACATTTGACTTCTTGGTATTGTCCAATATATTAATGGCTTTATTTTTAATGATTTCATTAGTGTAGTTGC
Source organism: Macrotis lagotis (assembly GCF_037893015.1). Classification (NCBI taxonomy): domain Eukaryota; kingdom Metazoa; phylum Chordata; class Mammalia; order Peramelemorphia; family Peramelidae; genus Macrotis; species Macrotis lagotis. Next base: position 34,797,628 of record NC_133664.1, on the reverse strand, counting down.
TCCTTCCCCTAGTATAAATTGCCTCCTTTTCACACCTTCTTATCCCAAGAGGTTCTCTTCAATATCTTATCCATATCTTTCCAATGAAACCTGGATGCAACATTCTCCCTCCATATTCTGTCAGAGACACCCCTATGATTCTCTAGAATAAGAGAATCTGTGGAAAGAGCACTGACCCCAGAGTTCTTGGTCCTGAATTCAGATCCCAGTTTATTGTCAGTTTCCCTAGATTTTAATGTCTCCTTCTTTGAAATGAAATCATTTTTCATTTCCTGCTTCCCAACATTCTATCTATGGGCATATAGAATCCATGATCATTTATTTGAATGAAAGAAGGAATTTATGTGGAAACTCTAGGTCTCAGCTTCCTCCTCCTTATAATGTGAGGACATAAATTTGATGGCCTCTAAGGGAGTCTTCCAGTGCTTGATCTATTTTCTATGATTTCTGAAATTGTCACCATTTGGTTCTTCACCTATTTTAGTCTTAATCTCACTACATGACTTACTCATTTGTTTTCTGTCCAAACTCTTTAGTTTTTATGTCTTTTAAGGCATTTTTTATGTACAAATACATTTCAATCCAGGTATCTTTCCATTACCCTTTGCCTCACCTGCTTTTTATTTTTTGAGATCAACATGCTCCATCATTCACAGTTAGGTAGCATCACTGCAAGGACTGCGGGTTTTAAAAAGGCTTTATTTTGTGGTAGCAATTGTTTTTGGAATCACCAAAATCCTGCAAAATTTTAAAATAATATTCATCCCCAGCTATTTTTTTCTGAATTTGTTTTTCCATCTGCAATCGTTGGGAAAGCAGTCTAGGTTGATGGACACATTCAATGGACCATCCCTTCAACAGTCCACCATAATTTGGAAAATTATTATACTCCATCCACTTTATTTTTCTAATGTGGATGGCTAAGGTGAACTTATATGCAGAACGATGGATTTCAATGAGTTCTTTTACTGTTTAGAGACTTGGTTCCATCCCATTCAATTTAATTGATCTCAACTTTCAGCATCACTAATTTGTAGCATGCTACAAATTAAAAAGCAAAACAAAAGAAAACAATATTCCATATTTCCGGGGAGGGGGCTTATCACTACTTATTGAGGAATGAGTCACTCATATAAAGAGGTGGTATTGTATAGGGAAACAAGACCTGAGTATTCTTCTGTCTGAATCTTCTCTTGCTCAGATTCTCTAGCCACCCTTCAGCCTTTGCATTGGCTATCTTACAAGGCCTAGACTTCTCACATTCACTTCCTGGAATACCTGACTTCCTTCAAGACTCAGTCCAAGTCACTTCTACTTGAAAGCTTTCCTGATCTCTACAATTGCTTCTTTCCTCTCTCCCAATTTCCTCCCACTAGAATGAGTTTTTTTGAGGCACATTTGTGTCTTTGTATCTCCCACAATTAACAGAATACTAGTCATATAGTAGGTTTATAATAAATACTGATTGATAGACTGGCATGGAGGCCCTTCATATCTTGGTTGCCCTTCTCTAGACATACTAGGGATTATCAATGACCTTCCTAAAATATGATACCCAGAACTAACTAAGCAAATTATCTGCATGTAGTCTGGAATTCTCTTTTATTTAGTTCTATCCTCTATGCTTCTTTTTTGGAGTCAAAAATTGCATTTACTTTTTTGTTGTTGTTGGGGTTTTTTAAAGGGTTTTTTTTGCAAGACAATGGGATAAGTGGCTTGCCCAAGTTCACACAGCTAGGTAATTATTAAGTGACTGAGGTTGGATTTGAACTCAGGTCCTCATGACTCCAGGGCCATTGCTCTATCCACTGCACCACCTAGCTGCCTCTACATTTACTTTTTACATAACATCATTGATTAATAGAAATTGTGGGTCATAGTAGTTAGTAAGTATGCCATCCTATTGGCACAAATACCTACATTTATTTAGCCCATGGACCTAACTGGCATAACACCTGCACCTTGATCTGATTCATTGGAGTCCAAAGATCATTTTAAGTTAAACTGTTATCTTGTCTTTTGTCAGGGGGACATTTTCTACTTATGAAACTTTTTTGAGTCAAAGTTAAGACTTTATATTTACCCCTATTAAATTTTGGTTTATCGGAGAGGAAGGTGGCAGTTAAGTGGTTCAGATAGAGCACCACCCTGGAGTCAGGAAGACCTGAGTTCAAATGTAATCTCAGACACTTAACACTTATTAACTGTGTGACACTGGACAAGTCACTTAACCATGATGTGCTGGAATCTAGAACCATCTCCAGTCATCCTGATCCTTATCTGACCCTGATGGCACTGGAGGAGAAAGTGAGGCTAGTGACTTAGTACAGTCCCCTTTCACTCAAATCCTTCATGTGCTTGTCATGGCTTTATCTCCCTGATCTCATAGTCTTCTTCAAGAATGAAGAATTGAGGGGTGGCTAGGTGGTGTAGTGGATAAAGCACTCAGACACTTAATAATTACATAGCTGTGTGGCCTTGGGCAAGCCACTTAACCCTGTTTGACTTGCAAAAACCTTAAAAAAAAAGAAAAGAAAAGAAAAAAAGAATTGAAGGACAAACATCATTATCATTGGGGAAGAGAGGAAGATAGCAAGGCAACAATAAACTTGAAAAAAGGAGGGAGAATTACTCTCAGTATATTGTGGTATATTACAACAATCATATTTTGGATAGGATGGAAAATGTTGTTCAATGTGAACTTAAAAAAGAAAAGGTTGCTGAGGGAAGGAGGAAAGGGGAGACCCTGGAATTGTCAGTATGGAGCAAGGATTAATTTGACTATCCTCTTAGGGCCAGTGGGGAGGTGTGAGGGAAAGTATGACCGAGGTTGGAGAGGAAAGTGAGGAAGAGGATGTTGTAATAGGGGGTGCTAGGTCTCAGTAATGGATAAGAGATAGAAGGAATGGGGAAAAGTTTCAAGATGATAGTGAGTTTATTCACTATGGAAAGGGAATTTCAGAGGGCAACCTGGGGAAGTTGGACAGAGCTGAAGCTGGACAAAGTTGTGATATGTTGGAGATGAATGGGGATGAAAGAAGGGGAGAAGGGGTCTGAGAAACATTTTCTCTTCAGTGATGTGTGATTTATAAGAACAGGACTAGGTAGAGCAACAAGAGAAGTCAGTCATACAGGCAGTAGTAGGTGGTAGATGAGTAGAGGAGGAAGTATTGCAGAGGGAGCTGTTCCAGGCTCGAGTATCTTCCTTCATCTGAATTGTTAGTGAAAGGGAAAGGCAGACAATGGAGAGTAGTAGGTCTTTCAACTTTACCTTGAAAAAGTCTACTCTTTGTATATGCAAACATTCCTCAATTGGCTCCTTATAAATTGAAAATTCTAATTATTTGAGAACAAAGACTATTTAAATACAGGAATAGATTTCCCAGGCAAAGTGCAGGCTTCTTATCTCTGGCATCCTTTACAAGAAACAGAGGAACCTTCCTACCTATTGACAGGGGAATGAACTAAATGACCTTGCAGGGCCTTTGTACTCTTATGACTCAATGAAATCTGGCTGAAGGAGCCAACATTCAAGTGTGAGAAAAGGCAAACAGAGAACTGTAGTCCCACTCTGAATAATTTTCATGAGCCATAGGGGAAGAGAGGGGCTCTAGCTTGGAGCACCTGCATGTGTTTCATAGAGTAAAACAGAAACGATGATTACAATGTATTTGCAAAGGAAAGAACCAAAAATGTCACTAGAACTGTTAAGGACATCCAGCTGCATCAGATGATAGAGAATGACTTGAAGGGATCATTCCAACGAACTCAACCAACATTCAAGGCACTGTGCTAGGAACTGGGGCTACAAAGATGAAAACATATAGCAATAGCAAATACATGCCCTCAAGAAGCTTCCATTTGACAAGAATGTTAATTTTTCCCTTTCAGCAGTTTTCTTTACCATTTCTAAGATGGGCTTTAAGAGAGAGATGGGAGTGGGTGGGTGAAAGAGAAAACAATAACCCTCATTCAGTCTTAAGATAGCAGTGTATCTGTGCTCCTATGCACTTTGTGGTTTTGCTTTTTCTCTCTGTGGGATGCTCAGCTGTAGGTGACAGTGCCATGGCTCTCTTTGGAGCCTCACCTGCTCTGTCATCTCTGAATTTATGCAGCACTCCTTTCATATCAGTGCTAACGATCTGTTGCTTTCTCCAGCTTTTGCACTGGCCTCGCTCACTTCCTGATGCTTTCTACAATAAAGGTATTTTTCATTCTGAAACCAGGCTTAACCCTCTCCGTG